>NC_065546.1:34970466-35316297 GCF_022605725.1 Anthonomus grandis grandis
CGAAACAATTGTAATGGATTCTCTTGACGAAGTAAACAAGGACTATAAGAAAGTCATCAAAAACAATCTTCCCATCTTACAACCGGAGATCCTCCCTACGAGCGTCTTAATGTACGATCAAAATGGGAAATATTTGAAGGAAAAATCGAATGTCGTGCCACAAATTATGGTAAGCAACATCTATAACAGTAGTGGCTTTGAGAGGGTGCTTCTTTTTCTTGAATACTTTTTTGCTAAACAAAAACATTTTTTCAGTCTGTAATACACAGCATAAATGGCGAAGTGAGCTTTGACATATTAGAGTTGTCCTTAAAAGCCTTGAGCGACGCAATCTTGGAATCTGAAGATGTGGATTACAAAGATGTGCCGGAAAATGTGAGAAAAACTCTCATCGAATCTTATCCAGATCTAATTTTCATTGTAACGGGCGAAAGTCTAACTTCCGCATACGTCAGCAAGGATTTCTCTATCGATTTGCGATATGAATTTTTGGACTTGCAAGAGTCATTGTCTTATACTATATTTGGTTATAATCGCACAGCGTCACACTAATATTTGAAAAAAAAATTTGTCGCTAATAAAGTTATATTTGTTTATGTGTCATTTATTTTACAACCTGCATTTTTCAGTGTTACGATATAAATGCGGTCACTGACGAGCAATAAAAATAATATGATCCTTAGAAGACTAAGGGAACCCAAGTTAATTTTGTTTATTAAACTTCAAATTCATTCGAGGGAATTTCAAAAATACATTCTGTTTTCTAGATAGGATTGATACACATACGATGTAAACGTGACCAAACAGCTGACGTGTAATAAAAATTATTACAATCACGTGATGGAAACATTATTTATTTAATCTGTATCTATACTTCTTTTTTTATTGTGGGTTTTTGCTGCGTAGCAACATAGTGGGCTTAAATATGAAGCAACATTAAATAAAGTCTTGCTACATCTTAACCCTTTCGGTACCGCTGACGGCAAGCTCCGACAGGAAGAAACTTGTCCCTAGGCCCAGTGTCGGCTGTATTAGTGATGTCAAAAATTTAAGTATTCATTACAAAGTATTCGTTACTTAAGATGTACTTATAGTAACGAATACAAAAGCTAATTTTTAATCGTTATTTCGTTACTTTCGTTTCTGACTGATTTTTTCTACTTTAACCACAAATAATGACTCACGAAAAGCCAAATTTATGCGAACCAAACAGCGAGATGCGAGAGAGTCTAAAAAATTTTATGAACTACGTCGGGATAACGGGGGATCTATGTAATGTAACGGGTTGCGTTGCGCATTGCGGGTTGCCACGCGGGGTCCAGTCCAAAGAGAATATAATTATAATACCATGCAGATTGCCGGTGCCGGTGATGTCAAAGGTTCTTTTTTTGCTGTTGGCTGGGATTCAGCTACTTCGTATATGGGCTATGATTAGCCGGAGGCTATAGTATCTGGGATTCCCCGTTCCCCGTTCTAAAGAGAAAGAATATCATGTTGTTTATTTTGCTGTGAAACGTAATAGCGTATCTTTCGAAATGAAAAAAAAAGGAAAATACAAAAACGTAGTGCTATTTGGTTGCATTACACAGTCATTTCCGAAGGAAAAGCCAAATGCAATTTGTGCACGACAGTATATTCTTTTAAAGGCGGCAACACCTCCAATCTAAAAAAACATATGCAGACAAAACTAGTGTTGGGACAAACCTGCTATTTTCGTATAGCAAATGCTTTTGCTAATGCGAATCAGAAATAGCAGTCGAAAATAGCTGCTATTTAATAGCAGGTGCTATTTGAGTTTTATTCGATACATACATGTCGTACATAGCTAGTCCTAGCTGTAAACAGTGTAAACTTTAAACTGTTAAATTTTAAAATATAAAATACTGTAAAAAGCCATGAGCGGCATGAGCGAATTTGCAAAAGGAACAATTATTATAAACTATAAACAGACCGAGTGGACAAAGAATAATCGCTAAAAGCTTTTATTTTTATTCCTTAATTTTTAAAATATTAAAAGCCGACTTCTTTCCGATAACGCTATCGCCAACGCTGCACTATAAGCTGTCGCTGTGCCGCTGCAACCAACGAGATACCAGACAATCAGCTGCCGAGGTGTCTGCGTAAAAAAATTCAGTTGCTATTTTAATAGCAGCGATTCTTAAACTCATAGCAGATAGCAGTTGCTACTAAACCAAATAGCACTGAAAAAGTAGCAGACTGCTAAATAGCAACCCAACACTAGACAAAACGCTTTACAGTGTTAAATGAGAGGAGTGACGAGAATGATGACATTGATGAGCCGCCAGCAAAAAAAACAAGTAAGGTTGAGTTTGAAAATGGTATTTTGTAACTTTTTGTATATGACACAATCTATACATAATTTTGAAAACAGTTGATTGTTGATTTTTTGGAAATAAATATTTAAATATGCAGGGCATGGTGGCTGGAAAAGTTTAATACACACAAACATTTAGGCTTTTTAGTAAGATATTACAAAGTTTATAGGTTAAAAACACTTATAAAAACTGGGTGTTTCATTTAAAAAACATATTTTTTAACCCAAAGCTTCTGATTTTTTTTTTGTTCTCTTGTATATTTTAAGAAACAGTCGGCCATTTTTATACTTTTCTAAAGTCGTAAGTGTTGAACATTTTAATTTGTAGTTCGCATATATTATAATTTATTGTTTTTAAAAATTAGATCATTCCAGATTATCAGTTCAGCCGCTGACGCCATCAAATATTGAATCCTCTAATTCAACTGAAGGCCATACTCAACCTGATCCAGAAATCCCGTCCACATCTAATGCAATCAACCAAGAGTCGTCATGGTCAATTAAAAAACCAAATGATAAGAAAAAAACACCTCAACAGGCAAGTTTAACAAAATTTGTTTCACGACCTATTTCACTACCGCGTACAAAATTAATCAACGACTTAATTTTAAACATGATAACTGAGGATTTGCAACCTTCCTCTATAGTTCAGGATAAGGGTTTTAGAAAATTACTAAAAGCAATAGAGCCATTGTATAATTTACCAAGTAGGGCAACATTTACAAAATCTCTTTTGGTTGCAAAGTATGATGAAAAAGTTATCATTTTAAAAAATTTTTTTTGAAAAGGACAAATTTTGTTACTCTTACTACAGATGGGTGGACATCACTTAATGTAGAAGGTTTTTTAGGAGTAACAGCGCATTTTCTAACTGATAACTGGGAATTATAATCTTGCATTTTAACATGTTTTAGCTATAATGAAAGGCACACTTCTGAAAATGTGTGCATTGAATTAAAACGTGTAGCAGCTGAATGAAAAATATTAGATAAGGTATATGCAGTCACCACTGATAACGCAGCTAATGTGGTTGGTGCTGTTAAACTAGGTGGCTGGGCACATATTCCCTGTTTCGCACACACAATAAATTTAATAGTAAAAGAAGGTATAAATAGTTGCCTTCAAAATATCCAAAAAAAAAAATCAAAACAGCGGTTCAATATTTTCATAGAAGTTCTCAGGCAAACCAAAAACTATTATCTACACAAAAGCAAATGAACCAAAATCCAAAATTTATCCCTTTAAAATTAATAAACGATGTTGTAACCAGATGGAATTCTAACACAATTATGACAGATACAAGAAAACAATTAATCAATCAGTTATCAACTTCCATTGAATTTAGATTTAGAATTATAGAAACTAATATTACTTTAGCGAAATCTACATTTCTTGATCCTAAATTTAAAGCGAAAGCTTTTAATTTTGATATAGCTCTACAAAAAGTAAAAGAAAAGATTCAAGAAGATGTTGTAAGACAAATTAATAAAAAACAGGCTGAAACTGTTCCTACTGTAATTAATGAATCTGAAGAAACCGCAATAGAAACTCAACCAAACACTCTAAGTGCAGATTTAATTTGGGGGGACTTTAATGAAACTATCAGGTCTACTGAAAGTAGTATAAGTCCTACAGCTGCAGCTATCACAGAAGTTAGAACTTTTTTATCAGAACCGAATATCGGTAGAAAAGAAAATCCCTTACATTGGTGGCGAACTCGTCATTTAACATATCCCCAGTTATCAGTTTTAGCTCAAAAACATCTTTCTGTTGTTGGAACTTCAGTTCCCTGTGAAAGACTCTTCTCAAAAGCAGGACAAATTCTTTCTGAATGGCGCAACCGATTAAAATAAAAAAACGTAGAGAAACTTATATTTTTGCACTGTAATAATGTCATATTATAATGATAATAAATCGTATTTGTTATAATATTAAATTATTAGGTTAAATTTTGTTTTAAAAAAATGTTGTTTGGAAAGAGTAGCACCCTAAGTTACAATTTGTTATACATATATTTAATGTATGGTATTAAATTTATTTTTAATTTTAAGTGAGTTTACCAACACATTCATTTTGTTTTGTTTTTTGTTTAGATTTGTAGTAATTTGCCTAAATTAATATAAGTTTGTCTTATGTATGCGTTCACTTATTTATTTTTTTAAATATACCTACTTATAAGGATCTAATAGGACCTACTTTATAGGAAAAAATATAAACTAAATGTTTATCATTTTTTGTACGGTCTAAATACATAATTTTGCGATTATAAAACAGCTTAATCGTAATCGT
The DNA here is from genome assembly GCF_022605725.1 of Anthonomus grandis grandis. Taxonomy (NCBI): domain Eukaryota; kingdom Metazoa; phylum Arthropoda; class Insecta; order Coleoptera; family Curculionidae; genus Anthonomus; species Anthonomus grandis. The sequence goes on from NC_065546.1 coordinate 34,975,091, forward strand.
TATACTATAAACAAAATATACCTAAACAATCATAATATAACACTGCATATTCGGAAAAATTAGGAGATTTAAAAGTGCAAAAAAAATTTCTATAACTGATTGATTGTCCAATATCATGAACATACGTCGTACATAAGTTTGTATCTAAAACAGCAATAAATTTAAACGAATTTTAATCAATATACTCATAATATCAAAAATAACGAAAGTAACGAAATCACTAATACAAAGTAACGAATACTTGTATCGAAAGTAACGAATCGTTACAAGTACCTAAAAGTAACGAAAGTTAACATCACTAGCTCCGACAGGAAGAAACTTGTCTCTAGGCCCAGTGTCGGCTGTATACGACAGGGGTGAAACAAACTGATAAATCCAATGTCGCTCATTTGCGACACCTTTAAAAATTAAACTTCTCACCAGGGTTGCCAGGTGTGGCGCATTTGCGCCAAAGTGGCGCTTTTAAATTTCAAATGGCGTGTAAAATTTTGGTACATGCGCCGGGCGCCTAAAGTGGCGCTTTTGTATTTTGTATCGTGCACCTTGATTGTAAACTAGTCAAAAGAAGCATTGGTTTTGGTTGGTTCTTAATACTATTAATTTCATAAACAAATCCAACTACCAAAAGGGATCGTCTGCCATTCGCCTTTGAATGAGCGTGAACGTAAACTAGACGTTAGTAATACAGATGCTTATTTATGGGTTACCTAAAAAACCTTGTTTATGCGTATCGTACTCAGAAGGTTTCAGTGTCTGGGCGTTTGTCTGCTTCTAGATCCCTAAAATGCGGCGTTCCCCAGGGTTCAGTGTTGGGACCACTGTTATTTTTACTGTATGTGGATGACTTGAGTTCATTAAAACTGCTGGGCAAGGTGGTTCAGTTTGCTGATGATACCACCATACTATGGAGCCATAAAAATTCTGACTATATTAAGACTTGTATCCTTGAAGACCTTCAGATTTTATCAGGGTGGTGTGCTTCCAACAGGCTCGTGTTTAATGTAAGAAAGACGTCTATTATGGGGTTTAAGTGCGATGTTCAGGGTCTGATGTTTGACGAAAATTCCCTCTTGCAGAATAAAGAGTGCTGCAAGTTCCTAGGAATTACCATTGATGGTCGCCTTCGGTTTGAAGATCATATTTTACATTTAGCTGAGAAATTATCTTCTGGATGTTTCGCAGTAAGAATGGCAAAACAAGAGCTGGGAGGGGTGGTTGCACGTTCAGTGTACTTTTCACTTATTGAATCTCATATTCGGTATGGCTTGCCTTTTTGGGGTTTAACCAATAAGGGGCTACTTAACATTATCTTTGTTATTCAAAAAAAAGCAGTTAGATACCTGTGTTCTGCTAAGTTAAGAGATTCTTGCAAACCCCTCTTCATTTCTGAAAAAATCCTAACTCTTTTTTCACTCTTTATCTTAGAAACAGCTGCTCTTATTCACAAAATTCCCAAACTACCCTCTGACACTGACCATTTGACTCGTCGTGTAAATGATGTTCCCCTACCTATTCCTACGTCTTCCCTTACCAAAAACTCATTAATTTACATAAGTAAAAAAATTTACAATCATGTTCCTCTGTGTGTTAGACATATATCGGATGTTAAGAAATTTAAAAGAGAATTAAAGTCGCTTTTATTGGCTAAGGCATATTATAACCTGGATGACTTTTTTAATGATAGGTTTTAACCTTGGACATGTTGGAAAGTTTTATTTTTTTCCTTTTTTCTTCTCTAGTTTTGTCAACAAGCTTACCTTTATTTAGTAATTGATTGTTTTATTTAGTTATCTTTAATTTAAGTATGTTCAAAAAGTTTTGTCTTCTTGTGTTTAATTTTGTTCATTGTTTTGTCAATTTTTGAAATTGTATTTGTGTTTTGTTTTTTTAGCTTGTAGGATGCTTGTACACAAGATTATTCTTACGTAATATAGCACATTTTCTTTCTTTCTTTGCTACCCCCGTGGAAACAGTGGAACAATTACAGCAAAGAATTTTCGATTCTTGTCGGACTATTCAGAACACTGCAGGTATTTTCGAACGAGTACGACAAAGTATGGTGAGACGGTGCAATGCTTGCATCGAAGCAGGAGGTTGTCAGTTTGAACATTTATTGTAATTTTGTTATCAGTGATTACTTAACAAAAATGTATTCTCGTACCTACTAAGAAAATTGAGAAATAATGTATTATTTTAGAGAAAATTTTATTTGATGTTTTTTTTTAGTTTTCAAAAATAAACATACTGAGATACATTTTTGGATAATTCCTAAGCATTTTTATTTTTCCTTATGGAGTTCAGAGACGTGCCGTGGTGCCGTATTGTAATTTTTTCTCAAAAACGAAGCGAGACACTAAAAAAAGTCAAGAGACCAAAAAGTTGTATTTTAGTGGGTTTTTTAAAATAAGTAAATAAAAACCGCAAAAAAGTTGCAGGGTGATATTTTTTTCTACAAAAAGACAAAATACTTGCTCTATTGGTACGCCCCTGGAAATTTCGGATCGAATTTAATTGCTTCAGTAGATGTCTGATAATGGTTTAAATAAACTGTAATAAATTCAATGAAATCGACTAACGCATTTCTAAGTTATTAATAAAAAACTTAATTTTTGGAAAAAAGTTGACACCCTGTATCTCGGAAACGAAACATTTCCGGACCCATGTTCATATAAACTTTTTTTCTTATTTTGCTGAGCGGAATCTCCCCTAAGGTTTTGGCACCACAACTCTGAAACACCCTGTATATTTACTAAGGTTATGAAGCCAGTCATATTTACATAAAAGGGGCAAATGTTGTGTTATTTACCTTGATGATTTTTTAATTTTGTCCAAAAGAGTAAAATAGACAGGATTCTCTTAGATGTTTAGAAAGAAATGTTATAATATGTTGGTTTTCTGATATATTAAATTACGAGACAGTTTTCACCACTAACCAAAACTCTTTTTTACTCTCGACACGTGTTTCGCTAACGATGCTAGCATCTTAGGGGGAAGATTAAAACTCAGTTTTTTGTCACTATATTGGGAGCATCTCACCAAAGGTTCCAACCACAGCACTTTCTGAATAATAATAAAAAGATCTCCTTAGAGCCACAAACAAAATTTCGCTTTTTGTTTTTGACTCTAGGCAATTTTCTATAGCATTACCTCTTGAGAAAGGGTTAAAAATTATTAGGAAAATTAAAAAATTTAAGACACTCGACTTATGTAAAATTAGTTTTTGTGCTCATTTAATTAGATTATTAGTTTCTACCCTCCCAACCCTAAAATATGGCCGTTTATATATTAAAAAATTAGAGAAAGAAATATTATTTGCTCTCAAAATATCAAAACTATGATTCCTATATGAAAATTAATGCAAGTATTATTGCTAAAGACCTCAATTGGTGGATTGATAACATTCCAAAGGCTAGGCCAACTATTCGAGAAGATAATTATTCCTTAGAAATTTACACAGACTCTTCAAGCTCTGGCTGTGGTGCTTACTCAGGAGGGGTGGAGACACATGGTTTTCAGGGCGAGGCAGAGAAAAAGAACCATAATAATTTCTTTGAGCTCCTCGCAGTATACTATGGACTAAAATCTTTTGCTTTTAAATAAGATCTTATAATGTTACTTGCTTAGAATATATAATGTCACAGCAATATTTTACATAAATCATATGGGTAGTGTAAGAAACCATTTATTAAATAAAGTAGCCCAAAAGATCTGGAAATGGTGTGAACAAAGAGATATATGGATTTATGCTTCCTTATCTCGACTGATCATAATTTGGCTGATAAAAGCTCCTGCATAACAAGTCCAGGCACTGAATGGAAACTATATCCAATGCTGCCTTTCAGTTGATTGTTTTTCAAAGGTTTGGGAAACAATCAATTGACCTTTTTGCCTTATTCATTATTAAGAAATGTAAAAGATATATATCATTAAACAAGGATCCGTCCTCTTGTGCAGAAGACCCTTTTACAGTTTCATGGAAGGGAGAATTTATTCCTTTCCTCCATTCTCACTAATATTACGAGTCATCAAAAATATTATTAATGATAGGGCTGAAGGAATTCTAATTGTACCAGACTGGCCAGGTCAGGCGAGGTATCCTACTTTTATCAAGCTCCTTACTATAGAACCAATAATTCTTGGTCCAGACAGTAATTTGATTACATCTCCTTTTAGGGAACCATTCCCCATAGCAAACCTTACCCTGGTTGCAGGGGAATTATCAGGGAGGTTTATCGACTGAGGAACGTACCAGAAGAATGCATAGATGGCATGGTGGAATCCCTTTCTACCACAACACAGAAATAGTATGACACAGCTTATCGATCCTGGTGGAAATATTCTGAATAAAGGAATATTCCTGTATTCAAGGCAACACTCAAGTGATACAGCTTTTTAAACAAAGAGGTTTTAAATATGGGTCATTTAACAATTTCCGTTCGGCCCTGGCAAACAAAATAAATAAGACTTGAAAACAACTACATAGTGAATAATTGTATAGTGATCTATTCGAATAAAGCGCCTCATATAATTTCGATCGAACTTCCTAAAGTTCGTTTGATCGATAAATAATAAAACATATTTTATATATTAATATACTGGTTAGCACATTTGTGGTTTGGTATCTAAACCATAACGCACATACTTTTCTGTTATATCATTTTATGTCCTATATTAACCATAACATAGTATTAGGATTCGTAAGATCTAAGTTTATAAGAACAATAAAACACATATTTTAAAGTGCATGCATCTATCCCAAATTAATTGAAACTTCGTAAATTTTAGCGAAATTAAAAAAAAAAAACAAATACGATAAAAAATCTCAAAATTAACGCAGCTATCTTACATTTTTAACTAAATGTAACTTTTTATTTTATTTCGGTACACATAACCATTAACCTCCCAAAAGTTTTTTTGTTTTGTTGCCCTACAATTGGCACCACTGAAATTTGTCAGAGTGACCAACATCGAAAGGACACAATCACTTAAAATGACGGCCACCTAGTACCCTAGTAGTGGTCATTTATTTTTCAATAGATTGGCAATCCAGGTATTCAGTTCGTGTTTACAGTGCTACGATGTAAACGTGTTCGTTCACTGATGTGCAACAATTACATATATGATCCACAAAAGATTGAATCCGCCTTAGAAAAAGAGCCTTGAAAGACTGCTCTGCCATAAATATATTCTTTTTTAAATAAAAAGGACGTAGTATTTTTTTTAACATTTGGCCTCCTAAATTCGATTACCTACGTGATGAAAGAATTATTTGCTTCATACCTCTTTATTATGAGTTTTGCTATGTAGCAATGTAGTCGGCTTAAGTAAAGGGCACAGTAATTATCAGATCGCTACCATTTAAAGGCCTTGACGTATTTTAAAAAGAAGATTCATGTTTTTGACGTCACATCTGCCATTTACTTTACTTGGTAAAAAAGGACCTGTGACGACGTGATGAACTGTTAATTTGATTTTAGATCAATCAATGGAAACGGGGAAAAAGTAAACAAATCGTTAAATGTCATATAATATATATTTACAAAAATGGATAACAGATCTGAAGCACTGGACACAAAAGATTTACAAATTCCCATAAGTATATTGTTAGTACTTAAAGACACCCGGATAAATCATAAACCCTAATAAATGTTAAAGAAAATCAATGTATCCCAGTGTGATCTTTTAATAATTAAATACGAAATACGTAATTAAACATTATTAAATTATCTATGTAGCTCAACAGAAAGTTTAAAGAAACAGTCCCATGTAAACATAAACGTGACCAATTTATCCTAGAAAAATTGTGATAAATTAATTTGCTGCAAATACTTATAGTAATTACTTCTAAAAGGCCTTTTTTTATTTAACTATTGCTTTGGGCAGTTTATTAGATATAAAACACTTTAACAATCACATGGGACACCCTGTACACAAACCGACGAAATTTGTTAACTTTTGCTAATATTACCTAAAAAATATAACAAGAAAAACCATTTTCAGCTTATATTAGGATGACCATATTTCTTTCGAGCATAATATATAAACCAGTTTCGCAATGACATTCCAGGAATATTGTGAGCATCTCAGGTATATCCCGAGAAACTTTGGTATATTAACCGAGTATTTTACCATATACCCCTTCACTTCACTTAGTTCAAAATTCACCAAGTAAATATTTATTTTTGCAAAATCTTAAAAATATTTTTCTAATTTTAAACTTGAGTTTTTTTTAGCTTTACTTTGGCCAATACTACCTAGATATTCAGGAATAGTGAACATTTAAACCTTTATTTTATTTAAACATTTAAACCTTAATTTCTATTGAAATTGGAAAATTAATAAGTAGACTTTTTTTAATGGTAGTAGAGAATCAAAAGCTGACTGCAAATATGGTCACCATATAAGCTTAAAATAGGATGCCACTTTTTTCAAATCTGATAATACTTATGCTACTAAATTATAAAAAAAGGAGTATTACAAAGTTCAGATAACAATAATGTAAAACCGAAATCGGTTTTTGGCACTACTTCCGTCACAAAAAAATCATTATATAATTTAAACTATAAGCAAGTATTAAAGCTATAAAATTTACTATATTTAATTAAGAAAGGAACCTGCAAGAGAACCATTAATTTTTAAACAAATGCCATGAGAATTAGAGCTGTCATTTTAAGAAAGATCTGATCTCTTTTTAATGACAGTTCTGGTGAAAAATACAGTCAGGAAGGACGGATTCAATTCCAGGGATAGGAAGTTTACATATAAAATTAGTATTATTTACATAAATTAGGACCAAATATGCTCATAAAAACGTCTTAATTGCCGATTTAGAGGTTAAAAGCGATTTTTTCTTGGATGTATATCCATATCTCTTGAGTTGTATACCATCCTGCCTCACCCTAAAACATAAATGTTACAACAATAATCATAAAAAAAACCGTTCTTTAATCAACAATAATCATATTTTACATCAAATAGCAGGTTATTTGCACTTAGTTTACAAGTACAGGCAATTGAAATTCTAAAAACCATGCTGACTTTATTTTTGCTATTTATTAATTCTTTGGTGTGGTGTAAGTGGTCTAAGGAACGCTTAAAAATATATTTTCCCCCTTACCCTTGTTCGAGCTTAATTATTATTGTAATGTATTTTACTATTAATTATTATTTTATGTATTTGACTAAAATTCACAATTTAAAGTAAAATTTTATAAGTCTAACATCATTGGTTTTTCCTTTCTCATCTCCTCTGCACAAATCTACAACAGGCTGGTAATGTTGAGAAATGCGAAGTGGAAAACGGTCGAAAAAGAGGTCTCAAGCAAATAATCTGTAAAAGTTAATTGAAGAGTGGAAATTCAAAGGAGTCTAAGTGCCACTGCCGGCAAATTTCAGGTAACACTTGTGTAGTAGTCTACGTCCCAACGCCAATAGCATACAAACGGGTCTATGCGCCTTTCGTATTACCTTTGTATTATTTTCTGACGTCAAAACCTGCAGCCGGTATAAGCGCAGGTATCTTTTTTAGGTTAAACGGAAACGGGTCAAAGTGCCAAGCACTTAACTTCATTAGTATATAAAATGGACGCACGTGGCAATGTACAACAGAGCGATAATGTAAAAAGACGCCAAAAAGGTACTGAAAGTATTAGAAAAGAAAGAAAAAGGTGCAGAATTAGTGGTTTACAACATTCAAATTATAAAAGTGTTATTGTGCCGCCAAAAAATCCACCTGAACTTGAGGTAAGCAATTCTAACCTTAAAACTACTATGTGGAGTGACAATTGCATAGGACAAAACAAGAACAAGATTATTTTAATGTAGATGATTTACCTAGTTTCTAAGGGTATCTACGAAAAGGTTGAGCAAAAATTTCTGATAAGTGGCCATTCATATCTCACTTGTGATAGAGATTTTGCACAAATAGAAAAGAGAAAACGCGTTGTAAAAAACTACACTCTCGAAAATATAGAAAAGATGATAAGAGGCACGCCACCAAAGACCTTTTAATGTACTACGTATGGAAAAAAACGATTTTAAAGATTTTCAGAGCATGGCAGGCGAACATCTAAATACGACTAAACTACAAATTTCACAAATAGCCTGGATTAAAATTGAACAGGGGCAAAAAACGTTGGTTAAAACCAAAAAGACCTTCTCTCAGCTCGAGGAATGGACCACTTGTAATGTTCTAAAGAAGGGAAAAAGGTCGACTGAAATTCCGGTAGCATTGGTTCCAGACCTCGACTGCAGAAACCGTATTTCAGCAGAGAAGCTGAAAAACTTAAAAGATATGATGGACTATATTCCTGTTAAATATGTTCAGTTTTATTATAATATCATAGAAAAAACACAATCGAATTAAAAGGCTCCTTTGGACATAGACCCTTTTGACAGTGTATTATAGTTGGCACTTAGGACCTTCTAGTGGATTTTGTGTTATGATTAGTTTTTCTCAATTTTTGTTTTGTGTATAACAATATAACACGTTTATTGATTCTTGTTTAATTTGCCTAATAAAACTATTTCAATACAAATTTAGGTTTTTTTAATGTTATATATATTTTTTTATCAATATCTCAGTTTCATTTTTTTGGCACTTAGACCCTTTTGAATTTCCACTCTTCAATTGAAATCAAGGCCTTAACTTTTAGCGCTAAAGAAAAACCACAACAATTATTATTATATCAGTAGTGCAGAGAATTTTCTTATTGTAATCGTAAATTTTTGTGACAGTTTGTAAAATCTAAAAATAATGTCAATTTCGGCCAAAAGTCATGAATATGTTGTTTGTTACTTTGCCCCTCAGGAGATTTTTTTTTAAACCTATTTTTAACCCTTTGAAGTGAAGTGGTTCCATCTTGAAACCATATTAATAAAATAATCTAACTTTATCGTCCAGTGGTATTTCTTTGTAGCCATGAAAATGATTATCCCATAAGGTCATAAATAGGATAGAGGATCCCTTCGCGCCAAATCCTTCAGTTTACAAATTAACCTAAACCATAGGAAAACCAGAGGAACAAAAACAAAAAATTTGTGTGTAAACAGTTCAAAAGGCCGTTTCAAGTAAGTTTTTTTGCATTAATTGATACTTTAGGTGCTTAAATTTGGTAGTTACTAACACATTTCCAGGTGTTTTTTCTAAGGTTTTATCATGAAACCACTGTGGTACCAACTATTGTTACTACTTCAATTTTTTTCTCAAAAGCTGACTAAGATATTTTTTTTTGTTTTACCTCTATTTTTGTTATTTTCAGAATATCCACCCACTTCAAGTTGAGAAATATGTCTTTTACCACTGCAATTTGGAAAATGAAGAAAGATCAAGAATTTGGAAAGACTCATTTTCCAGATCAGCCCATCCTCTCTGATGATGATGAAGAAGCTAACATTACAGAATCGCCTTATGTCTCGCGGAGTATGCAGTCTGGAGTGATTCAGAATATAATTTACCCCTGAGTCATTTTATATGGAAAGAGCAAGATTGCTTGCCAATATTGTGAGGTCTTCTGAAGAAGACAGTGGGCCTAGCAAAGAATTACCCGTCACATGCGCCTTTTAAATTCTTCAATCTTTTATCTGATAATGAATTGCTGCAGCATATATTTAGCAGACTAATTTGTCTGCTCTCCAGAGCGGCAAAACTTTTTTTCACCACTACTATAACTGAAATGAAAATTTCCTACCCATTAAAGTACTAATGAAGTCCGCTTCTTACAGAGATTTTTGGTCCTCAAGACCAGAAATGAAAGACAACTCAATTTCCTCAAAAATGTGTTTTTGGGCTTTTGCTATCAAATTTGCATCTGAATTTAATTATAAGAATAAGAATATTGTTGAATAAAACAATTACAAAGAAATGGAAGTGGGATTTGATAAAATTTGGCCCTATATTGGCGCACAATTATCAATTATTTTATGACCCGAAGAAAGAACAAGCTGTAGACTTCCGACGCTCGTACTATTCCACAATTTTAGCATCGATTTTTAGCCAGATTGCCGCGTCAGACTGCGAGCCGTGTACCCTTTTGGGCGCTATTTTGTCTAGGTTACTTGTTAGGTAAGGCGGACAAATCTGCAAAACCAATATTTTGTTGAGAAGTTATAGTTTGTGCAATATTAATAGTTCTATATTTAATTTTATTTGAAAAACAAATCTCTTTAACCCTTTCGCTCACTGTGTACACATTTGTGTACATGAATTTATCATCATCCTTATATAAATTCAGAAAGGAATTTATTGGTTTGCTCATAGTGTCAACATTTGTGTACATTAGGATCTTACATGTAGTATAGATACCGCCCTCTAGGGGCTTTCAATAAATGTTTGTTACTGTAATTTTAACAGCTGGCGAGCAATATTTGAGTAACGCGTGCAAGGTTATCTAGTAGATTATTGTGGTGTTTTGTTTGTGGTGAAAATAGTAAAAATAAATAAAAACAAATTAATAAAAGGTGGTATTGTGAGTGCTAACAGTGATCCATTCAGTTTTTTTCGCGGAAGTACATGTATTTTGTCTTTGAAGGCACGTACATATTTGTGTACACTGTGAATCAGAGAAGTAAAATTATAAGGTAAATATAATCGTACTTTTTTCTTTTTTATATTAGTAAATAGTTAAATATTATAGAATCCTCGTTTATAATGAGCCGAAATCGCCCGCTAACAGATAAAGAACTATTAGATTTAATAGAAGCCGGATTATCAGACATTGAAGGACTCAGTGACGGCGAATTCAATGAAGATGATGGCTTTGATTTTGATCCTGAAGGTATATTACTTGGAACTAGTATATTATATAATGTGCGTAGCATATATACTTTTTATCTTGTAGAATTACAAGGAATGAGTGATGAGGAGGAAGAGGCTGAACCTGTTCTCAGCACACCTGTAACTCAACAATGTGAAGAGACTGAGCAGCTAGAACAAGCAGAACCTAAACCAGTTCCCAACATAATGGCAAAAACTCCACAAAAGTCAAAGAAATCCAATATAGAAGACTATTTGGAAAACAATGGTCTTTCAAAGAAAAAGGATATATTCTGGCGAAAAAATGTGCAGTATATCACTTCACCAATAGAGTGGCACGTTAGAGAAGAAGAACCAGTAGTTCAGCTAGAAAGCCCAGCTTTTTTTTTCTGTAATTATTTTGCAGATATTTTCCAACCCATGATGGAATATACAAATCTTTACGCTGTTCAGCAACAAACCCGCTTTGTTCCTACGACGGTTGAAGAACTAAAAACGTTTGTAGGAATACATATCATCATGGGTAATTTACATTACCCAAGAATTAAGTTATACTGGGACCATAAATTACAAATTCCACTGATTTCCAATAATATGGCTGTTAATTATATTACTAATTACTAAACTTACTTAATTACTGTCTTTTATAAATTGCGACAACATATTCACTTCGTGAATATTTACGAAAAACCGGACAACAGTGACAGATTTTGGAAGGTGCGTCCATTATATGATGCAATTAGGAGAGGATGCCTTTCCCTTCCATTGGAATCAAAATTGTGTGTGGACGAGCAAATGGTGCCGTTCAAAGGCAGTTTGAACATCAAGCAATACGTCAAAAACAAACCCAAACCATGGGGAATTAAGATTTTTGCGCTATGTGGCAGCAGTGGCATCTTGTATGATTTTATAATATATCAAGGATCTACTACTGAACTTGGCCCACAGCAACTTGATGTATTTGATTCGGGTGCCGCAGTGGTACTAAAATTATCTGAACGAATCTCACACCCTAGGATACAGTTATATTTTGACAACTATTTTTCAAATTATAACTTACTTCAGTACCTTAGAAATAAGCAAATATATACAACGTGCACAGCAAGAGCTGAAAGATTTAAAAATCCGCCATTTTCGTCCGATAAGGATATGAAAATAAAAGGTCGAGGTTGTTCCGAAGAAATTATTAGCGGGGATGGCGAAGTCATAATGACAAAATGGTACGACAACCGGCCAGTTGTAATGGCATCAAATTATATGGGAGTTGGTGATAAAGACCAGTGCCGGCGATGGGATAAAAAAGGGAAGGACTATATTTAGGTTTCAAGACCACAAGTAATAAATAACTACAACTATAACATGGGGGGTGTTGACAAGATGGATTTCCTTATTACCTTGTATCGGACATTTATTAGGTCTAAAAAGTGGACTCTGAGAATGTTTGCTCATGCCATAGATATGGCATGCGTAAACGGCTGGTTGGAATATAAAGAAAAAGCTGCTAACTTGGGTGTGGCTAAGAATGATGTCCTAGATTTGCTTTACTTTAGAGCCTATGTTGCTGAGGTTTTAATCTTGGCAGGAAAAACATCTACTAGGAAGAGGAGGCCACCAGCGGCTGATAGTCCGGGTCCTTCAACGCCGAAACCGTTAAAAGTAAGACCAGAAATTAGACCAGTGGCCGAAGTTCGTTTGAACAGACTAGATCATTTGCCATCCATTGATGAAAAAGACTTTGGATCTAGGTGTAAAGTACCAGGCTGTAAAGGACGGTCAAGAATTTTATGCCAAAAATGTAACGTTCACCTGTGCCTTACAAAAAAAAGCAACTGTTTTGCAATATATCATACAAAGTATTTTTTGTTCTAATTTATCTTTTATACCATTGACTACTAAAAAAAAAACTAAAAACAAACAAAAAAATAAAAAAACTGTTTACGTTAAAAATTTCCAAAAAAATTAAAGAGTTGATTTACAAAAAATGAAATTTTTCTTTTAAAAAATTTAAATTCATGAGAAACGGGTTAAGAAAGAAGTTTAAAGCTAAATAAAGATTTAGCCATTTATTAGCTACGCTTTTATTCCTTTCAAAATGTAATGAATAGACCAATTTATCTTTCACAAACTATAGCTTTTAAGGGGCCTATCTCGCGCTAAAGATGTGGCGTCGGAATGATATCTGGTGGGGATACAGTCTTTTCTTTGTCATACCTCAGCAGTCTACTTAGTTATTTCCTTTTCTAATGTATTAACCTCCTCTCTGTAATATTAATTTGCCAGTACGGTATATTTGATTTTCAAATATATACAGGCAAACCAGAAATAGTGATGTTTCTTTGGGTGAGAGAGTGAGTAGTGCTTGATATAACTTAAGGCCTAGAAAATAAAGTATATCATGTATACTTCAATAATTTTTTTACAACTCTAGATATAAATCTTTATCATTGACACAAATTTATTCGGGTGGAACTCTTAAGGGCGAGTAGGCAAAAGCTACCAAGAAATTTAATACCACAAAAGCGCAACTAAATCGGGATGAATGAGATTGGTTGGCGAAAAAGTAATGAAATTCTCTATATCAGATGGAAAGAGAAAAGAACTGTATAGTTGTTGTATAAAACTATTGCAGATTATCGGAAATTCATGGGCTGATACGTTGATTATCAAAGAGACAGTAAAGGACGAAAATGTTAACATCGGTTGTTTTGGATTTTTTTAGATACGACCATGATCAATGCTTTCATTATATTCAGAAACAAAACCAAAAGCAAAACAACGCTGAAAAATGTTAGATGCCAAGTAATTACGGCTATGATTGGAGCTTCTGTAGGTAGAGGAGTTCCTTGAGCTAGAACTTCATTTTCTCCACCAGTTATAAGATTTAAATCAAACATTTCTACAGAAGTAACACAAGATCAATCCAAAGATTTGCCACTCCACGGCACTTCAAGAAGCTGTGATTCGTGTAGTTCTGCAAAGGAGCCCCATCGCACAAGATGGTTACATGCGCAATGCATAGTGAGTTTGTGCATTTGATCTACAAGAAACTACTTTTTGGTTTATCATTCTTAATGATTTATGTTTAATCATAAATATTAGTTGTAATTGCACATTATCTATAATAGATTCTCTGCCTTTTATTGAGTTAATTTTGTGGAATTATATTGAAATCTTGGGGCATTATGGTTTCTCTGAGTAACCACTTTAAATTGTTTAAACAAATACATTTTGTGGCAAATTAACACTGCCTGCCGTTTATTTAAGGCGTCAATTACACAAACCGAATTTCAGACTTTTTATTCAAATTATAGTAATATTTTGTTAAGATTACCATCAACTTCATTTTAACTGGGATTACGTTAAAAAAATGAATAAACCATAAGTCGTAGTGAAGCTTTATAATCAATGGGAACAAAGTTAAAGGGTGCCAAAGTTACCAAAATAATTCAGTTATTTCTCAGTAATTTTGTATGTAACTTTGTCCTCGTTGATTGCCCAGCTTCGCTTCCAGAAGAAAAATTATAGAGAATTTAATTATCTTCATTTTTATCCTATACATTTTTTGTACGATTGTAAACCAGAAAATAAAATTTCGCGAAAAAATCAAAGCTTGCATGGATATTTTAAAACTTCAAACGCCAAATCGTTTGTATTAATTAAAACTGAAAAAAACATATCCCTAGAGCCACCAAACGCTTAAAATACAGATAATCTAAAATCCTCACCGTTTCTAACTAAACCCCAGACCGCCTAAAACAACTCAAGGCGGTATGTTCCTCACTTCCAACCATTGCACGTCATCATCGAACCTCTCCACCCTCACCTTCTGCCTATAATGGTACTCTTTCAAGTAATTCTTTAATGTTTTCGGTAACTGTAAGTGATTGATGTTATCGTACGTTAATTTATTAACGATAGCGGCACGGGCCAAATGTTGTAACGAAAAGGTAAAGTTTCGATGTAAAGGCCACGTGAGCATCGGCTCGAAGAACATGCAACTGCTCGGGTCTTTGTAGTGTTCGATTAAGCCGCAAACGGTTTCGGACGTGAATACGCCCGGATCGTGAGAATCGAAGCTGAATCGGTGGTTCCATTGTTCGATCCGGGCGTGGAGGGAACGTCCATATTTGCGGAATGAAACGCTGAAGAGGAATTCTTCTTGGGCGGAATCGCGGAGGAGAAACGTACCTTCTGGTTTGCCGTCTAGGAGACGTTCTGCTTCGTATCTGTCCATTTTACCTAAAAAATAAATGAATATGAGTATTCTTGTATATTTTAGGTGTCTTTGTGAGTGATTAAAAATTTGAGGGATAATTTAATTCTAGTGTTAAAAAGCCTTTGGAAAAACATTGGTTCTATGTATTACATGTTTAGGACAGTTGGATTAATTTTATGTTTTATTCCAGGCTTTCCCAAGGCAGCGACTTTGTGTTTTCAACTTATCCGTAATCATTATGTCAATTCTCTTTTCCGCTGACTTCAATTTTAATTTATTTATTCATGCTAAAATACTTAATAGCATTTGCAGAAGTCAAAAAAAAAACTGTAAACTAAGAGTTATAATTTAAACCTAGTCATTACATAAAAGTTAAAATATAATTCATAAAATCACGTTAGTAATTACAATAATATTATCATGATTAAAAGAAACATATTAATATATTGATATAGATAAGTATATAAAACAAGATAACGGCACAAAGGAAACTATTTACATTTAAAAAGAGAGGCATTAAAAATAAAATTTTTAAAAGCATATTTAAAAAAATATACACATTATGACACTCGAGACACGTAGGACATTAAAAAGCACTATGACCTATTTATTGTTAAAGGAACTTTCTGTGTTGTTAAATACCCCTGCACAAAATAAATTTTTTTCTTTTTGTTTAAAATTTCCTTTTATGTCTTTTGATAACTTGTTGAAGTTTATCTGCTATAAACTGCGGGCGACACTGGCACTTAGGCGGCAACAGGCAGGCAAAATATTTAATTTTTTAAAAGCTGGTCTGTAACACTAAAACCTATACCTGCTAGGATCCTAATAGCCTTGGGCTGTAGAGAAAACAATCTTGCAGCCGAAGATGCACCTTGCCAAGCTAGGATACCATATGACATGAATGAGTGAAAAAGGTCAGCATAAACATTCACTAATGTCCTGTGGGATACACAGTTATAGAGGTTTTTTAGTAAGAACCCAGGGCCTCTCAACCTCTCCGATACTTCCTCCGAATGAACATCCCATGTGAGCTTTGAATCAAAATACAAAATACAATACAATATTTTACTTGAAATGGATCTGTAAAATCTGCAATATCCCGCAGAGAGAATAAAATTTGTTGAGTCTTTTCTTTATCAAGCATTAGTTTATTGGCATTAAACCATTCTTTTGCTTTCAGTTGTGCTCCAGACGACCCCATCCACAAACAATAAATATTGAGCGAGCTCATACATTGGCAAGTCACTTATCTGGTATCTCATACTCGTGTCTTTAACATTGGCTTGGAAAACAAGTGCAAACTCTTAAATAAGTTAAATTTCCTTTTTGATTTTGTATTCACACTATTGTAGAGCAGGATGGGAGGTGGCATCCTATACAGAGGACACAAATTACTGGCTCTCCATTTCTTATAATGTCTGCACATAACCTTAATTTCACTATGATATATGATTTGTAATTTATTCATGTTAAATACCTCACTAATATCAAATCTTACTTAATGCTTTTTAAGCACTTTGACTTTCCTTTTTTATGCTTCTCTTGGAGTCATCTTCCAGGCATTTAACTTAATTTTTTTATGTTGTCCATGCTCTTGTTGTTGTTTATTATGTTTTCCATTGATTTTAAATAATTTTTTATACTTTTCACTTTGACTTTTGAACTTATTTCGTATGTCTTACAGGGAGTTACAGTAAAGAAAACGTTAAGCCACTTGAGCGCCTGAACTTTTCTTTGTATGTACTTTTTTCTCGAAATTGCATTAATTTATCGTCATTTTCTATACAGGGTGACTTTCAACCTATGCGCATAAACTTGGGAAATGATAGCTAATGAGTAATAATGAAAAAAAAATTTAGTAAAATATTTTTAGTTTTGGAGATATCCATATTTTTTAAAATAAAAAACGTGTATTTTTTAACGTGTTTAATTTAAACTAATTTAAAGCAACTGTTCGAAGTTGTTTCTATTATTTTCGATACAGACTTGAGCTCGTCGAATCCATGAAGACGTATATGCACGGGCCAAACCAGGCTGTAGGCGAATTGCGTCACTGGCAGCGTTTATGCGATGTCGTAGCTCTTGCTCAGTATCAACTTCGTTTACATACACCATTGTTTCCATATGACCCCACAAATAAAAGTCTAATGGATTGTCAGGCGAGCGAGGGGGGGGCACCCAACTGGACCATCACGGCCTATCCATCGTCCGGGAAACACACGATCTAAATGTTGTCGCACTCGTCGTGAAAAATGTGGTGGTGCACCATCATGAAGAAACCACATGTTCTGCCTAATGTTGAGATTAACATTTTCAAGGAGCACTGGTAAAATGTTGCGCAAAAATTCTAAATACCGAGCACCAGTCAAACGATTTTCCAGAATAAAAGGTGGGATGAGCATCCCGTTCAGAATTCCAGCCCATACATTTACAGAAAAACGCTGTTAAAAGTATGTTCTCCGTGTAATATGCGGATTTTCCAAAGCCCAGTAATGAGTGTTATGAAAGTTGAAAATTCCATTGCGCGTAAAATTTGCCTCATCCGTAACTAAAATGTTCGTGGTAAAGTTTGGGCTTAACTGCTGGTGATGTAACAACCACTCACAAAAGTGTACTCGAAGCGGCACATCTCTTGGAAGTAGGGCTTGTACCCTCTGCACATGAAACAGGTACAGCAACTCGTGCCTTAAAATTTGCCAATTTGTAGATTGCGATATTCCTAATCGCGCTGCAATTGTCCTAGTGCTAATTCCAGGTTGTTCTTTGATAACTTCTAAAATATCCTCCTCCAGATTTAGAATATGCCTAGGTCTAATAGCTCCTCCATCTAGTCCAGGCCGCGGCCGCAAATTGCCAGTTTCTCTACCCCGCTGAATAACACGTAAGAAAGCCCCACGTTTCAGGTGATATCTTCGGGGAAATCTTTGGGCATACAGATCAGCTGCTGCCACTGCATTCTGATGCGTTTCTCCGTAAACCAAAACCATGTCGACAAGTTCTTCGTTTGTAAAAATGTGCGCCATTACATTTGACGCTTTTATTTTGTTTGTGTGAAAATAACGATCGAAAACGATCACAGCCACCAACAAACTAAGTATTGCTAAAGATTCCAAACAACAATTTCCAAACATTATGACTTGTTTACTATCAGTTATTAATAAAAGAAATAAGTTCGTCTGATACACGTTCTGTTGACATTTGTTTAACTTTATTTCGGAAACCAAAAATATTTTACTACATTTTTTCTCATTATTGATCTTCATCTACTATTTCCCAAGTTTATGCGCATAGGTTGAAAATCACCCTGTATATTCCAGGCGATCCATCCCAGGCGCACAGGGGCTCGAAACCCCCTACCTTTCTAATAAAAATATTAAATTCACTAAAAATAAAAAGATAAAACTAATGAACTCCCCTCGTCACCTACATAATTAACCTCCCAAGCCTAAGCCGGCAGCCTGGTCCGCCTGCAGATTCATCGAAAAAATGTTTCCGCAAGAGTAAAATAATGAGTGGACGTTGGTAGTAGCTAAACTTTACTTTCACGGGGTCTCGAAACGAATGCAACCCGATGTGACGTCACGCAAAGCACGTCACCCAATAGATCGGCGAGTAGATATGTGTGGTTGCCATGTCAACGGGCAGCGTCATGCATTTTCTGCGGTCTCAAAGTGTTTGCAAGCTTTCGAGGTTCAGCAGTCCCTAAATAGTTTATTTTCGTTTATGATACTATTACTGGAAAGATAAACCCACTTGGAGATGCAATTTCGTGTGACTTTGCGCATGACGTCACTCGATGACAAAAATTCTGTTTGTCGGTTGGAAAAGCAGTATTTTTTATTTTACAGGCCTTTTTTATTTAACATTACTTATTAAGTATTATTATATGAAATATGCTATGATTATTATAATAGTATGTAAAATATTTCCTTAATAGTATGTAGGATTCGTGGATCCGTGCAAGGATAGTAAAGCCTTATATAATATAAATGCCTATTTTGGTTTTGGATAAGGTTTTAAAAACGATTTTTATTTTTTAAGGTATTTTAATTTGAAAATAAATATACACAATATGAAACATCTGAAGGCTTGTTAATTAATAATAAATTAA
This sequence comes from Anthonomus grandis grandis, assembly GCF_022605725.1. Lineage (NCBI taxonomy): Eukaryota > Metazoa > Arthropoda > Insecta > Coleoptera > Curculionidae > Anthonomus > Anthonomus grandis. Next base: position 34,994,174 of record NC_065546.1, read on the forward strand.
TAATACTTTATAGCCAAAAAAAAAAGGATTTATGGTTTTTATTTAACTTTTTTTTACTTTAAACGAATGCCTCTGCAGAAAAATATCAGTGATATAATATGTACATATTTTATTATGTTGTAAAAAAAATAAAACAAAAATAGAGGATTGATATACAGCCTATTGTGACAATTAACTTTCATAAAATTGTGTGCGCTAAGTATACATATGAGTTCCCATTGGTTGTTGGTAATAATAGTGTTACCAGTAAATGCCAAAAGAAAATGCATGATGCCATTGATGACATACAACCAATAAATTTCACTTTATTAAATATCTATAATCTATATTTTTTTAAATTGCTTATGGGTAGACGTGTTATTAAAATGGTTTTGTAATCCATTGTCGGCAAACTTGTTTGTTCTTTGGAAATCTAACGAATCGGCAATCCGAAACTACCTTACTTTTTTTGTTGTTGCTTGAACAACCCACCACTGCACAGTACAGTATGATAAAAAATGTTTAATTATTATAATTTAATAAACTCTGCCACATTTGTCACTAAAAACAAACACAAAATATACACAAAACAAATAAACCACGCCCTAACCCTAAATCCATCTCTGTTCATGTATTAAAAGCTGTTCCTGGGGAAATTTGTCATCGACTGACGTCAGGCGTGCGAGAGAGATAGGCTCATCTCATGCGCGTGGGTTTATCTTCTCGAGTATTAGTATCATGATTTTCGTTGCGGATCTCGTGTCGTCGTTGGACTTATTTTTTTGTGTTAAATGTAGATAATATTAATAATAAATACTATTCAATATATTTTAGAAAACAGGTCATCGTCCGTTGAAGAACAAGTTGGAATTAAAAAGGTAGGTCCGATTTACAAGTAAAGTCAATGGTAGTATGCTGAATGTTTGGAAACAAATATGAAATAGTATATTTTATAAGTCGTTCATTGTATACAGTGGCGGACAAAAGTATGGAATTTTTTTGTTTTTGTCTAAAAAAGTACCAGCCAATAAAGGTACAAATATTTTATGGTACATTGAATACTTTTTGTTGGTGCATATGTTTTTGCAGATAAATAGTTGTTGGGTGCGTTCTTTTTTTTATCACCATGTTTGTTGTTTCTTTCGAATGGACAAAATAATGGAAATTTTTTTAGTTTGAAATTTTCTGTGTGTATATTTAGTTTATTGTTGTTTGTTGCTAATGCACATTGTAGCTAGTAGCAGGCAAAAGTTCCTAAATTATGGCAAAAAACAAATATTTCTCGGAAGATCTGAGAAAAAAGTTTTAGAGCTAAAAAATAGTGGGCTCAACCAAAAAATATTTTCAAGAAATTTAAGGATTAGTGACGGTGCGGTGTCAAAAATTTTAAAGAAAAAATGGTTAGTAGTCAATGTGAAAATGCTCCCGAAAATAGTTCGCCCCAAAAACAATAATACTAATATTGACAGAACAATAAGAAGGTTGTCTGTTGGGAGTCCAAGAAAATGTGCACGTGAGATTAGCGAAGAAGTAAGGCAAATGTTCAGCGTAATGTGAGTAATAGGACTGTACAGGGTGTCCCAAATTCGAGCCTCACCATTGGAATCGTGTAAACTAGAAGAGATACGAGGTCGGTTAAATTAAGGCAAAGTTGCGCAACTTGGTGCTCATTAAAACGGCCTTTTGAAATTTCAAAAATTATACTTAATACTTCCGATGATATTTAGAAAAAACTTTTTTACGACTCTATTTGAATAGATATAACAACATAAATTACTTATTCTCATTGCTACTTTCTCTATTTTAGAAAATGGTGTCGTTAGATTTTCAAACCGATGCGACGTTTCGTATTTTAGCTGTCATCATCAAGTTTGTTTTTTTAAATACGCCCCTGGATTTTTTTATTACGGATTTTAAGAGCCCCTTCCGTTCCTAAACCATGCACTGCACTTATTCAAAAAGTTTATATTAATGGATATTTCCATAAGGACTCGTGTTAAAGAGAAAGATAAAAAATATATTTTTAATAGGATTAAAAACCTTTTCTTTACAGTAACAAAAAAAAATTAATAAATAATACAATAATTAAAGTAGTATTCTTCAAATCTTAGGCCCTGAGATAAATATGTAATAGAAATAGAAATTTTAGCAATTATTTATCAAAGTGGCGGTGCGTCGTGCAAGCTGACAATCATTGCTTATTTGTTTACTTTTAAACTATTAAATATTTTGAGAGTTCACTGTTCGTTCACTAATCTTTAATGCGTATTTAACCAATATGCCTAATATATCTTTTTCTTCTGAAGAAAAAAGAGACATGATAAGGATTTATTATGTCGCATCGAATTTCAAAAAAAAAATTAAATCGCGATTATTCAGTTTTTTCCAAATATCTTCGGAAGATTCGGAATTTTTGAAATTTCAAAAGGGCGTTTTAATGAGCACCAAATTGCGCAACTTTGCCTCAATTTAACCGACCTCGTATCTCTCCTAATTTACAAGTTCCCAATGGTGAGGCTCGAATTTGGGACACCATCTACGGAGGCGCCTGTGTGCAGCTGGCATTATGGGTAGTGTCTCATTTCCAAAAAAAATGGAAAGCCCCGGATAAAATTTGCCCAACAGCATATTAGTTATAGATATACAGACAATATACAGCATACAGTTTACACTTGATAACGGTTGGAAATACTTACCAACCGAAACGTCGTGTTACATTAAATAAATAAGACAATGCAAGTCCGACAAGATGTTTTCAGCATATTAGTTGAAGACCAGAAAAATAGAACATTGTGCTTTTTAGCGACAAAAGCAAGTTTAACCTTTTCGGATCTAACGGAATCGAACATTATGGTGTGGGGATGCTTTTCCCGATCTGGTACTGGTCCTATTGTGAAAATAGATTTAAAAAATGGATCGTTTTGTCTACAGGGATATCCTTAAAATGCAATGATATCCATTGCAGAGAAAGAAATGCCCTTTTGCTGGACATTTCAACAGGATAATGACCCAAAACACTCCACTAAATTAGTAAAAAATGTTTTTGCTGAAAATAGTGTGGATGTTTGGAATGGCCAGCCCAGTCTCTAGATCTCAACCTGATTGAGAACCTTTGGGACCATTTAGAAAGGGAAATCCGAAAAAAATATAATAAACTAAACTGAATAAAATATAGCAAATAAGCATGAACTTTGGGAAACTGTATAGAGAAAATAGAAGATCTCTGTGGAAATTTGAGAGAATCTCATCGATTATTTACCTAGAAGAAATCAAGCAATATTGACTGCCAGGGGATATGCCATAAAATATTTAAAAAAATATATTTTTGCCCCTTTTTTATAATTTTTTTATAAATTTCTTATTAAATTATTAATTAAAAATTAAATACTTTTGTCCAATTAATTTTCTATTTTAATTTTTGGTTTTTTGAGAACTGGTACATAGTTTTTTGATTTATTGAATAAAATATGATCCCTTATTACATGTAGTTTTAGTAAAAAAAATATATTGCTAATAAAGTTGTGTACAACAAAAATATTAAAAATTTCCATACTCTTGTCAGCCACTGTAAGTCCACAAGTCGAAATATTTCTTAAATAAGATCAGTCAAAAAAAATGCAGATAGTTTATAATTATATAATACATTTAGAAAAACACGTACAGGAAATTCGAAATTATAAAATGTATTTATTATTTCAACAAGGTAACAATGAAAATAATGAACAAATGCATAAACGACACCGTATTGAATTGCCCGAATCTAATCAACTAATTCTAAAAGAATACTGCGACATTTTAATTTTTCAACTCTAAAAATAATTAAATGTTTTTTAAGAAGTACGATGGCTCAGAATAGACTTAATTCTATTACTATACTTTCAATAGAAAAAAACTTGTACAGAATATTTTAGATAATGATAATAAAATCATTGATTGGTGCCTAAAAATAAAAGTATAGATTTTAAATATAAATAAACAATCTGGTTCTGTGGTTTTTGTTCTTTAAATACTTTCGTTTTTGTTTTTGGGTTTCACCCGCCTTAATAATGGGAGAGTTTAAACAGATGAAGTTACTCGGTGAAAGCGATAATTTTTAAGAGTATTTTTTTTAAAGAGTTTTAATGCTTCAAAAATGTTTTCTTTTTAATGACTTTTGATCCAGAAGTTCGGTACGGAATTTTCAGTTTTTTAGACTCATCTTCAGTTTTTCATGACATTTATTTACTTGCACCCCCCAAATTAAAACTCCAGACACCGCTACTGAACTCTTGACGCTGTTTTAACAATAACAAATTTAACATAATTTTTCAGGTCCTTGGAACAATATTCCAAGAATTTTAACGTAATACTTTATGCCTTAAGAAAGTTGTAAATTGGACCTACTCGCAATTAAAGAAACTTACCCCAGTAAAAACTACAATTCGTAATATCCATCAAGTCAGGTACCAAACAATGAATAAAATCCACCTGAGTATGACAGCCCGCGATCGAGTCAAGGGGACACGATCTCAATTGAACGTGATTCTGGAATAGAGCTCTTAGGGTTTCCACATTCAAATCGGGAGGGCAAACCAGCTGTAACCTGAAAAAATAAACCGTTAAAAAAACCATAAATTTTAATCTATTTCTTCCTAGAATCCAATAAAAACATTTCTTACCTCCTAGGTGGGCCCTGACTAAGACTATTATCTGAATCCGACTCCGCACAGAGCAATTGCACTCTACGCACCGACCTGAAATTTGCGGGAGCCTCCACCCCCTGCTCTATCTCTCTCGCACGCGCTATCCACTCCGCCTCCTCACAATCCTCACGGATCATTCGCATCCTATTAAAACGAGCAAAAATTAATACTTTACACATTTTTTAAAACCTAATTTGGTCTTACCAAGGACTGTCAGTAAAAGGGGCAGATATAACAACGCCTGACGGAGTACCGTTTCCACCCATTGCGGTACTATAAATACCCCTCACACCTTCTGCTTGCTCTATTTGAACTCTAGGGATTTCTATAGTGGGTCTTTGTGGAGGTTCTTGAGGAGTTTCTGGGCTGTTTTCAAGTGAGGAGGCATTTAAACTGTCACCCTCTGGAAATGGAAAATTTTATTTTTAAATGAAAATTACAAGATAGTATCATCGTACAATTGCCGAAAATTTAAAAGGAAGTACAGGGTTAGTTCTTATATATTTAGACTGGTGGCGTTATTATACAAGGGGAACATGTGAAAGTGCACCTGGAAAGAGGAAAGAGCCTTCAATAGAAATATGTTTTTTTCAGACTTTACATAATAAGTTTTAGTAATTATTGGTCGATTACTAAAACTGGTATTAACAGAGTTGCATATTAGCAATGTTAGGTACTTAACTGAGGACCATAGGAATTTAATTATATTATACGTGGAGGGAGATTTCCTACCTTCAAGTACTGGTGCCTCAGAAGGTGGATGTTGGCTTGTACTCTGGACCATATCATCGGTCCTTTCCTCGTTTTTACTCATTGAGCCAGCAGTTTCTTCAAGACTTTTAAAAGATGTACATTTACAGCACCTCTCTGTTTCCCTTATGGGTGAACTGCTTTTAGACTCTTTTCTACCAGTGCAGTTGAACTTTATGCTCCATTTGGGGGATTTCTTTGCTGGATTAAAAGAAAGACCTGATAACCAAACAAAACCGTGACATAATAATTCATGTTTTAATGCAGATAAAGACTTACCATTGGAACAAGATGGTCCCTGAGTCTTTTTACTCCTTTTCGAATTAAAATGGAAGGCTCTAGTTCTCCTTAAATTAAACAAACTAATCCTGCTGGGTTTTTCCTTGGGATTCTGGAGAGATTCTGAATTACTGCTGTCACTCTCTTGTGAAGTGTCTTGTTTCTCACAACAACATTTTGCTTGTTGTGAGGGCTCCATTGCTGGTAGCAACAAAGTGTGGAATGATAATACTGAGAAGCATGCTATGTCAAAATCTAGAAAGTCAGAATACATTAATGAGTTGTTTTTGTTAAAAATTATAAAATATTTTTATTTAGCCACTTAAATCCATTATCATTTAATAAACAAGCTTTGCATCTCTTACCATGCTTCTGATCTTCAGGTTAATTAAACCAAGTCAGTTTTAAGCCAAAAATGCATTCCCAAAACAGTAAATAAAAGAATACTTGACGGTTGATCTTATGAATGAATTCAATAGTAGTGAGAGAAATGCTAACAAGTTTATTTTGATATGGGGTTATCCAATATCCTGTGTGATAAAATACCATTTTATTATAATTGGTTTTATAACAGTTAAGCACCACTTCAATAGGTTTTTTTATTGGTTAATTTTTTTTTTTGATAACACAGGTTTTGTTGTTTTATGGCCCCAATTAAGATTCGCAGAAGGATAATTGTGCAGTAAATAAACTTTAATGAACGTAATGCAATTATTGTTTTTATGCGGTTTATACAATTTCTTTGAACTGATCATTAAGTGATTAGATAAAAGTAGTTCATTAAAATTTTAATTATGGTGCCTACAGCAAACTGACAACTGCATAACTAAAAATAAGTTAAATTGCTATTTGTATGCAGGACGTCTTCAGTTTCCTGACAGTATACCAAATGTGCTTCTTAAAGAAGGGATTTGGATAATGGTTAAACTTCTTCATATATTGTTTAATATGTAATCTGTAGTTTGAAACAGATGGAAGAATAGTTTTGTCTGTTTTTAAAAATGGGGAAATGAGGGAGGCCAGAAATGTCGGCAATCACTTCTCTATTCCCAACCTCTTTGATAGCTTGGTGAGTGATCAATTGGCGTGGTTGTGCCCAAATTTAGCTCATAAATTTGTTCAATGCCTTGTAGAAGTTTAAACAAATTTACTCAATTAATACAGATTTTTCAAAGGACTTTAAAAGCGCTGTTTTGCGTAAACAAAGATTCTTCTATCATTCAATTTTTAACAAAATCTTTCAATGATGATCTAAACGAAAATGTTCTCAGGCATTGTACAAATTTTTCATTAAATGCTTCAAGGGGTGTTTATTGCTTGCTGATTCATTCTAAGATTGATTATGCCTCCATAGTTTGGTCACTATAGGTTTGTTCACACAGCAGTAAAAAACAAGTTTTCGACAAATAAACATGCGCAATAGAGTAAAATGCGTTCGCACACAAACTTCTGATCGGTTTCAAATCAAAAGTTTCATGTTCTTACACAAATTTCTAATTGTCATCTGAGAGTCAAGACTTGTTTTTGGATTTATTTCAAGGAAAGTGTCAGAGAATTCGTGTAGCCAGTCAACGCCGATCTTCGGAATATGAACATGACCTCAAATTTTTCTCTAAATTGTTGTTTGTATTTTGTCGTTTTGTATATAGTCCTTCATATTCATTTTGAAAAATTGTATTTTAAATTGTCGGATTAGTCTAAAAATAAACATTAAGGAAATGAGTGATTTTGAATCGTCGGAAGAATCTGATCAGAGTTATGTTGATTCCGACATAGACTTTTAAAGAAGATTTAATTGAAACGGATAAGGACCAAAAATTCAAAACTATTTTAATGAAACTGTGTCCCAAAAACCATCATTTTAGAATAAGCCGTGAAGTAGCAAATAATCACACACTCTTAAACTCTATTAATAATATACAGCTATTGTCAGGCCAGGTAACGCCAGTAAACCAGGTACGGCTGTACAGTTGTAGTGTAAATTTTTGTCTGCTTATGTTTTATTTATTTTCCCATTTCCCACTGGCAAAAAAAAGTGAGGTTATTTTTCTTGTTATTTCTTTTTTCTATTTTTCAAGCCGTATTTGATGTTCGCACAGGTTTCAAATCGATCAGAAGTTGAAACGCATGCGCATTAAGAATGGTTTGGAAACAGTTTCAAACTTGTAAGAAATTTGCAGTGAGAACAAACCTTATATTAGGCGGTACCCCCATTTGCTTCACTTAATTGTACACAATTGCCGATCATGATGGGCATTAAAGGTGGTTTGAATCTGATTACTTTAGGACATACATTATATAACTAACATATATGCAGAAATATGTTGGGCATGTTTGTATAGAAGGTAATTAATGGTTATATAGATTGGAACAGTTTGTTCGAGTGAATAAACTGGAAATTAGAAGCGATGCTTTTCAGTCTTTTCATATTCTGGTTCACCATATTAAATATGGATATAATTCTGCCATGGATTATTACTGTAAACACGTAAATATTTGAAACATTGTAGTGTTTGGTGTGTCAGTAAAATTTCTTTTATTTATTTGTTAGAAGCATGAACGGTTATGAAGCCACTTACAGACGCTTAAGACGCAAACTTAAGATACCATGCAATGTACTTTTAAACTAGCTGAATCAATGTCAATATCGGAGCACTTTTATAAAGGTTGTTTCATGGATGAGCCAGATAATATACTTTTGGATGGAGAATGTTCATTTAACTGACAAATCTGAAAAATCTCAAATGTGTTTTCAAGACAACCTGTTTTTTAATATTTTTAGTGCACAAAAATATTTTAATTCTTCTTTTACTCAGACAGTGTATCAAAAATTCATAATAAATGATCATTATCATAGACTCTCTGGAGATATATACCAAATTTTTTGAAATACAAGCATTTCAAAAAATTCCTTAGAACCTCTTCAATCTTTGATATGCAGGAAGTGAAATGGGGTGACCTGAAAAGTGCTCCTTGGTGGTTCTAGTAATAAATCCAGAGATTTTTTGGGCATTTTCTCTGGAGAAAATGTGTCCAGAAAATGAAAGAGTGCGGTCAAATGTTTTTTGAGAGTTATGCATTATAAAGCATTTTTAAAATTTTTATGTATATGTTGTATATGTTGTACCTATTTGTATTTTTTTGTTTTTTTTAATTTTTTGCTGACAGACTTGTTGATTAGTTACTGAGATAGTTGTAAAAATGTTTCAAACAATAAACCATATTTGATTTAGATCTTTCTACTGGGGTATTTTGAAGTTGATTACCAGACAAGCACAGTTACTAATATTTAATCTGAAGCTATTTAATTTGCACCAGTTCTCAACATTACCCAAACCATCTTCATTATATTTAAGAAGCAATTGGTCAATTCTGTTATTAAGAAATTTTGTTATCCAGAAACAACTGACTGTCAGTTGGTTGAACAAATAAGGAAAGTCAAGCAGGATGTTCATATCTAACAAACTGAAAATATACCTATTTTGCCACTATTTACATATTTGTCTATAAACGAAAAATAACATGACTTGATTTAAGTAAATCACTTATTATTCAAAGAATCTGTTTTTATAGTTTCCCTTGAATAAATCTAAGAACCTCTTATTCATTTTGGCTCTCACTAACTGGTAATCAAAATTATAATAAAAAAGCAAAACACAAACATCATTTGATTCAATTATGTAATTAGAACCATTTAGATAAATAAATGAGCTACATCAATTTAAGCAAGTTATGACCTGTATTTCAGGCTTTATGTATTTAGATCAGCAGAATTTCCTTGACCTTTCTGACATCATGGGGAGCTATGGTTTGAAACAAACTATAACAGACCATACATAGGGCTGGAGCTTGTCTAAAACAACATTTTTATAAATTTCAGTACTGATTCCTTTAAATCCAGTGTGTTTGATATTGGGATATCAGATCATCTTGGACAGGAGCTCGAAGTGATCGTTGAGAGTATTATTGGTGGCTCTGCACCACCATAAGCTTTGTAGGCCTGTGACCCAAGGAGGTATGGTGTCTTTCTTTGAACTGGTTTCCTCATATAACTGGAATTTTGTGACAGAGGAGAGTATAGCTGTCAATTACTGTTTCAAAATATTTCCATCTTCTCTAGAAAAAGCCTATACTGAATCTTTTCCCTTAAAAACATCTAGCATGAGGACCGATCAGAGAAATACAATAACTTGGTTTGACAATAACTATGATCATCTACAGCTGCTGAGTGGAGTGTCTCGACAGTATAAAAACATAAATTTTGAGGGGTTTGGAGGAATTTAAGGACTCAAAAAGTTTATAGAGCTGCTATACAGGAGGCAAAAATAAAAGCCAATGATAAATTCATCTCATCAGCTTCTAATCCAACTAAGGCCTTATGGCAAGTTGTTAATAGTAGTGTAGATACGTCAAAAACGAAAAAATCTCATGAAAGTACTTTAACGGCTGACGATTTCAATAATTTCTTTTCACGTATTGCCCATGATACTGTTAGAGACATTCCACTGTCGCAGGGTGACCCAATCCAAAATCTCTCTTCTGGGTATGCTGGAGAATGTGTTTCTCTTTCCCTCCTGTATCATTCATAGAAGTAAGAGAGATTATTGATGGCTTAAAAAATAAGACTAGTCAAGATATCTATGGGCTAAATGTCAAATTAATTAAGTCTGTTAAAAACATTATCATAGCTCCAGTAACAAAACTAATAAACAAGTGCTTCAGGGAGAACACTTTTCCAGGTGTGCTCGGATCAGCCAGGGTAATACCTATTTTTAAAAAGGGTGATCCTGATAGGCCCGAGAACTACCGTCCTTTCTCCTTGCTGCCCATAATCTCAAAAATCTTAAAAAAATATATTGCTGCTTAACTTGTGAAATTTTTTGAGGGTAACAATCTTTTCACATCCAGCCAGTTTGGTTTCAGGAAGGGTAAAAGTACCACTATGGCCATTTTAGGCCTAGTTGATTATTTGTTAAATGCTTTTAATAACTTGCAATATGGCAGTGTCTTGTTCTGCGATCTGAGCAAGGCATTCGACTGTGTTCCCCATAACATATTGCTGCAAAAACTTTCTAAATATGGACTCCCAACAGTGTTAAACTCACTATGGAAGCCCAACAGTGTTAAACTTCTCACTTCCTATCTGGGCAATAGAGGATCAGATGGTAAGTGTTGGTGGGAAGTCATCAGCAAAAAGTGGGATAAACATAGGAGTTTCCCGAGGATCTGTTTTGGGGCCTATCCTCTTTTTGATCTATATAAATGACCTACCATTAACTGAACCATCTGGTAAATTCACCATTTTTGTTGATGACACAACAGTGGCATGTGCCGAGGATACTCTTGAGACTGTAGAGAGGAAATTGAGAGTATTGCAGGGGGGAATTCAGGAATGATTTAACATGAACCGATTGCATCTCATCGCAGACAAAACCAACAAAGTTATTTTTACTCTGAGACCAGCTGACATATCAAAGAATTTTTCTATCTATAAGTTTGTGGGAGTTTTGTTAGATCCTCTACTTCACTGGCATTCCCACATTAATATTGTTGCTAAAAACATCTATATATGCCCTTCGTCGCCTAGCTGGATGTTTATCTGAATCTGGCTTAAGAACAGCCTATGGCACCTTCCATCCCATAGCCACATATGCTATTCTAAGGTGGGGTCATGCCCCACAAATGAAAAGGTTGTTTTCACTACAAATAAGGGCAATCAGAATTTTGGGTAGGCTGGGTTGCAGGGAAGATTGTAGATCTGTTTTCTCTATGAAGGGAATACTTATCCTACCTTCCGTAGATATATTGGAAAATCTTTTATGGGTACACAGGAATAGGGATCAGTATAAAGTACATGGTGATATACAGAATTATGGTACTAGAAACATAAATAGGCTAGTTCCAATTTACCAACGCTTAACAAGGTGTCAGAGTGGTCCCGGATTTCTAGCTGTTAAGTTATATAATAAACTTCCTACCGACTATGTGGATTTAGATTTGGAATGTTTTAAGAATAAAATAAAATAAATTCTAGTCTCTAATGCCTTCTATTCAACTGAAGAGTTTTTAAACTTGACATTCTATCTGTGATATTGAGTACCTACCTATATATTGCATTTTATTTAAGACATATTGTGATTGTGTATTATTCATAGTATGTATATCAATCATTGTGTTTTAGTTTTAATGAGTTTTATGTAATGTTTTAGGAAAAAATTTATTATCAATTTTTATAAACAGTCCCCATATTTTTTAACTTTGTAATTCTTGACTTGTGTGAATACTATTTTGTATATTGGCATTAATACATTGATTGATTAATTAGAGGTTTAAGTCATTCACAAAGACTAGATAAATAATATGTTATGTACAAAAGCTCAGAGAAACATAGTTCTACTTTTCAAGATTTTTTTAAATTTAAATAATGTATTTGTCAAGTATTTCCTAATGGTATTATAAATGGCAAAATTGTTTTACCAAAAATTGAAATACCTACATTATATAGTTCTTCCAGAAACCTTACTAATCCACAATAAAAACTAATACATGTATATCTAATCAAACATTAAAGGAAACAATGCCTAGTTAAAAATAACTTCTGACTCTTCTACATACTAATAAGCAAGGTGGCATTAGCTTATACAGAGATTCATTGAACCTCTTCTAATTAAGACTCTAATCTTTAATGATGTATCTGCCGATAATAATAAAAACATTGAACAATAAATAAGTCGCTAAATTTTCAGAGCCTAAACGACATAACAGAAAAAAGTTTACTATCAGAATTGCAGGGGCTTAAAAAGAAAGTTAGAAGTACCAAAATTGCATTTATTAAATCATGATAGTGAAGTAATTGCACTAACAGAGCTAACTGAAATAAACAGCACTAACATGGTTAAACTAAAAACAACCAGGGCACAGTTCTTGGACCAATATTATTTTCTATCTATATTAACGGACTATTGCAGGGTAATTACGAGAGAGAGAAGAAGGTCAAATCTCTTCCTTTGCGGATGATACAGTCGTGTTTTATGAAGGGAATTCCTGGGGTGATGTGAAGGCAAAAGCAGAGCGTGATATGTCCTACATTAAGGATTGGTTTGATGAAATGTATTTAACTATAAATTTTGAAAAAACGAAATATCTGGCATTTAGTTGTTCTAAGAGAAATGGACCCGGATTTTCAAGCTTACATATAAATCAACATCAACTGAATATTGAGGCAGCTCAATCCATTAAATATCTGGGTGTCTATATTGATAATTTATTAAAATGGAATATACATATCGAGAATGTCATAAAAAAACTTAGAGTAATTATATTTAAATTTAAACAAATTAAGCAAATACTAGATACGTTTCAAATAAAGGTAATATATTACTCATTAGTATATTCTCATATTCAGTATGGAATTTTGGGTTGGGGTGGGGCCTATGATGTACATCTAAAGAAGTTGGAGATAATGCAGAAACCTTTTTCTAAAAATGTTTGGCAAGAAAAGGCGATATCCAAGCGATTTACTGTAAAAAGAAAACCGCTTATTAGATATTCACCAAATCTTTTGTTTTAAGATGCTAACAAGGCAACACAAAAAGAGGACCGAACTACAAAACATTACACACGATCACAATACTAGACATAAAAATAATAAGATAAATAAAACTGACAGGACATATAAAAGAATTGGGCAAAGATCTCTACAATTCTTGGGACCACATGTATACCGCTTCATTCCACAGAACTTACGAAATATTTTATATTTTCCATCTTTTAAAACAGGCCTAAAAAAATGGTTACTGGAGCAAGGTAGAACAGCTTGCATAAAGTATATAAACTTATATAGATTCTAAACCTAATTAACAAAAATAATCAAGACAATTTTGAAGTTAGATAATAGTGAATATTGGGATCAATGCGTGAGAATTCGTTCATTGTATTACTGGGGTAAGGAGAGAAGAGAAAAAAGAAAAAGAGAGAAAAGGGAAAGAGAAAAAAACTACAATAAAATTTTGATATATACATAGACTTAACGCTAACATGAACATTCATTAAATGGGATAGATTAAAACAGGAAAAATAATCCCTAATATAATGGGGCACTTATTTATTATTAATATAAAGTTTGCTTATTGTTGTATATATTAATGCTATTATTAGGTATTGGGTAAATTTAAGTTATAACTCTAAACCCACGCACAAACCACTGGTTTCAGTGGGGTTTACTTATTATTTATTTCTTTACACGCTTTAGAATTAAGGAAAGTAATATAGGTTAAATTGTAATTTGGAAATAAATAAATAAAAAAAATAAATAAATAAATAAAATAAATTTAAAAAAACTCTTGTGTCTATAACCAGGAATTTAATGTAAACAGCATAATATTTAGACAAGGCAAATATAAAAAAATTATAGGTAAAAAGCAAGGTGGTGAACTTTGTACCTGGATGTAGTATTGAGTAGTTTATCACAGACTTTATAATTGTGTTGAAACCAACCTTTTAGATAGTGCATGTTTAATTTTTTTAGATTTTAAATTTAGAAACTTGGTGCTAAATGTTCGTTATTCATCTATATGCGATTTTAAACATTTTTTCGAATTTACCAATTTTTTGCATATTAATGAAATATGTAATGTCTTAACGTTATTAGACCTAGGTGTAATAAGTCCCCATTTGCAGGGCTCTTTGGTGAGATCTGATGATGACCTATTGTTGCCTGTGGATCGATTTCATCCATCATATTATCAATTGAGATAAATATGAATACAAAGTTACAGGAATGTAAAATAATAAATAATGTAACATTTAATTTTAAAAAAACCAATTCCGGAAAAAATTTATATTTTTTCAGAATATGTACTCCACGTCAAACCAAGTTGGGAAACTATTTTCTGTGTGGTATAATGGTGAAATAATTAAAATGATTAAAGCCAAAGAAAGATTTTTAAGTAAAATAAAAAAAAAACGAAAATTGGATTTTGGTGGGACAATTATAAAAAAGTTAGGCAAAAAATTAAATGAAATGTAAAAAAAAGCATTCATAGAATACAAAACTGAATGAAGTATGTATTCAGACCTCAAGTTTTTCTGGTCTTAGACTTCAAAGAATGACAGCAGTATACCAGCCCAAATTTCTTATAATAATCTTTCTGTTAATAGCACTAAAAATATTGCAGATTTTTTTGTTCTGTGTTCTCAACGGACATACCTCTGAGTCAGGATGAGGTATGTTCCAAGCCTTTTTTTGTTATAGAGTTTACACCAAAAAGGAGATTAGAAATGCCATTAAAAGGTTAAAAGGCAACAGATGGTTGTTGGCTGATGGTCCTGATGGGCTTTCAGGATGTATTATTAAAGTTTGCTGTGATTTCTTAGTAAATTCCCTTTTGCACAATTTTAACCCCGACTTACAAGCCTCAATTTATCCTAAGGCTTGGCTAGTAAGGTGATTCCAATATTAAAGGACGGACACAGGAATGAAGTTGAACTCAGTGATAAAGTTTTTGAAATTATATTATTTGATTGATTATATGATAAAGTAAAGTATAGTATATCATCTCTAGTAAATTCTATCTATAAAAACAATATGACAAATATTTTAATTAAATTACTTATCTCTTATTTAAATCATAGGAAGCAATATATTGAAGTCAAGGGTGTTAAACCTAATGTTTATACTAGCACCACTGGAGGTCCCCAAGGCCCCAATTTGGGTTCCCTGCTATTTTTAATTGCTATAAATGCCATAAGTGTTAATAAGTTCTGTAGGTAATTCAAAGACCTTATGTTTTGCTGATGACTTTAAAATGTTCATGGAAATAAGTTCAATGGAGGATTGTCCTAGTTTACAAAGAAATTTAGAAAGAGTTATAAACTGGTGTAATCATTTTAGTTTTAATGAAAAAAAGTGTTGCTGTGTGTCTCTTAACTCTTAATAAAACTGTAATCAAATAAATGTAATCAAATATACTTACAGTATTATTGGTGCACAATTACAGGACTATAAGCATGAGAAAGACTTGGGTATGAGAGTAGACTGTAAACTGGCATTTACAAATAACATTATTGAAGTGGTTAATAAGGCATGTAAAAAATGGGAGTTATTGTCAGATCCACTAAGGGTTTTAGAATTTACTGTAATTTAAGATTGTTTGACAGTCTGGTGTTGCTGATGCTGGAGTATGGTTGCATTGGATGGTCTCCCATGATATCAAATATGGACTAAAACTATAGAACATGTGCAACATAAATTCCTGAAATATCTTTTTTTCAAAAAGCATGGTTATTATCTGATTCAAGACTATAATTACATATTAATATTGCAGGAGTTTGATAGGCTTTCTTTGGAAAATTGTCACACCAAGATTTGTCTTGTATATATGTCCAGGATTTTAACCAATAAAATTAATTCTCCAGAAATACTTTCAATGCTTCCATTCTTTATCAATACTGGTAGCACTAGTCAAAGAAAGACTTTGAACTTGGACTTTCCATTTTAAAGGTTCACCAATCTATAAAATGTGCAACTTTTGTAAGCAATGACTCTTTGATTCACAGATGTAGGCTTTGGAGGTATAGTTTGCATTATTTATTTATATTTTTTTGCTAGATGATTGGGTCATTTTCGATGTGTAAGTATATGACTTGCTTTCAATATATTAATTTCTACTTAAATTTTTAGTACTATTAGAATTGTAATATTAGTTATTAGAATTGTATCTATAATTGGCCTTTTTGCTGTTGATGCATTATAAATAAATAAATGTACTACTGACTCACTAAAATACAAAGAAATAAACCCATAGAAAACTGGGAACATCCACAATTCCATAAAATTAAATATTAAAATCGTAAAATACTATTTTGACAAATAAGACCATCATAACTAAATACATTACAACATATCCTATTTATAACATATCCTTAACATTTAGCAGGCATACTGTAAAATCAGTGGTATTGTAATACGCCTAGGCATATTGTAACATAGTTCAAATAATTCAAAATATCACAATTTGACTAATAATTTTAGGCGTATTATAATATGACTGAATTTTAGTAGGCTTATTGTTAAATTCAATCTGTACGTGAGTATATTACAATATGACTACATGAGATCAGGTGTATTATAATACGACTGACGGCTATCCAGGCGAATTGTATTCGATCATTTAATTTAGATTGAACAGTTTGTCAGGTTAATTGCAATCATAATTTTAGTTAGTGTTGTGCGATATACCTATTTATATACCATTTAAAATTAGTGCTAATTTAATGTTTGTGAATAAAGACAATTATTATATAGAACTAGAGAAGTTTTACAATGGTAAGTAAACTATATAAACATAACTATAACCTCAAAATATTAATTTTACCGCGGTTGCATTGGCGGGAATGGCGGGATTCACGTGCACAATTTTGTTTGTTGACAACTTTATATTTCTTTTGTATTAGACACTTTCTGCTTAAGATACGAAATTAATACAAAAGTCCAGTGGCACAACTAGACAGTAACTTTTGGAGGGGCTTGGGGGGAGGGGGTCTTAAGCACTAAAATATGCAAAATTCAATGTAATTTCATGTGTCTCTGTGTTTTTATGGGAGGGGGCGCAAAATTCAATGTAATTTCACGTGTTTCGGCGTTTTTATGGGGGGAAGGGTTATTGCACAAGTATTAGTAGCATGAAGAGCCATAACTGTAAGAAATATGAAGTTTTTACATTAGCTAATGACGGAGATAAACTAATAAATATTATTAATTTAGCTAAAAAAAGTTACATTATTCTATACATTTCATATTGGGAATTTTGTAATTATTATTTTACAAAATTGACAAAAATACGTCTTTTAATTTCAGAATACGGAAAAAGCAGTAAAAGACCATGGACCCTAGAAAAAATAAGAGAAGTAAGTGATATTTTAGTTAGTTCCCGGGAAGCAAAAAATAAAGGAACTAGAAGGAATAATAACCAGCTGTATTACTCACGTATTTATGAAACTATGGAAATTGGTGGAACAAGAAAAGTAATTAAAAAAAGAACCAAGGAAGATGTTCACATCATTTTCATAATTGCCTATGAAGAGTTTTATAACAAATTATTTGAAATTCATATAGGTACGGGTCACGCAGGCCGCGATAAGATGTTAATGGCATTGAAATCCAAGTATGCAATTCCCAGACCAGGAGTAGAAATATTTCTTAAATATTGTACAACCTGTGTGGAAAAAGCAACTTTCTAAAAAAGGTGTGGTAGTGAAACCCATTATATCCAAAGATTTTAATCATCGCGGACAAGTGGATCTTATCGATTTACAGTCAACGCCTGATGGAGAATACAAATGGTTAATGAATTACCAGGACCATCTTACCAAATTTATTCATCTCACACCTTTAAAATCTAAGAATGCCAAAGATGTATGCGAAGAACTTCTAAAATTTTTTTTAGAATTCGGAGCTCCTATTATCTTGCAAAGTGATAATGGAAGAGAATTTGTAAACCAGATAATCTATGAAATGGTTGCTAAATGGCCCTCTTGCAAGATCATTAATGGACGCCCGCGTCACCCGCAAAGTCAAGGAAGTGTTGAAAGATCAAACCAGGATGTGGAAAATATGCTTAAATCTTGGCTAAAGGATAATAATTCAACAAACTGGTCCCTTGGCTGCTATTTTGTTCAGTGGCAAAAAAATTCTGCCTATCACAGGATCATTAAACTTTCCCCATACAAAACTTTATTTGGAGTGGATTTTCAAGTTGGTTTGTTTTCTACTAATTTTCCTTCTGAAGTTATTCATACTATAAACAAAGAAGAAGATTTAGAAACAACTTTAAATAATAGTTCAACTGAAGGTTGTCCAGAAGATACTTTAGCTGATCTCTACAAAACATCTGATGGAGTACACGATGCCACAATAAATAACTTACAAGTCGACTCGACTAGCAATCACACTGACGACAAATATTCTACTGACATTTATAAAGAAATCGAGACTTCAGTAGTTACCGACTTGAATAATACAGATCACAGGATGGTACTTACCTATGAGTTAGAAGAACCAATAGACGATTTAGAAGCAAACCATGAAGTAGAAATACTGTATATTGATGATAATGCTACAGAGGAATTTGTGGAAAAAGATCATGACAATATTTCTCAGCAAAAACCTGATATTGACAATAAAGAAACTATTACAGATGCTTCCACCCTAAGATGTATAAAGTGTGACCAAAATAATTTGCCTAAATCAATTTCCTTAAATCAACAAGAGCAGACTTGTGATCTATGCAGAAATGAAGAAAAAGTCAAGCAACAAAGAGAAGGATCTGCTCTGGGACAAAAACGCGCTGCAGAAAAAAATGTTGGAAGTCAGCAATAAAAAATTAAAGCCTCTGGATGTAGGCTAAATTGTTGCAATCGAGGTTCCTAAGGTAGATAGAGGACCACTTGATCCCAAGAATATATTAGGAGCTATAGTAAATGTAACTAATGGTGTTTATCAAATTGGTACTACACATGGCATGTTAAATCAATGGTTTTCCAGGAATGAAATTTCTTTTTGCAAAAATAATACCATAATTAACATCCCAGAAGAAAAGTCAATTTCCTTAAGGGAAGCTCTAAGATTGTTTTCAAAGTTTGAAGGACAGGGTTTTAAAAAGTGTTCTTGTAAACCAAGCAAGGTACAGTGTCGCAACAATAAATGTTTATGTTTTAAAGCTCATATGAAATGTAGTAGCAAATGTCATAAAAGCGGACCATGAAGAAATAAATAATAATTTTATCTTTTTTTTGTGACCTCAACCTTAAACTATTGGTATATTTGTATATTTTCAAAAACATTAAAATCTCTTTAATGGATTTAGGTCAAAGAAAAAACACTTTGGAGAAAAATGCTTGTATCTGCTGATGTTTCAATTTAAATTAGATCATCCTCAGGGCACTAAAAACAGACAAAATTGACGATAATATAATAAATCAGAGTTAATAATTGTCTGTATATTTAATTCATGTCCATTTTATACAGATAATTATTAACTCTGATTTAATTGTCCATAGGTATTTATAATATTAACATAAATTTTACCTGTTTTTAGTGCCCTGAGGATGATCTAATTTAAATCAAAATGTCGGAAAATACAATTTTTTTTCAAAGTGTTCTTCTAGCTTAGACCTATAACTCCAACTAAAATCCACCAACAGTAAATAATTACTCTAAAACTGTAATTTTTACTTTTATTCC
Source organism: Anthonomus grandis grandis (assembly GCF_022605725.1). Lineage (NCBI taxonomy): Eukaryota > Metazoa > Arthropoda > Insecta > Coleoptera > Curculionidae > Anthonomus > Anthonomus grandis. The sequence goes on from NC_065546.1 coordinate 35,014,106, forward strand.
AAATAATTTTTTTATTTAAAATATTTATAGCTTAACTTTTTTCTCCTCTCTACTACTAGTTTTGTGAAAGCTAAAAAAAGTCCAAGGCCAAGACTTTTAGCTATACATTCTACATCTATTTCTATAATAACTATATTATACATAGAAATAACAAATTAACCGCAATGAAGCGGTTATACACTTAATACTTTTATATAATAATTCGATTGTAGTATTATAATATGCCTGATCTCATGTAGTCATATTGTAATATACTCACATACAGATTGAATTTAACAATAAGCCTACTAAGATTCAGTCATATTATAATACGCCTAAAATTATTAGTCAAATTGTGATATTTTGAATTATTTGAACTATATGACAATATGCCTAGGCATATTGAAAAAGCCTAGGTGTATTACAATACGACTGGTTTTACAATTAGCCTGCAACAGATACATTACTTTAACTTTCTTAATACTGTATTACTAAGAAAAAAAGTGGTTTCTATAAATTGTTCAAATAGTGACTATTCAAACAAATGTAAGTTGGTTAAACAAATAATAAAAGTCAAGCAAGAAGTTTACATTTCACAAACTGAAAATATATCTATTTTGCCACTATTACACATCTAGGAATGTAAAATTTGGACTAAAGTTACCTGATTCAAGCAAACAATTCAAAGTATTTATTTTTATAATCTTATTTGAATAATTCTAAGATCTACTTACTCATCTCGGTTTTCACTAACTGGGACTCAAAATTGAATTAAAAAAGCAAACCACAAACATCATTTGCTTTGATTAAGTAATAGAACCTTTTATATAAGTAAATAATGTACATCAATTTAATCAAGTTGTGACCTGTCTGTATTTCAGGCTGTTAAATTGATAAGCACATGGATGTTTATGTATTTAGAGATCTGAGTCATTCACAAGCTGTAGAGGAACATTATGTTATACAGTGAAACAGTTTCACTTTTCAATATTTTGTTTACATTTAAACAATGTATTCATGAATAATCAAGTGATTCTTAATGAAATTATGAATGGCAAGGTGGTTTTAAACAAATTAAAGTATCTACATGGCATAATTCTTTGAGGAATCTTATTTTTAGCAATAATACAACTAAACTTATGAAAAATTACTATATAGATACAGTTCTAGTGAAACATTACAGGAAACACGGAAATGCATAGTTTAAAATAACTTTCTGACCATACATACTAATAAGCAAGGTGGCATTAGCTTATAGGTAGAGTCAATGAACCTCTTCTAAATCTAATTAAGACTATAACATACTACTGATGCACTAAAATACAAAGAAATAAACCCACGCGAAACTGGGATCATCATCCCGAATTTCGTAAAACGGGCCTAAATTAATAAAATTCTATTTTGATAAATAAGATCATCAAAACAAATTACGTCACGACATACCTTACTGTGGGTTGGGCATCCCTTAACGTTACTCTGAACGAACACAAACTAAATTCCCAGTTGGTTTGCTGGATACCTTTAGCTTAGTTTTAATATGCTTTAAAGGAAATGGGAGAACTTAGTGCGATTTTTCGACAAAAACCTGAAAACTTTCCAAAAAAGATACCTTAGAAAGTATTTTTTTTATTTTACACGGAATGACATTGACAGACAAGACGGCTTGACAGTATTTACTATGCATGTGCCCAACTATCGATATCCAGCAACCAAAATCGAGAACGCAGCATATGTCGATTGCCACCGACCTATTTATAGTCCGCGCTTGCTGTAATTTAATCAATATAATATAGAATTAATAAGGAATTTTAATAATTTTTTGTCCAGATACTAACAATGAATACCTAAATCAAATCGTTTGTAAAGATTTGCAACTATCTAAAATCGGTCTATTTTTAATCAAAAAGAAAAAGTTTTATTCAAATAGTGTGTCGGTTATATAGCCGTTTATATTTGTTAACATCTAACAATTCAATATTTTTTACAAACAAACTTTCATTTGTAGAGATTTGGAACCATCTGCAATCGGTTTAAATATTTATAATTTATTACACAAAAAAGTTTTTTCTATCCTTTAGCAGTTTTGGGAGTTAGACCCTTTTTCATATCTTTAACATTTCACTTTTTAATTAATGTTCACAACGAAACCTTAGTTTGTAGAGGTTTGGGACTACCATAATTCGATGAAATATTTATTGTTAATATCTGGACAAAAAATTATTAAAATCCCTTGGGAATCTCAGGAGATACGGACATTAAATTGATTAAATAACATCAAGCGCGGACTATAAATAAGTTGCCGACATATGCTGCGTTCTCGATTTCGTTGCTGAGTATCGATCGGACGCTAGCTTCACACACATCATAAAATACATACAAAAATCTACTTTATATTGAACCGATTCCAAGCGATCTATCGGTAATTACCGTTCCTAAATGGTATTAACCAAACACGTCCAAGCGGTTATAGTTATAACCGCTTGAGATACGTGACGTCACCAATTAGCCCTTTATACGTCATCAATTTGGAACAGTAATTACCCACGTCCGGAGCTGTTTTCTAAACGTCAAATGTCAAAGATATTAAAATAAGTGCGGGAAAAAATAAAAACAAACAACAAATTATTTCCTTTTCAAAAATGACACATTTATTATGACTAATAAGTTTTCTTTTTTGATATTTATGTTTAAGAACTAATTACATATAATATTACTGGCGTCTGGGGTATTATTTAAAAACAAACAAAATGATGATAGTGCCAGCTGACAAATTACGAAGTTACTTCAACCAAACACGTCCAAGCGGACACGATTGGTTATGTTATAAAGGGACTGTTCAAGGTGAACCAAGGGCTTAACCGCGGTTAAAACCGATAGATCGCTTGGAATCGGTTTTGTATGCCATACCAAGACGTCAACAAATCAGCTGATAAGTTGCGTGGGTCGTCAACTGATTATGTGGTTTTTCCGGATACAATATGTTTAAATAGGAATCGTAAACCAAATTAAGTTAAAAGTGCAACACTAATTCAACCATGAAGCCGTGCTCTCTCTCTTATGTCATCTACATGCTGTTTTTCACAGTCCCTTTAATACAACTATCAAAAAACGCTTCAGTGGACATCCAAAATAGAAAAGTCTACCAAAAATACACTGGAGACCAAGGCCTCTACAGCCACAAAGATGATGTGGAGATCCTTACCGGGGAAAACTTTAAAAGTGCCATCATGGGCAGCAACAAAGCCTGGCTGGTAGAATTCTACAATAGTTGGTGTGGCTTTTGTCAAAAGTTTGCACCTTCTTGGAAGGACTTTGCTACCGACATCAAGGGATGGCAAGACAGTGTTATTGTTGCTGCCATGGACTGCAATAATGAGCAGAACTTTGCACTTTGCAGAGACTATGAGGTAAGTGTGTTTTGTAGTTTTCCAAATTTTAAGCCTTTTAACTCACTTTTTCTTAGGTTATGTCCTATCCCACTTTAAAATACTTCCATGAAAATTTCACTGAAGAGGCCAAAAATTATGGTGCCAATATAAATCGTGGTGTTACAGCCAAAGACCACAGACAAGACCTTGTTAATAAAGCTATTAGTGAGCAAAAAGTTGGAAGAGGTAAACAGTTTCCCAACTTGCTACCTTTTAATGGTAGCACATTAGATGGGCTACTTCATGAGAAACCTTCAGAGGCCCAGTATGTTATTTTAATAGTGCAAAGCCCTGAACAGTATGTCGGTGCAGAACTTGCCTTAGATTTTCAAAGGAGTAAAAAAGTTAATGTTCGATATGCATTCTCAAATAATACAGCACTGATATCAGCTTTGCCAAGCAATTTGTTTCCAATAATTTTTGCTATTGATGAAAAAGGTCATATTGATACTGTAACCACAAAATCAAATGATAGGGAAGGTATGAGGGCTGCTATAAGGCAGTATTTAGAAGTTAAGAATATTCCTTTGGTGCTGGACAAGGAAAAAAAATCTGAGGCAGATGTGTCTCGCAATGGAACTGACTTAAATGATTTGGCTAAGAGGGCAAAGCAAATGGGAGATGTGGTATTTCAAATGGATTTAGAAAGTGCATTAAGGTAATTTTTTTTTTATTGTTTGAATTTTTATATTAATCTTGCATGATTTTTATTGTTACTGATAAGTATATGAGGTAACTACTTATTGTTTTCATAATATATTGCATTATGTTGCTAAGGAATACAGTAAAAAAGTAAATTTGTGGAGAAATAAGAGGTTTTTGTTTTTATAGGAAGATACAGAACCACCTTTAAAACATTTATCTTAACTAGATGAACTTAGAACCATAAAATAAGTAAAATCAATTAGACACAAACTAAGCATAGAATGTCAAGCAAAAGCCTCATATAGTTTTATATTTTTTATAGTTTTACCTCCCCTGATCAAATGACTTCTACAGAATGAGGAAACTAATACATATTGAGAAATATTATGGGGTTCATCGATCTTTAACCAGTGTTCTGTAAATCATAAAAGTGAGGGCCATTTATTATGCTCTAAAAATATGACTGATTCATTAACTTTATTATGTAAGGATTGAACATTTAATACAAGACATGACATTATTAGATGAAGCCATGTGACTGGATATATAGGGCTTGGTTTCTCTACAAAAAATATTTCAGTAGTAACAGAGTCAACTGATGAAGTGAAAAGTACCTCATACCCTGCCTAATTCCCCACCAGATCCAGATCTGTATATTTTTTACCTCATTAAAAAATTACAGAGTGCCCTAATTTCAATTTTTATTTTCTAATAAATCAAGAAGGCACTGAAATAACAGAAGAAAAAATAGCTTTCAATCTTCTACTTCTTCTGAGGGCATACCAGATAAACTGAACACATTCTTCTGTGGTATAGCCCAGAACCCTCAAAATCACCTTCACCCCATGTCCCTTGGCCCTGTTAGTTTCTTGCCAAGTACCCTAGTTGAGAGCTCATTCTTTTTGTTTCCCATAGACTGATTGAACTAAAGAACACATTATCTCTAATAAAAAACAAAAATTCATCAGGAAAGGATAGGTTGTGATTGAGGATTTTTTTAAAAACCTTTTTAAAAGCCTGATGTTGCCTTCCAAATTTCAAAATATACTTTAATGTCATAATAAAATATGCATTGTTGTTAACAAAGCTTAGGAAATACAGTTACAATACAATAACTAAAATAAAATAAAATAAAGGTGCTACAAAAAATTGTTCAAGTTAGTATATACAACAAAAAATCAAGCTAAAAATAGAAATATTGGTTCAGGCAACTCAACCTGGATAACTGGTACATTTTTGTTTTGTTTAAAATTGCCAAAATGATTCCAATTTATAAAAGTGGAAGTCATAGTGATCCTACAAACTTTAGAACGAATTCCTTACTGTCAACAGTAAAACTGATTGAGAAACCTATTAATTCTTGTGTCTGTCCTTTTTAAAATACATTCTAAGCAGCACCCAGTTTGGATTTTAGATAAATTCGAATACAACTGATGCTATACACAACTTTCTTCACAACCACTATTGTCAATTAAACAACATACTATTTATTATATACTAAATTTAAATGTGTCATGGAGAGTACCTCAAGGATCAGTCTTGAGCCAAATACTTTTTGTCCTCTACATCTATGATCCTCCCACTCTTGATATATGAGTTTTATTTATTTTAAAGGTCATTTCATTTGCTGGCTTTATTTGCTAGACGTTTATACTTCAAAAGTTCAAAGAAGTAATAAAGGTTGATACTGTTGTCCATAAGGTGATAGAATCAAGCAAAAGGAATTACTATAGATGGTGAAGTGAAGTTGGAGGTGCACATAACTAATCTTGCCTGTAAATTTTCTTCTAGTTGGAGTGCTGTGAGTTTGATTTGGTTAATTTGAATTAACTGAATCATTGGTTGATGTAACCAAATCGCTCTTATCGAATCACATCTCCGACGTGGGATCTATTCTGGAGGCAATGGAAGCAAGTACCGCATTTAGTTGCAGTTTTTCATACAGAAGTGTGCTTTAAGATACATCTGTAAGACAAACCCTCGAGACTCATGCCGGCCTTTGTTTATTCAGCAAAATATTTTGGCCTGTCTTGAAAATTACAGTATCAAGTTAATAATAGAAAATCTCCAGCGTCATAATCGTCAGTAGAGCGATCTTTATCTACACATCATCATTGGTCATGAAATCTGTTTTTTTTTTTGAGGGTGTGAGGATTTCAACAAGCTTTCATGCACATTAAGGATCTACATTCCTTGATCAGGCATAGACAACATTCAGTTAAAGAGATTATTTCTCTCAAGTTTACTACAGCCTTTCGGAGTTTTGCAGTCGGTGACTCTTTCTAATGTATATATTTTTTAAATTTTGCTTATATAATAGATATAAGAAAGAAAAAGATGTGTATTTTGCCTCATTTAAGAATATATATAAATTTCTACAGAAATTTCCATATATTCTTAAATATATGTAATGTGTATTTCTAAATATTATTTATTGTAACTTTCTGTGTTCTGTGCTGTAAATAATTTTATTTATGGATTTTCTATTTACTGTATGAATGAATCATGTATTTTTTCTTTATTAAAAGCAATTTCTGTTCTAAAAATAAAGCATATTTTTACTGTTAGTAATAAAACTGCTTATCGGACTATCGTAAAATATTAGTGGTCTACCTACTTCTAAAATTTAAAATTAAATATTAAGAAATTAAATTTAAGTTCACTATTGGATAAAAACATATTAAAATTGTACTTAAAATTGGAAAAATGTAAACTTGCTTAAATGAGTGCTATGGTTGGAATCTTTGGTGTGACCCTCAAATTACGAGACAGTTTTACCACTAACCAAAACCCTTACACGTGTTTCGCTAACAAAGAGAGAGATTAAAACTAAACTAAAACTACTCACAAATCTCCTTTTATACTAATTATGTAACTAATAGAGTGGAAAAGGCAATGAAGCATGGCCAAACAAATCTTAAACATTAACTTTAGTTAGCTATTTATTCGGCTGCGTTGGAATGGCTTCTAAGGATCCTACGTTCTATATCTGGACAGAAGATCAGGCTGGACGAGGTTCAGAAGGATATTCTCAAGGTTTAGATACTCTAAACCTTGAGAATATTGAGGTATTAAGATTATTCTGCGACGGATGTGGGGGGCAGAATAAGCATTCGCACATCATTCATGCCCTTTACTATTGGCTGAAAGTTAAATCCCCCCCGGGACTTAAAGAAATATGGACGACATTTGAGGAGCAATCACACAAAAACCGATAAATCCATTTTTTGGCTAAAACGAGTTTACCATTGAATCTTATTACATTTGGTCCGATACATCGACTGGCCATATCAGATTCAACGAAAACCCGATATATCCTATTTAAAATCGGCACCAAAGGCAACCAAATTAAGCAAAACACGTTAAATCCATGAAAAAAAAAAATTTTACCCTGTTTCATGCAAAATACGATAAATCCATGTGCAGCATATTTTTATTTTTAAAAGGTAGTTTTCTATTCTTGGCTCGAATAATAAATATTATTCACGGGTTACATTAGGTTTCTTGTGAAGACTAGTTTAGCGGGGAGAACTTTTTTTTACCTAAGATCGGTTTGTTCGTCACATCGTCAGTATTTCAAGGAACGTTTTATATTATACTGATTTTGGTATCAGTATTGTCGCATAAGTTTAGTCTTCGTTGCTTGTTTAATAGGGCGGGCGTTTAATAAAGTATTTACTTGGGTGGTTGTTAAGTTCGGTAATTAGTTTTAGTAGTTTACTAGTTAAATTTAGCAGCTTCCTGAAAAAAATATGGGAGATGAGGAAAGGGAGATGGATCCTATTCCTATTCGTTGACAGGTATAGGAAGGTATAAAATTTTTTTAAATATTATTTAACACATGCATGTACATGTTTTGTTTTCTGTTATGCAATATAGGTAGCCTCATCAAGGTTGCAAAAACGCCGATAAAAAGAAGATTACAGAAATGCCAGAAGTACATAGATAAAGATCCGGAATTACTAAGGTTTAAAAGGCCATGCAATCATAATACGCCAAGTTTTAAGTGCAACAGTGTTAAGTTAATTGATATTAAATTAATTCGCAAAAATTTTTATGATATTCCGGACAAATCGGTGCAAGACGTTAAACTTTGTCATATGCTTGCTGTTCCTTGTGCAACAAGAAAGCGTCCTAAGAAAGATGTACCAAAAAATCGTCTGCTTAGTATTGCGTATTATTTAAAAACTAGAGAACAAAAAGCAGTCGGAGTGTGCCAAAAAATGTTTACATCGAGCCTAAGTGTTACAAAAGACCGAATTCACACTGTCGCAAAAGTTATACACCAGGGAGAAGTACCCAAGGAAAAACGCGGTGGTGATAAAGTGTCGCAAAAATCAGAAGAGAAGAAAACCAAAATAAGGGAATTTATCGCTAACCTAAAGGGGACCGAAAGTCATTACAACAGAAAGAAATCCCAAAGGATTTATTTATCATCCAATTGTAAGTATTGCAAAACTACATAAGATATACAACTCAAAACATGACGAAGTGTACCAATCAAGTTTATCCATGTTTGCTAGAATCTTCTCTAGAGAATTTAACATCGGATTTTCATCGCCTGCTGCAGATGTCTGTTCCCTTTGTGTATGCCTTAAACATAATATCAGAAAAGAAAAGGACTCTAAGAAAAAGTCCGACCTTATGATTGAACGCCGTATTCATAAATAAAGAGCAAATGATTTTTACCAATTGGCTAAAGAAAACTCAGAAAATTCTCTTAGCATTTGCTTCGATATGCAGCAGGTGCAACCTTTACCCCGGACCCCTATTTCGGAAGCCTTCTACTCACATCAAGTCTTACTAAACTATATAAGTGACTATAAGGGTTTGGACATTTTTCCCCGTTAAGAATGTTTTTTTGCTTTTGGAATATTACTAATCTTTCGTATGCATCTAATTTTATATTTTTATTAACAGGTTTAAGTATCTTAAAATAAAAGACAGGGATAAAGGTCCCTTATAGACAATTATATAGTTAACTTTGTGTTTAAGATTTCTTTGGCCATGCATCATTGCTTTTTCTGCTGTATTAATTACAATATAGTTCAAGCCACATTGGCCTGGTTTTTTCAATTTAAATCATAATTTAATTAAAAAAATACATTTTTGCAATCCTCCTTTTTTAGGTACTCTCTTAAACGTGAAATAGGAGTAAGAAAAGAAATAACCGGAGAACAACTAGAAGCACTTAAAAAGTACATAGAACTGTTATCAAGCTTTTTCCCACTAGGAGCCAGTGGAAAGCAGCTTTTTCAACAGATACAAACTGTTCTCTACTCTGGTAACGTAATAGATGGATGGAAGATCGCGATACTCGTCAAAGACGCCGAAAAACCTGAAAAGAATGTGTTTTCTACCCCACAACACTGGTTAGGTATGGCAAAAATTCATTTAAAAAAATAACTAATAATAATAATAATCAGACACTGATTTATGGGTATTAGTTACAAATTTACTGGCTTTCGGAATTTTTTATCTATTATAGAGCCCTGAGAAACCTAATTGAAAAAAATTCACAGATTTTGCAATATGCGCAAACATCGTAGGCGTATTGAAAACACCAGATACAAGTACGGTGGCTGTTATTTTTTATATTTTATATTATCTTGTGACGCCATTTGAAAGTGCTCAATAAACGAAACATAAAAGAATTAAGCCTTGTTTGAAAAGCAAATTGACATTTATTGATTTCTAGGGATTTTTATGGCATCAACATACTAAAATTTGATTGAAATCCATCAAAAATAAATAAAAACTGTCAGATACCTGTAATTTGACACACACCTGTAATTTTAAAGTGCTCATTTTTTTATATTCCCTATGGCACCAACATACTAAAATTTGGACGAAATCCGTCGAAAAATAAACAAAAACTGTCACCGACCTTTGCAGTCGACAAAACTGTTGACCCCGATCGTGTTACGTGTTTTGATCTTTCAACGCCTTATGGCTTATTTATTTCTTCTCTCGTTCTCTTATCTTATTTATGAGCATATCGAGTTCATATACGCGTTTGTTTATTTCGGGCCCCTATGTATGAAACCATAAGTATTTTCAACACTAAAAACTTTTAAAACTTAATAAGTATAAATTTTTCCTCGTTAATGTAGGCACAATAATCGCCAAAAAGTATGTCAGAAGCTATAATGTAGTTCCAGTACAAACTGACAGGTTCTTATGATCATTATTCATTCAGTTTGTTATTTATTATATTTTTGTAATTGCCATTAATTTTAACGGTTTATTTTTTGAAATTAGGGTGCCCCCTGAAAATTCCGCCCTTCGCCCCTTCCGCCTCTTTTTTACTACCCACTCTGGAAAAAATTGAGCAAAACTCATCATAGCTATGCGGGTGGTATAAAATACGGCTTTTATTTTTATTTCCAAAACTCTTGAACGAGGCGCCATTCCATATGGCTCTAAAATGCGCCACCAAAAATAACAATCTACGTATCCAAGCAATTTTGCGAACACGCCCCCATTTAAGTATTATCGAATTTATTCCACTTGGCTGATGTACCCTGTATTATTTCATATGGAGGAAAAGTGAAACTTTTTAATTATTTAAGTTTACCCAATTCTTTCATACACATATCTGGATATTTATCACGAACTTTTATTAATTCTCGATGAAGGGAACTAAAGCCACGCTCATTTTTATTCACATATTCGGCAACGTAAGCAGCACAGGAATATTCATCTAATATAAACTGAACATCCATATTTGACTGCAAAGCCTTCGAAATACATGGATTAAATGGACTGATCCAAATGTCTTCAATCCCACGTTTCATAAAAACCGAGGGTCGAAGAATGTCCAAATACTCATCAAATGACTCTAAATAAAATTTTTGAAGGAATTCCTCAAAACTTGTCAAAGAACCCACCTCTAAAGCTTCATGCATTTTTTCACATAACAAAACTTTTGAGTTATTTTTATTAACTGGCAATACCGGAATTAATACCCTAGTTTGATCCATTGGCCAAAATGGTGCCCCAAAACGGCATTTTTTTGTATTTTTTTTGTAGCATGTATGAGTATGAGCATGCGTTTGTAAATTCCTGGGGCTTGAAACTAAACATTCTTCGGCTGAGGCAATACTATCAATTAATGCAATAGTTTCCGGTAAATGTTCATTATTTAATAACTGTGCCTCGTGGGAAGGTGGAGCGTTTTCAAGCCATAATAACATATGACAGTGTGGACTACCTCTATGCTGAAATTCCACCCTACGAAAGTAATCTTTTAAATAATATTTTCCAAATGGGCCATCTCTCTTTTTTTTTAGAGCAATCATGATTGTATCTACTAATTTGTTAAAATATAGGCAACAAATAACAGGATCATTGTTCACTAATTCCGCTTTAGCACTATTAGACATAATATCAAAGATACTATCGTCAATGTTATCTTCATCGTCTAAATTTTGTTGAAATTTATAGGCGCATTTTAAGAGTGGCTTCCAATGTACCTCTGATGCACTAAGTGTTACAAATACAGTTGGCTTTCCGAGTTGACGCATCATACAAAATAAGTCCTTTTTCTTTGACTGCCAATATTGTATCGAATTAGGTATATTTTTTAAAAACGACTCATTCTTTTCCATGCTTTCTTTTACAAATTCTGGATCTAATAAATCTTCTCTTGTAATATTTTTTACCTCATGGTTATTATTGCGAAACAATACTTGAAATGTTTGAATAATTCTCAAACGCATGATTTTGGCTGCCATGTAAAGAATGTGATTAGGGGTAACACCACGTCTATCTCTTCTACGGATTTCACTAGTTGCCATCATATAAGGAGTTACATTAATTTTAAATTGTCTTTTATGTTCGTAATAGATAGCAGGAAATGATAATTCCTCTGCATCAGCGTCAAAAGATAATGCAAACGGTTTGTTTTCCTGACCTGGGGCTAAATGTAACACCATATCTTCCCCCCAAAAAATTGTTTGCTGTTGCATGTTTAATAATTGCTCAGTTGTTAAATTTTTTTCTTTACGCGACGAAACTACGTCCATCATGTCTTCTTGACTATTCCTTATCTCGAAATGCTGGTCGTAAAATATTTGATTTTCTTCTGCAAAATCATAACCTTCATGTATACCCAAGAATGTGTTATTAATTTTAATATCATATTTTCGGTATAATGGCGTATCTCGTAAATATAATAACCATCTACGCAGAATATCTTTTGAGACACATCCAGACAAATATGCCCCTTTTTGAAGAATATGACGCTTTATTAAAACTGTCACTGTATATTCATCGTCAACATTTCTGGGCAGGGAAGTTACCATATTATTTACACTGACAGGAACATTTATTATTTGACCCACCATTTTTTGACTACCAGCAAAATAGTGAATTTTACGAATTTGCAGAAAGGGTAAACGGGGTGAAATTAAACGCTCAGCAATGGGATTTAAGGGGGGTAAGTCAGACGGAATAGGAGGATAAACAAATCCATTAACAGTGGCCAGTTGAGGAATCGTTTTTTTACGGGATAAAGTGGAATAACAGTTACGACAACACTTATAAAATTTGCATTCATCCTCGATACTCGAATGCATTTTTGGGTAGCCAGCTTCATAAAGAAGGGGAAGAATATCCTTGGTTATGGAGCAAATATCATTAGTCCACCAAATTCGGTCACATATACGACAGAATTCGTTTAACTTATTACTATAAAATTTAGTGTTCATAAAATGCTCTAAATATAATGTTCTCTTTTCAAAAATTTTTGTATTTGTTGGATTTAAAGTAACTATTGAATTATTGAGATATCCTGAAAAGTTCAAAATATCTGAATCAAAAGACTCACAATTACCTGTTTTATTTGGTGCTTCCCTGGCTTCTTTCTTTTCTATGATGATACCCGATAAACTATTGGTAGAACCTTTTCCCCGTGATTGGATTTTCTGCTTTTCCTCAGATCATTGAACAGAAGAGACATCTTAGAAAACAGAAACACCATCAACTGTAGTATTGGGATTCGAAGAAATTATTTTATTCAACTTTTTTCGTTGCCTATATTCCCGACAACGTTTAGCGTTCAAGGCATGTTTGACATTGTCTTGCTTCTTATTATCAGGTTGACTTTTATTAAGTGCGGTAGCACCGCTAGTGCTTGGTAATGAAATATTAGTATTAATTACTTGTTTTTGGTAAGTCCCCCAGTCTTCTGCATCCAAAGAAAGTAAAACAGTTTTAATATGTTTTTTCTCAGTATTTGCATTTGACTGCACACAACATTCAGCATTTGACTGTAACTCGACAGCTTCCTTTTAATCTTCTATAAGAGTTATTTTTCTCTGCTTGAATGGTAAAACTTTTTCGTTTTCATTTTTTACAATATTAAGTTTCCGTTTCTTTAACGGCAATTGATGTGAATGGAGGGACATTCTGGAAGTAAAATAGTTTATAATTTATTTACATTAAAAACATTTAGTCAAAATCGTCGAAAAATAAACAATTTGACAGGTAACTTTAATTTTAAAGTGCCTTTATTTTATATTTCCATAAATAAAAAGTGTGCATTCGACAGGTACAGTCTTGCCCAAAATAAGTTTACTCATCAAATTTTTATGTGGTGGAACTTAGCTAGAGATTCAGAAACGAAAATCATGTTTTTACAGTCGCCCAGACAAGTTTTGGTTTTAAAGTTCGCCATTTTGGATCCGCCATTTTGTTTTTTGTAATTGTGACAGCACTAAATTGCATTGTCATCGGAAATATGAATGTGTTTCAAATTTCACGTAAATCGGACATCTGGAAGTTGGTCAAATTTGATTTCCAAGATTTGACCCAAACATACATAGTTACATACATACATACATACATACATACATACTTACATACATACATACATACATACATTATTATATCTACCTATACTTTTCAAGTGGTCAATTTTTATATTCCCCATGACACCAACATAGAAAGCTCAACTACTTCACTAAGGACTTACCTATTTTATTTTCAATTATTTTATAAAAGACCACCCTTGTTTGTAATCCTCGTATCAATAATTGACACACACACACTTTTATTTTCGAATACATAAGTTTTTTAGTAACACGTCTTGTCGAAAGGAACAAATAAAATAAAAGAATCCTGAATATAACACGCACCCTATTCGCTTCATGGCTTATAAATCGGATATCACATAATATTTCTCTCACCTACATACTTGATTTAAAACCCAAACCTCATTGCGGCCTTCGAACGACCTTGCTCTATTCCCTGATCAACGCCGACATGGCGTTGATGAGGCAGGTCATTGAACCCGGACTGTTACATTTCGTTTTGTAGCATGTCGTTTTTTCAAAGACGGGTCCCATATACGTGCGCCCAGAAGTATTTTCAATACTAAAATTGTCAAGGAACAAATAGTTATCTTTAATTAATTTACCCACAAACACCATTGTCTGATATACAATTTTTTGGTCACTAATTTACAAGAATAAAAAAATTATAATACTCCGACAGGTTGCAAAGGCAGTTCGCCCCAATACCGCGGGTACCCTTGCTCCCTATGGACATTGTTCCACTATCTGACGGTAAACGTGGCAAAATCGGACGACAACACCCGGGGAGATAACCCCCGCTTAGTTTTGGAAACGATGCACGGGTACATTAAAAATTTCTTCGGATGTGCGGACTGTACTCAGCATTTTGGCGAGATGGCGAAGCGCAGGGAAATTTTCAAAAAAGCCCAGACGTTTGACGAGGCGATTTTGTGGCTGTGGGAGGCGCACAACGAGGTCAATAACCGTTTAAGTAAAGACGTTACTGAGGACCCCGAGTTTCCCAAGAGACAATTTCCCGCCAAGGAGAATTGCCCTAAATGTTATAAGGAGAACGGGGATTGGGATAAAAACGAAGTGAGTCATATATTTTATTTATACGGGCAGGAAATACGAGTCCTGTCTCAGTGAAGTTGGCCCCCACGCCTCGAAACCTGATATTTCTAAAATGTATGTGCTATTTTTAAAGCATTTTTATTTGTAAACTGTCTTCTTTACAAAATTTTTTGTGTTTTGCAAAGTACGTGATGGAGCCAATTAAATGGCTTTAATTAATAGGCTTTGTAAAACAAATGGTAATATTTTCCGTTGCTAAGAAGCCGATTTTGACGTTTAAATCAACTTTCAAGGTATTGGCGTTAATAATAATTAAAACTGGCTCGTGGTAACGCTGCTTCTTCTTTTTTTATTTGCCCAATATATACATATACAAATTATACACAAACAATATTGTCCCCTTAATACTACAACTAGGTAACTCAAAAATTGTAAATTTTCAGGGGAGCAGTTTAAAGTTTTTAAAAATTAAAAATGTTGTATAATAGCGAATTGAATTTCTTTTTAATTATACCGCATGGACATTGAATAAATATATATACTTAATATTTTTAGAGATTGTCAGCTTTTTTTTCTTATTCTTATCTTACTTATCTAATTCTTATGGTATTAAAAAATGAGATATCTAGTTTTAACAATAAAAAATCAAAAAGAAAAAAGCAAATATCTAGTTGTTGACTGAGCAGTAAGAACAAGTTTTAATATCAAAAATACTTTTATTAATACTTATATTTCTGTCAAATGTAAAAAAAACCCAAATACTTAACTCATGATTACTTAAATACTATACTTCGTCACTCACTGTCACTTAAATCTGATTCAGGTACAACTTCTTTTGTTGCTTAAATGGAAGGTTTTCAAAAAAAGGTTTATTTTTAATGGGAATTGCGGGAGGTTTAGTGTTAAATAATGACAAAAGATCAATGTATTTTTCCTTAGTTATAGGTATTCTGCTTTTATACAAAGACTTGGGCATTTTTCTATTAATTTGAGATGGTTTTGTTTTCCTTTTGCAGTTTAAACTCCTAAATTCATCATCGAATTTTTCTTTAAATTTCAATTTAAAAGGTTCTGATTTAGATAAGCGCATACAACACATTTTCTGCCAGGCAACTTGCTTTCCACTTTCGTCCTTGGTTCTGAAAATTAAAACTTTATCTGCATGATTTTTCCAGTTAAATATTTGTTCGTGTGTAACATCATGAACGATGTAAGATTTATCACCCTTTCTTCGGGAACATCTATTGTTTTCCAGTCTTGTGGTAAATAAGTTTTGCTTACTCTTTTAAATTCTGTTGAAATGGCAGAGTGTATAGAATCGCATTCCATTTCACTATGTCCCGACACTAAGAAGTTGAGTTCAATCGTTTCTAAATGTGCAATATTTTGAACGGCTGTTAAGCACATGCCAGATACAAATTTGTTTAAATTTTGTCCACCACATCTGTCACTAAAATACTGAACCTGATTTGTAGTTTCTGGCAAAGATTCAAAATATTTATATAAACAGGTCGCAATCTTACAGCTACCTCGTTTGCCTTCAACTTCTGTCCACATAAAGCAATCACCTTGTTTGGAAAAATATTACAAAAACTGGAGGAACATACTTAATAATGTCACACTCGACATTTACTGCAAACATAGGTTTCTCGAAAAATATCTCTAAGGGTTAGCGAATAAGTCAAGTTAGCCAGGCGCACAACTAGGTAACTTATATTAAACACTTGTTGCCCTACAAATTTTTATAATCGCAGGTGCACAATTAGATAATTCAAGGTAGCTACTTTAAGCAGCAGGTATTTTTTTTAACTGTGCACATAACTAGTTTTTGTGACTGGATTCCCGTAAATTGGATTGGAGTTGAACTTACCTAGTTGTAGCATTAAAAAAGGTGTAAAAGGTTATAAAGGAAAAAGTAGATAACTCAAAATCGTGAAATTTCGAGTTAGCTAGTTGTAGTATTAAGGGGACGATATACAGTAGAGTCTCGATAACGTGAACAGCCTAATTGGTATTTAGCCTATTCTAAAACGTGAACGCCAAAAATATCTCGCCTCTATAACGTGAACAAAAAAATATTTATATCGTTTTACCGTTTTACCCGTAGGCATTAAGCGACATTTCCTATGTTCCCTTTGTCGGCAAGTTTAGTACTAACTTAGTGCTTTTGCATATTGCATGTTTGGAAGAGATATGAAATTTGCGTCTTATTCAGTGTTTGTTCGCCGATCAATACGAAACAAGCACGATGTCTACTAAGAAAGTAAATTATTTAACCCTGGAAAAAAAAGCCCAACTCTTGTCCGATGTTAGTAGAGGTTGCGGAGTTACTTTTTTAGCAAAAAAGTATGGAATAACCAAATCCACGGTGTGTGCAATTAAGAAGAAAAAAGACCAAATTACTTCAACAGTTGCCTTGACTTTTTCTGGACCAGGTAAACGAAAATCTCTTAGACCTTCTGAATATCCATTAATGGAAAAAGGCTTTGTATAAGTGGTTTTTGCGACAACGAGAGGGGAATGCACCAATAAGTGATTTAATTTTAAAAGAGAAAGCCAAATATTTTCACGAAAAACTGTACGACAAAAATTCCACTTTTTCTGCGAGCTCGGGGTGGTTGCAAAAGTTCAAGAAAAGATTTGGCATACGCTTCCTAACAATAACTGGTGAAAAACTATCTTCTCAGCCCGAGCTGGTTTCACCATTCTTACGTAAACTTGAAGAAAAAATCAAGGACTTAAACTTAGACTATAACCAAGTGTACAACGCCGATGAAACCGGCTTGTACTGGAAGCTTTTACCCGGAAAGACTTACGTATCCAGTGAAGAAAAAACTGCCCCTGGAAGAAAAACAGCCAAAGAAAGAATAACGTTTCTAGCATGTACAAATGCGACTGGACTACATAAATTGACTCCTTTGGTAATAGGGAAAGCTAAAAAACCACAAAGTTTTAAGAACTCTTACATTCCTGTACACTACAAAAACTCACAATCTGCATGGATGACAGCCGGAATTTTTAAGGAATGGTTCAAAGAAATTTTTGTTCCTGAGGTAAATTTCCTGCCATAGCTATACATTTGAAAATTAAAAGTTTGTTTTAATTTTAGGTGAGAAAGTTTCTTAAGAAATAAGGTCTTCCAGAGAAAGCACTTCTTTTATTGGATAATGCCCTCAGTCATCCCCCAGTAGAGGAACTTTTATCTGATGATAATGGGACTAATTCAAGTTATGTATATGCCTCCCAATGTGACATCCTTAATTCAACCTATGGACCAAAACGTTATTAGGTTGACTAAACTGCATTTTCGCTCCATGTTTTTGGCAATGGTTGTAGCTAATAAATCTAAGAACATGAATGTCATTATCAAACAATACAACCTCAGGGATGCTATTTTAAACTTATCACGAGCATGGAATAAATTAGAACCAGCAACCATTAAAAAGTGTTGGAAAAATATTTTCGAAAGCCAAAGCAATGATGATCGTGAACACTTGGCAACTCTTCGTCAAGAATTGCTAAGCCTGAATAGCATTGTAGAGACTAACCTTAGAAGAAATTGATCCAGGGCAAGACTTCGAACGTGGAGATATCGAAGAATGGAATAAAGATGACTTCGTTGAACATGATGAGAATTGTACTGCAGTGTCTAATGATTCAGAAACCGAACAGGATCAAGATCCAGAGGTTTCTCAGGCTATGGATAAAGTCACTCACGTTGAGGCAGTTCGTATATTTAACAGAGGTCTAGAAAGGGCGGAGCAAAACAATGCCGACTTCGAGGATATTCAGTCTTTACACAAATTACGTGAATGTGCAACTATTCTTTCAAACAAACAACGTATCCGTCAAACAAAGTTAGATAACTTTTTTCTAAAAACAACGGATTAAATATAAATAATGTACATTGTAGTTACTTCCATACATATACTTACCTATATAATAAATATTTTTTTCTTTATACCATGTATAAACATATACATATACATTTTCAACTATGTATTACTAACTGTATAACATGTTTTTGTTTGATTTTCCAATAAAATATATATTCAAAGTACATATACGTGTTAGTTTATCATGCGATTAACTTTATCCAGTAACATGAACTTCTCGAAAACATGAACACAGTCATCCCTAATTAGTTCACGTTATCGAGACTCTACTGTATACTATATAACTGGAAAATAAAAAAGACTACAGCACGACCATAGTGGCCGATAACAAAATCATGTGTATTTGTGCGCGGTACCCCTGTGTAACCTAAATTATACATAATAAGTCAATAATGTTTCTAATCGAATAGCAAATGGCAAAGAGAGAGATACACATCTCGTGAGAGTGCAATCAACAATCCTTAAGCCGTGTTACTTACTATGCAGCTTTTAATATTAGGCCAAATTTAAACTGCCAATATTTTGGAAACTATCAATTTTTGGACTAGATAACCCTATACAAAGTTAACCTTATTTTTAATTATCTTTATGAATTTAAAAAAAAATTTTCATTTAAAAAAAATTGATTTTAAATGATTTTTTCATTTTAATTTACTCTCACGAGATGTGTGATTTCTGAAAAGCTGAAATGCGATGTTGAGGTATTTTGTATTTATTAACAAATCTTGTATGATGCTGGTGTAAAAATCGATTAAATAACGCTGGTAAAAAAAGTAGGTAAAGGTATGAGGGTTGTCCAGTTTTTAAGATTCTATGTAAAAAAGTGTAAAAATTAAGTTTTCTATGGTAACTCATATTAATGATATTTTTATTATTTAAATGAGGTGTAATATGTTCTCTAAATGGAATATTGTGAGAAAAACGCATTCAGAACCATAAACCACATTACTGTAGTCGAATAGCGATAATATTAAACTATCACATAATTGATACTTTATTTTGAATAGTAACCATTTTTTCAAATAATTAAGTTTTTTCAATATTATATAAGCAATTTTTCATTTATTATGAATGTGTTTGTTGTTTGTTAGCGAATCATCAAAAAGTATACCCACATTTTTCTGAAACTGATGCCAAAGGCAAATATATTTATAAAACAAATAATTTCATAATTCTCTCAATCTGATTTTTAGCAATAAAAAATAGCGTGCAGGATTTAGAGGAATTTAGTTTTAAATTATGATCAGCAGAGAATTTTTTAAAACTATTTCAGTCTGTGTTAAATTTGTCAATATTTTCATTTATATAATCTAAAGAAAATGAAGTGTATATTTAAGAATCATCAGCATATTGTTGGATTTTCGAGTTCTCAATGGAATTGCTCATATCTGCAACTTATAAGGAAAACAACAGAGGGCAAGAGCATTGAGGCACATCTGTGGCTATTGGTACAAATTCAGATCGAATGCTTTGAAAATCTCACAATTTCCACACAAAAGGATCTTTCTATCACAATAAGAAAAGTGATGATTCATTTGCATTTAAAAGGTCAAAATGCTTTCAAAATCGCTGACAGTAATAACAAATCGAGGGATACAGTTCGAAATATTATTAAATTGTACAAAACAACGGGATCTACTCAAACACCCAGAATTGGAAGCCGACCGCGTTATTCCAACAATAACTTAAAGCCTTAAAACAGATTATCAACGGAAATCGATGTGCTAATTATAATAAATTGAAAATGTTGTGGAATCAGGCAACCACAAAAGAGTTTTCAAGAGCAACTTGTCACATATCTGCCCTAAAACTGGTATTTAAAACTTACAAGGTGGGCTTAAATAATTTTTTTTATTATTTGTTTTTAATTCAGGACTTTTAGGCAAAAGAGAAACCCTTACTGACAAAGATTCAGAAGAAAAACAGACTAGCATGGACCAAATGATGCAAATGATGGTCTTCGAACCAATGGAACTTTATTATTTGGAGTGATAAAGCCAGATTTAAAGTATGCGTTGGTGATAGTAGGAGACGCGTCATAAGAACTAAAGAAGAAATGTTTCAGAATGACTGTTTAAAAAAAAAAAGTAAAGTTGCCTGCTTCTGTTATGATTTGGGAATCTATGTCTGCCAGTGGAGCAGGAAACTTACACTTTGTGGACGGTATTATGAATGCTGAGGAGTACATTAATGTGCTTCAGAATAACTTAATACCTTCCAACAAGGTGGTGCCGCTTGCCATAGAGTTAGTAAAAGATTGGATATTAGAAAACAAATTTTTAAAATGGACGTCGAATAGTTCAGATCCATCGTCGATTGAAACCTTGTGGCATATCATGAAGGAAAAGATCAGATTGAATTCCGCAAGAACCGTTCCAGAATTGTGAACTCGTCTCCAAGAAATTTGGAACAGTTTTACACCAGATGACTGTCAAACATTAGTTGACACTATGTCAAGACGAATCAAAGCAGTAATCAGTCGAAGAGGATATGTAACGCAGTGGTGACTTGCTGCTATTTGGTTTCGTTAATTTTTATTAATCGGTAGTTTTTTTGAATTTATATTTATGAAAAGATATTTTTTTCTGTACCTGTATTTACTCTCACGAGATGTGTACCAATATCTAATGTTATCAGAAACACATTTTAGTTTTTAATGCGTTTCCGCTAATATGACAAATTTCATAAAAAAACTTAGTTTTGATCAGTTGGGCTAATTTCACTGAGAAAGGGCTCGTATATCTGTAAAATTTTAGGTTATGAACGGACTTTGAAGATTTTTTTTTAATAAATAACTAACCTTTTCTAGTTTTGAAGGTGGTATGCATTGGTACAGTACTAATAAGTAAATCTTCGAACTTGCAATCCCTTTATTTTTAATTTTCCTTTTTCCTAACTTCCAATGGTCTTTTTGTCTTGCCAATGTATAAGTCGCCGCATTAACATGGTATTTGATATATACACTTCTTGGAGTCAACTAGGCTTTGTGGTAGGGTTTTCAACACTAAACCTCGTATGGTTGTATTCGACATACAAGGCAGTTTTTCACGTCCTAGCGATTCTCCTGATGTACGGGATCGTTAAAAGTTCTGAGGATTCCTCTGTCCCTTGTGCTTCTTTTTTTGTATACATATTTCGGATGCACTTCGGACCAAACTCACTCCACACCACAGCAACCCATCACACTTCTATGAACTTCCCAAA
Source organism: Anthonomus grandis grandis (assembly GCF_022605725.1). Taxonomy (NCBI): domain Eukaryota; kingdom Metazoa; phylum Arthropoda; class Insecta; order Coleoptera; family Curculionidae; genus Anthonomus; species Anthonomus grandis. The sequence goes on from NC_065546.1 coordinate 35,036,129, forward strand.
ATACATAAGGAACAGATGCCGTTACGACCTATTACCAGCTCCAGGGATTCGTCCATATCTGAAAAGTTTTTGTTGAACATCATTAGACTACTGCAAGGGAACACAAAATAAACCCACTTCGTCGAACTACTTCAGGACTCTCACGAGATGTGTATGTGACAGCTTAGTGATGCTGAAAGTCTGTATAAGAATTTGCCCATCGAGAAATCCTTGAACATCATTAAGGAAAGGCTCAGGAAGGACACGACCCTTGCTGAACGCACTGAACTACCACTGCAGAGAAAGATGGGGCTTTTGGAAGTTGTCTTCGTAATTCTTACTTTCAAGTCAAAGATAGGTTTTACGCCCAGGACGAAGCCCAGATGAAGGACTCGCAATGGGATTCCCACTAACTCCATCAGTTGTACACACATTTACATGGAGTTGAACTATAAGAACAGCACATTCTAAACCCAATATGTATGTGTCTTCGATACATCGATGACACATTCATAATTTGGAACAGAAGCGACGCGGAGCTAACAGACTTTCTGGAGCATCTCGACAACTTTAGCATTAAGTTTACCAGGGGGTTGGAACTCAAGAGTCAACCCCTACTCTTTTTAGGCGTTCTTGTGAGAAACGATAACAGCGCCTTAAGACTTCAGTCTACCGCATATAATTCAAATCATCCGAGGTCAACGAATATATAAGTCACTATGTAAAAGGGCAACCACAATTTGCAAACAGTGACGACCTTAAGATGGAGATAGAAAATATTAAGGACCTTCAACAAAATGGATACCCACTAAAGTTGATCAAACAACAGTCAAGGAAGCAGCGGTAACATAAATAAAAGAAACCATAAGAGCCAGAAGAATCCTCCGGATTTTCCACGATCCCGTACATCAGGGGCACCTTCAGAGAAAATTAGGAAAACCGCTAGGAAGTTCAACGTGAAAAACTGCATTATGTCGAATACAACTATATGAGGTTTAGTGTCGAAAATCAAATCAGAAAAGCCTAGTAGACTCCAAGAACTGTATATATCAGATACCTTTATGAATACTGGGACTATGTTAATACATACATTGGCAAGACAAAAAGACTTTAAAAAGTTAGGAAAAAGGAGCACCAAAAGTGGACCCGAACAGGGGAAGTTTCCAGATCAGAAATTGCAGAACACACTTGGTCCAAAGGCCACAACATACATTGGGCAGAAGCAAAAATTCTATGTAAGGAACAATACTGGAATAAAAGAATATTCTTGAAGCAGCGTACATCGCGCAAAATCAAGGAATCTTCAGCCAGTCCAGTGTCGAAATTTCCAACATCTGGAGATCTCTCCTGTCAGGACCCTGCGCGATCTAATGCATTTCACGCAACCAAAAGTTGCATATGACTACGCGAACCAACCGAAATACCGTGTCACATTTAATAACAAAGGCAAGTGCGAAGATTTTACTTATTACTAATGTTTTTTTTCTAGGTGCTGATTATCTAAAACACATGTACAGCAGCATAAACGTGAAATACCTGGGAGCCGACACCAAACTGCTTTATCAGGCTCTCCACGGCAGTGAGAACGCCAGCCCCCCCCACGGTGGGTTTTTAGGTTTAGACGCTAGCATTTACGTATTGTTGTACTTGGCCATTTTTCTTCTCATTTTCATAATAATTAATATGTTTTTAAAGAGGGGCTACCGACGCAAGATGTACAAATACAAGCACGATCTACTGGGAAGGTTTGACCGATGAGATGATATATAAAGGTTCCGCTCTAGCCTCCACGGGCGCGACAAAAGATAAGGCTTTAACGTTAAACGTGGCCCTTGTGATTTTTTGTTTGCTTGTGTTAACCGGCCGTGCATGATTATGATGTAGTAACATGAGGAGTTTTGAGGTTGGGCTTTTTTTGTAGATTTATGCTAAAGGGTGTACCAAAGTGTTAAGGATACAAGGAAATAAAAATAATTAAATTCGACCTTTTCAATATTGGTTAATTAAAATCTTAGTTGTGTGTGAAATTGGCTGGGTCAAGGACTTTTCTTTGTCCATTTTGATTATATTAAGTTAATAAACACATTAACGCATTCGAGCATAATGCGTCACATATATGTCCCGATGCTAAAGTGCCACTAATCTTCTTAAGTGGATCCTGTATGTACGAGTCAAAGATGTTAGCTTTATTTTCTAACGGTAATTCACAGATTTTGTCAACCAAAATCAATATTTGTTCTGTAGATATTGATCTTTTTCGAACCACTTTAGCCTCTTGCCTATCAAGACAATAACATTTTTCGTAAAATCTACCAAAAGTAGAAGTTGGGGAGGTGGTGTACTTCTCTATAAATGATCATTTACTACATCTGTAACAAGAATTTTGTAAAACCTTTTTCCACCACGTCAACAATTCTCTGTCTATATCATAAAGTCAACTCATCTGACGAACCTATTCCGCTTATATGGGGGTTATAAAAGTTAACAAATTCATGACAGCTGAGATTTACTTTTGTGTCATCTTTGCTTGTACGATCAACATCGGTGATTTTGTTTTGCTAACAGTTAGTCATAACAAGGATGTCATGTTTTTGCGGCTTAGAAATACTTGTCCATACAGCAGGAAATGGTAGGGAGTAATGAAATGGAGTATTCATTAAATTAACTGATGTAAAAAACCTATCAAAACAAAAAGGCATCTCTTTTTCCTTTACTGTGCTTGTTACTACACTCCCTCTTCCTATGTTACTTCAGTGGAAACTTAATCTTTTCCACAATAAATTTAAGCCGCACACAGCCTGTTTGAGCATCACACCTTTCCCAAATGTTTATTCCTTGGTTTATCAGTTTCTCAGTAACATATTTAGATTTAGTTGCCACGCTCTCGTTAATCGATTTATTACTGCTTTCTGATCTAGTTTTTTAAAATGTACTCTTTAGATATCAACCTAGGTCTTCGACGTAATAAATCTTGTCAGCTTCGACCATTTTTTTCCTATGGCTAGAATATATTAGCTAATTAATAATTTGAAACGGTCCCTGGCCATTGCAAATTATATTGCTTCATTGCCCAGACTCTTTTTTGTGAGACCATTAGTAGGAAATTGGTTACTCTCACGAGAATGTTTAATAAATAGAAATTTCAATTAATATCACTATTTCATATGAATTTATTTTGTCCTGGCTTATTCTTAAGTTTTCAATTAAATGATGAAAAGCCTTCATTGGTTTACTGAGAAGTGTTACTGATTTAAGGATTGTCCAAGGTCTATTTTCAGGCAATGCCATAGGTGGTGTAAAAGCTTTAGTCGCTTTCACCCAAACACAACCTTTATTGCCATCAGTTCGACAATCTATAAACCTTACATCATCACTCAAATCTTCGAGCTCCACTTCTGAATCATTCAAGAAATTGGTGACAATAACTTCCTTTGATGCACTTAGCTTTAAACTGAAGACCCATTTTGTTGCTTGTTTTTGGTAGAAGTTCTTGATTTTTTTTTCCTTTTCCAGAATAATCGGTCACTGCTAGAGGCCTCTGACTGTAGTTGATAGTCGGATATACTGTCTGCAAATGGGTTTTCAGATAAATTGTTTACAAGATCTTCCATCTAGTTTGTAGTCGTGATAAATATGCCCCAGTCACCATTTATCCTATTACTTCATATCTATAGGGTCTATAATTTTCCAAAATGTATCAAATATTAATAAGAATTTTAACGACGACATATTATAGCCTAATGAGATAGTGTAAGGCGATATGAGTAATACTTTGTGCCCAGACACTAAAAAAGTCGTGCTGGGGCATATGTTTCAATAAGATTTTAAAACTTCATTATATTAAAAAAAAATCTATCTCGAAAGGGTTAAGGCCACTTTGGCAGGCAGGTCTCTCTGCCTTATACACTGTGCTGCTTTTTATTTCCTTTTAACGCTATTTCTTTTCCTTGTCAGCTCTTTTGGTTGCGTTTTTATTTTTCTTTCTCTTTTCATCCATTTTTTAAACATTATTTCTTTTTTATTAATTTATACACAATAGCAAAAATATTGGGAAATGGGAGGGCAAATTAAAAAAAACGTATCTGTTAAGCAACGATTTGATCTTCAGATCTAAAATAAAGAAATAAATGTGGTATTGTTACATCATGTCAGAGCAGATGTTTTTATGCAGTCCCGAGATAAGGGAAAAGATGTCACGTGTTCTTTAGGTAGTAACATCCCAGTTCAGAAATTGTCCTACGACCATGCGTCCGCAAATGCTTTCTTATTCGCTGTTTACCGTATTTAAATCCTTTGAACTATTACTTGTGGGGACATATGAAGAAGTTAGCCTAAAGAACATGTAGTGAAATTTTGTCCCATTCCTCACATGATACCGTGTATATTTGAAAAAAAAATCGTTACATAGGAATATTCAAAATCCAATAATCTTAGAGTAAGAAAGGAACGACAAGGTTACATGTACACTGACACATGTAGCATTCCTTTATTTGAGCCTTAAAAAGATCAAATAAATGATTGAAACGTTGCTTCACGGACAAGAAAGTATCATTTCCTGATATTTTCACTGTAGTTTATTTCTTTTCATTCATTCATACTCCTAAATTTAATATTATGGCAATTAAGAATTTTTTGATTCATTTAATCTCTCATGTCTTTTTTTCCTCTTTTTTTTAAATTCCTTTCTGGTTTTTTTTTTTCTTCTTTACGTGAACATGTGAGTTTGTGAAGCTCATCATCACTCGAGAATCTCATCTGGACGAACTTAACTCCAGGAATGATGCTGTTGCCAAGCCAAAAAATGAAAAATTCTGGATAATCTTGAATTTCTTACTGTGGTTTTCAGCAGCATCAATATCCGGATCTCTTGCATTCTTTTTGATTAATGATGGTTTATGATCTCCTAAGGTAAATTCAGTTTCCGACTTCGCTGAGGCAATAGATTAATTAAGCCAGGAAAATTTCGATTATTTTTTTTTATTGAGGATAAACTACAATTATTTCGCTTGTTGACACTAACCTTGTAGGTGTAAGTGCCAAAAGTTAATATTTTTGAAATTTATTTCTTTTTGTTAATAACCAGTATTCTGGTAAATTTAGGTATAATATTTGTAAGAAATACTCTGCCAATGGTATTTAAATTTAAAAAAAAGTTCCCAAATTAAGTAAGAATTCCCTGTAAATCCACTAAGTTACTTTGAGACACCCTTTTTAACAAAATACTAACATTAATAGCCTTTTTTTGGGTAAAATAGCATGGCATCGTGTTAACACTAGATGTAAGACTGACTACTAACCCGAACATACTATGATTATATAATTTTTTTCCGGGAAGGTTTTGGTTGGGTTTTTTTTTTAACTAAGAAGTTTATTTTTCAGCTTAGAGTGCCAAGGTAATTATTTAACTGCGGCCGCACGACGATTGACAGTTTTGTTTCTAACAAGTTGCTCTTCTGTTAATCGCAACGTAAAATGAGTTTTACTAAAGCATATCGTAGGTTTTATAGATGAAAATTTATAACCGAATTCTTCCGAACCCCGAAAAAGTGCCGAATTTTTACAAAACGATTTATTGAATGAATCTTTGAAAGCACTTGTGATAATTAAAGTTTGTTTATAGTTTACTAGACAGGGTGGAACACGGCTCAATAAAGTTTTATTGTAGGGAAATTGGGGGATATTTTTCCATCCAAAAAAATTACCTTAAACCCTTTGTTTGAGTAGAAAAGCATATTTTTCTTGCATTACCACCCTGTTTAGTAAAAAGATTTTATGATAAATGGGTTCAATACAAATTTGTTTACTCGTTTTTAATTTATTTCTGTGGAAAAATTACTTTTTAGGGTCTTTTTATGTCATTGAGATTTTAACCTAAGATTTGTTACCTTATCTTTTGTTATTGTTTTTTTATATTTTTTTATGGTTGTATATTTTACAAAAAAATAAGGTGGTATATATGTATATAAGTGGTGATTATATGACAAATTATTGTGATTAAAAGTGTAATTAATTATTAATATAGATTTTATGTGGATATATTTTTTTTGTTTTTTTTTGTAGGGGGAATTAAAACCCGATAATCCTGATAAGAATATATTTTTACTGTACGCAGAATATTTAAAAATAGAATTTTGCAGTGCGTCCACATATGGCACCCAACATCAAGCATTTATGATAAAAGTTAAAAAAACGTCACAACATAAGCACTCGGTTACAAACAAAAACGATTTTTCACGTACATTTGCCTAACGCCCTAAAAATATAAAAAAAACATAACGAAAAAAAATAAATACTTTGTGCAAATAGTCGAAAACAATTATCATAGGTTAGAAAATCTAGAAGAAATAAAGTAGAAAAACCACTTTTATATCGTCTATATATAAAATTAGTTAAAAAGAGAAACAAATTGGCAGGTGGCTTTACTTTATAAATATTCATAATTCTAATGAGTAAAATTTCCCATTTAAGTAAAATCCCCCACTTTAGGCTTGGCTCTAAGTTACAATAGAATATTTATCAAACACAATAGCATATAGAATTTCTCTTTGATTCTCCTTGGACCTATGCTGCTGCTTTGACAGACTAAAATAGAAAAAAAAAACATTAAAAAGTGAGAATTTTATTTTTAAAAAAAAATTATATTTTCGGATAAATACTAATAAATACTTGATATTTCGGTTCAATGACAACAATGAATTGTAATATAAAGGCAGCTCGTTATGCTTTTATGAACTCATTTCAAAAGCTTCTAATTTAATCGCGTGATTGTTGTTAACGAAATATCAACATATTTAACAAAAAAAAACAAGTTAAAACGGTACAGGATGGCCACCAATATCCGAGATACTTTCAGCTATTTTTTTTAACATTTTGTAATTTCAGATGTTGAGCTGAGCTTTGATAGTACTACCACATGGTAAAACTACCAGGTTTATTGATCCATTAAACTACAAAATAATATAGAAAAAGATAAGCAGAATCATTTTGAGCAAATATTGGAGAATTCAAGCAATAAATAAAAAAAGCAAAGGGTAACTAAAATAGTTTCGGTCATCCTCCACTAAATTTATTAGAAAAACCATCTATCCTACATGTTTCGGACATATAAGATGTTCATCATCAGGGATCTATAAAGAACCGAGGAAACTTATAAGCTAACGATTAAAAGTGTTGAAATAAAAAGGTATTAAAAATAACTTACATACGAGGGTGACATGAGGGTTACAATGAGGGTTTTCATCACAACACATAAAAAGCCACAGTGCTTCTGGCAAGGTCAAAGGTTAAAATTACTAACAATAAACAAAAATGGCATCTACAATAATGATAAAAAGGCTTAATTAACTAACAAATAAGCAATTGGATGTTGAAGACAAAAATACTTACATTAAGATGCATGAGAAAGTGCCTAAACAGGGTCTAAACAAACATTAAAATCACATAATTACCACACTAGGATAATTGTTATGTCAACAAGAATTAAGAACAAAAGAAACATACATTTTTTCAAAAGATAGGGCGCGCCCTATTTAAAATATGGTACCTGTAATTTGTAAAATTAGACTTTGTTAAGTTGGCTACAGATGGCGGTACTAGAAATGATATTTATAAATAAAATGTTTTGAGTCTATATGAGAGAAAGAAAAGTCGTTATAAATTAGCATTAAAATTTAATGAATTAAAAAAATGTGTGGATGAATGATTTATTTGATCATTGACACATGTATTATTATTTTGTATAGCTCTATTTATTTCTAAAATTTCAAGTAAATCCAGTTTATTACCTTTATGGCAGAAATGTAAATATTTGGTGTCTAAAAGAGGATCGAAGTTATGGTTATTGAGATGTATGTGTCTAGCAAAATTGGATTTAATATTGTAGCGTTTTATTTTTCTACTCTTATTTTCATTAACGCTCCATTGATATTTCATTAATTTCAATAATTATATTAATAATTTCAGTCAACTGCTTTTATCGATATTTCTTTAAATTCACACTGTCAATGACACATTACTACTGTAACGCATCACTCTTCTGGTTTAATTATTCATGCTTTCTGTTGACGGTCCGTCACTCTTCTGGTTGGTCTTGATTGATGTTTTCTCTGATTGGATTGACATTGACAGCTCAGGCGAGAGGTGGGGTCGTTGCTTATTTAGTCGGTACTGCATCCATTTTTCGAGGACTTGTTCCCGTGTTGCAGGTAGAAGCACACGTAAAAGGCCAGTTTTTTTATTTCCGAAGTTTGTGAAGCAGGAAGTGGCCAATATGGTTTATAATTTATAGTCCTTAATCTTGTTCCTTTAGGGAACTGTTTATTTCATAATTCTGGTGCAGGATGCCCGAGATTTTGATGGATGGATAATGAAACTTAGCAAGGTGAGTGTGTCACATTTTGAACGCCATTCATTTTTTTATCGACAGTGAATACAATGGCAACCGTTGTTTTAGGGTTTTACTTTTCCGTTTTCCTCTTTATTCTTCTTCAATCGTTGATGGCTACAGGTTGTTGATTTCCACGGGAAATTGCTGAAAGCGGTGGAGCTGGAGCCAGAGTTAGAGCTAGTATTAGAGATTCGCAGTCCGGATCCCTAAGATACAAATGGCATACATTCACAGCCTCGATTTTGAAGGCAAGCCGTTCATTTCTTGGAGGAATATACAGGCCAGTTTATTCCATTTATTTAAATATTACTAACCATAGATTTGTCTCATTTATTAAAATTTTTATTAATATACCTTTTATTTCAATTTAACCTTACAAATATTTAATTAATGTCATAATTTAATATGTCAATTTCTTATCTATAATATTAGTTATTTCTTGTTCAGTATTTTTCAGTACCCTTTTTGGTAATTAAGTAGATATAAAAGGGTTAAGGCTGATATGCCTTAGGTAAAAAGGTTCATGAACTTTCCCCTGCGTAAAACAAATATTTACTAAAAACTTTAATAATTGCAATTTATTTTCCAAGTGCTGAAATCTACCTAGTAGTGAAATCATAATTTAAATGTTACTTTTGTCAAATTTATTTTAATCATGTCAACATTATTCATATTTCAATTCATAATAAATTATTAACATTTAACAGATTAGAAAATGAGGTATACATATCTTTGGTGTAAATATAATTTGGTTGTATTGTTATACTCTATTTCAGAAGTGTATAGAGCAATAAACTGGGGAATTCCGTTCTGTTTGGCTACATTTCGTGGTAGTTCATAGGCGCAGGTACTTATAATATTTATGAATTTAATTTTCACGGATTAAATGCCTTTATTTTGAAAGAGATTAAATACTAAATAAATACTTTTAATCCTTTTGTATAGGTACCTATCTAATTATACTAAAAATTCTCCACTATCGCTGAGTGAAAAAGTTATTATTTTAAATGTACATGATTGCATAAAACACGATTACCCTAGTTTTACTGTGCAAGAAATTGTTGAAAAATGTTCTCGAATGAGTGGAATTGGAAAGTCCACCATTTTCAAATTGTTGCGGGAAAGAAAAGTAGCAGGTCAAGTGGAATCTCCCAAGCAAAAGCCAGGACGACCTACAAAAGTCCTTGATGAAAATGCTAAATGTAAAATTTGAAGAAAAGTTCACTCTTTTTATTTTAAAAAGGAAATACCCACCCTAGACAAAATTTTAATGGAGCTTGGCCGAGATGACAGTATTCCGTTGATAAGTAGAAAACTTTTATGGAAAACTTTAAAAAATATGGATTTTGCCTGGGAAAAGCATAACCGCAAAGCACTTTTACTGGAGAGCGACGAAATTGTTTGTTGGAGACGACAATACTTGAGAAGTATCAAGCAGTACCGCAGGGAGCAAAAGAAAGTTTTTTATCTTGATGAGACGTGGATTAACGAAGGTTATATAGTCCAAAAAATGTGGCAAGACAAAAATATAACCAGTGCTCGCCAAGCTTTCATAGAAGGCCTGTCTACGGGTATTAAAGTACCTTCGGGAAAAGGAAAAAGACTTATAATCACACATATTGGAAGCGAAGAGGGATTTTTAAAAGAAGGTCTGCTAACCTTTGAGTCGACTCGCACAGGAGATTACCATGAAGACATGAACTCAGACGTTTTCGAGGACTATTTTGGCGAAATGAGCCGGAAAATTTCTTCCGGCTAATTCGGTGGTGGTTATGGATAACGCAAGCTATCATTCACGGCGAATAGAGAAGACGCCAACTTCAAGTTGGAGAAAGCAAGAAATTATCGATTGGCTGACTGCAAAAGGTATTGCGTTTGAAGCAAATTTGATAAAAAAAGAACTGCTGCCAATAGCAAACTTACACAAAACTCGTTTCATGAAATACGCCGTGGAAGATATAGCCGAAAAATATAATATAACTGTACTGCGCTTACCGCCATATCATTGCGAACTAAATCCTATAGAACTGATATGGGCGCAGGTAAAAGGATTTGTAGCCAAAAGACCGTAAGACAAAACACGACTTTTAAAATGAAAGATGTTAAGCTACTGTTTGATCAAGCCATTACGGAAGCGACACCAGAGAATTGGCGAAAAGCAGTCCAGCATGTAATTAAGCAAGAGGACAAAATGTGGGATCTTGACAACCTCATCGATCAGACAGTCGATCCTTTAATTATAATGTCAAGAGGTGATGACAGTTCGTCAGATGACGAAGAAGACTACAATCTATTATAATTTAAAATTGTTATACACTGTTCAAAAAGTGCCAGATCCAAAAGTGACATTTTCAACTGTTTTACTCTACATATTATGTTCAATAAATTTGTGAAAAAAATATATTATTCCATTTAAACAAAAGTAACTTTCTAAAGTAAAATAGCATTTAAGTACATTAATTATAAGGTAAAAAACAAGTCCCAGTTGCACGCCTTTGGCGAACAATGTGAACCCGAAGTGGGTAACAATGGGCAAAACTCATAAATTGACCCAAAACCGGGTGGCACTACCTGCAATCAACGAAAAGAAAGAATTTTACATTGAAACTAATACCCAACTAAGGTAGTGGCATAAAATATTGGTGGATCACCAGGTACCACTTTTGCATACCTAATGAGGTTTTATTGCTCTACACACTTCTGAAATAGAGTATAAGATATTTTTTTTTGCCTCTTTAAATCTACTTTATCCAGGGTCATTTAAGTGTTAATTGAAACCTATATACCAATTCTTTTTCTTAGTTTTCTTTCATTCATAAAAAAAAAACTAAGTGGCGCCCTCTTATTTAATAGTTATAATCAAGATTATATTTTTTAATAGCCAGTCATAAGTGAACCTTCGAACAATCCCAAGCCTCCAATAATTCTGAGCTACCGTTTGCAAACTCTTGGCAAAATAGTAACACTGTAAAGTTAACGCCACAATATTTGAGGGGCAAAGATTGCGTTTTCTAGCCTTTTCGATCTCTTTACAGATTTCAGTAACACGAGTGGAGAATTTTCTACCGGTTTGGCCGATATAAAAAACGCCACATTTATCACTAGAGCAGTTTAATTGATAAACACCCGATTTTTGGTCGGGGGGGTACTATGTCCTTTGGGTTAACTATGAATGATTTCAGAGTGTGTACGGTTTTAAAGCTTGTATTAATAAGGTGAGAGCTAAAGATGTTTTTTTAATTTATGTGATATCGGACCCCAAAATGGCAGTGAAAAATATTTAGTTTCTTTAGGTTCTTTATACACTAAATTTCAATGGCGGCTCCTTCTTAGGGTCAATTGGTCAATGACCCCCCTAAAATAATCTCATAAAAATACCAATTTTATTAAAAATATCTTTTATCTAAAACTTCACTGTGAATTATAAAATTCTCTAAGCAGTCTGCATTGGCAAAACAAATAATAAATATATTACTAACGTCGCGCTTCGCGCTCATCACACTCAAATAGAACAAAGAGGGCAGATTAGCATTTCGTGAGCGGGAGTGAGAGTTACCTTTCAGTTCTATATCGCTAAAGTAGTCGACGGCCCGACTGGATGAATGTTTTGTTTTAGTTAGTTACTGTATTTTAAACAAACTAATCGTCTGTGTAAAATTTTGCGGAGTTTCGAAATTGCATTGCGCGGTCATGACGAAAGTAGCTCCAATAATCCTGGAATTTTTCTGGGCCTTATCGATTTTGTTTCTGAACTGGGTTTAATGTTTAAAGAACATATTGAAAAAAGTACAGTATTTAAAGGAACATCAAGAACAATTCAAAACGATATTTTAGAATCAATGTTAGCCATTGTACATACTCATATAATTAAGGAGATTGGCCAGACAAATTTTGTGGCAATTCAAGTAGATGAGACCACAGACAGCTCCAATAAAACGCAGATGATTGTCTGGTATTGTACATGAAAGATTTTGGAAATTTGTTAACCCTCCAGGTACCACAACACAACATTTAACTAATATAATATTGGAAGAGCTTCAATTATTAAAAATTAATGAAGCACCTGTAAAATTGATTGCCCAAAGTTACGATGGTGCATCAGTCATGAGCGGTAAACTGGGAGAAGTACAAAAAGCGGCGAGTCAACATAAACCGATAAAAATATTTTTCGCAAATTTACATGCATTTTCGGCCGATCTCCAAAACGTACGATGGTTCTGGATAGAGTGGTTAAAGTAAGGCTACCTAAAGCTGCACCCACTCGATGGGCTTTCAGTACAAAATGTGTTGAAATTGTATGCACTTATAAAGATGATTTAAAATCTTGCTTAGAGGAAATAATTGATGAGGAGCAAGATGGTAACAATATAAATCAAGCAACTGGTTTAAAAAGACATTTGGAAGATGAGCTTTTTTTATTTTGGTTAAATTTTTTCCATAAAATAATGCCCCATGTTGATATATTGTTTAAACAATGGGCTTGGAAAATTTAAAAAAAAATATATATATTTTCCCAAAAATAAATACAACATGAGTTTATAAGAACAAGGACGTCTATTTCAAGTTGTTAGGGTAAGTATTTGCAAAGTTATAAGGCTGCTAGTCTGGGGTTTTTTATACCTCCCGAGATTCCGTCCCAATTACGCGCTACGTCATAGACGCCGACGCGACGCGACGGTGTATTATAGAGCGCTCGCTAGCCAGCCAGCCACAGCCTAGTGCCCAGGCGTTATTTTCACAAAGCAGCGTGCGCGGTCGACATGCTAGCGTCGGTCGTTGCGTCCACTTGGGCGCCTGTGACGTATCATCCCGGCCGCGCTGGTACAAGGAAAAAATTAAACATGGCGTATTTATTCGAACTTTGAAAATTAATTGTGAAGTAACTATAAATGCTAGAGAACTGAAATAAATTGCTAAATTTAAGTTGGAGCCTGCTCTTTTTTGCTAAAAAATAATCGAATTGTCGTTTCCAAGCTCATTGCAAATACGAGATATTGATGTCATATCTGTCAAAAATTATATACTGTCTTTTAATAACAATATCCAAATAATGGAATCAGAAGAACCAAGCACATCAACAGCAAAAAAAAAAAATACTACAGCTACAGAGGATCCAAAGCGACGAACTGCACTGGCAATTTGTGATATTATTATATCTGAAATAAATCACAGGTTTGGTTTCAATGATCATCTCATGACTTCACAGTTATTCTACACAGAGAAATTTGAAGCATACACTATCAATTTTCCGCAAAATATTTTAAATATGGTGAAGGCTCATTATCCCAAAGTAAATATTTTCAAACTAAAATCGGAACTTGAAGTCAGTCATATATTGTCGTGAGGATTTTCGCAATAGTGCCAGTGCAGTAGCCATACTTCAGCCTTTTATTAACATGAATTTGTCTGAAACATTTCCTGAAGCAGTGAAATTATTAATTATTTTGTGCACACTCCCTATGACAACCGTGGAAAGTGAGAGATGTTTTTCTACTTTAAAAAGAGTAAAAACATTCCTGCGTAATACGATGGGTCAATCTAGACTTAGTGCCTTGTCTATGTTGAGCATCGAGAAAACGCTTGTCAAAAGCATTCCAAAATTCAATGAGAAGGTCACAGACTATTTTGCAGAACTAAAGGATAGGAGAATTGACTTAAAATATTAAAATATTTAAGATAAGTTTCATTTTAATAAATTAACGATTTATTATATAAATATTCTTATGCTATAAATATGCTAAAAGATCTTTGAAATACTTTAAAAAATCAATAGTTTGATTTTTTTTTTATTAGAGTAAACTATAAGTTTTCAAACCAAAATGACCCCCCTGAAGATTGACCCACGAGCCGCCACTGCTAAATTTCTGTTAAGTGATTTTTATTTAAATGTTTGTAATAAATTTTATTTATAAGTTTCGGTGGAAAATTATTGTTATTTGCAATTTGTTTAATGATCTTCAACTCCGAGAGGAAGTCTGTCCTTTCTAGGGGAATAGAAAAAAGTCTAGAAAAATACGAATGAAACGAAGTAAGTTTATGGCTATGGGGATGGTTGGAACTATTGGGGATGGTGCTGTGAGTTTACGATATATCGAAAATTTAATTTTATTGTTGAAGCGTTGTAGATTGAGATCCAGAAAAGGCAATGATTCATTTTCTTCTATTTTACAAGTGAACGTTATTGAAGGGTGTAAGGCATTTAGAAAAGTTACAAAAGTGTTTAACTCTTCTTTATTCCCTTGAAAAATCACAAAAACATCATCCACGTATCTTTTGATGAAGAAGATGTGGTGAAAATGAGAACTGTTCTTAATTTTGTGGTCTAAATTAGTTATGAAGATCTCTGCTAGCAGAGGAGATAAGCTTGAGCCCATAGCGACTGCTGTGTTTTGCTGGTAAAAACATCCATTAAACTGGAAAAAATGTTGTTGTAGAACTAACTCAACTAAAAGGCATAAATTATCAATATGAATTTGGGAAAAACTGGAACAGTCCTTAAGCAGATCTCTCACCAATAACGCACAATCACTGGGGGGGATGCTTGGGAATAGATTACAGACAGAAGGAACTCTTAAAGTTGGTAATTGAAAGTAAAATGTGATTCAGCCAAGAGCTGAGTTTATCACAAGGAGAAGAACAGTAGGACACCACTGGACGAATAGGAATGTCTTGCTTATGGATTTTGAGAAGGCGATATAATCGGGGGGTGGAAGGGTTGATAGGCGTTAGCTTAAACTTATTAGTCCCGAAAAATTCTAAAGTGTTTGATACCTGTTTCAGTGTATTTTTAAACTTGATGAAAAATTTCTCTAAAGGGTTAAAACTAATATGCGAAAAATTGTCAGAAGACAAGAATAGATCTACTTTATCAACGTACTGAGTCCTATTCAAAATTACTAGACAATTGCCTTTGTCTGCTTTGGTCAGAGTCAGATCATCGCTCTTTATTTTACTCTTTAAGTCTTTTTAAGGTTTGAATCAAATCTAGATAGTAAATTGTTTCAATTGTTGTAATAATTACTTAAACAAGAAGCCGTCTGGGACCTAAGAGTTTCCTTTAAGGGTAAATTATTTAAAACAGAGAATATATTTTCACAGTCGCCCGCCAACAGTTCCAAATCTTGTTTTTTTTGGACTTATATGAAAATTGTATTTAATTCCAGAGTTTAATAGTTGTATTTCTTTATCTGTGAAGACGGTGTATATTTTTTACTGCCATTTTGGGGTCCGATATCACATAAATTAAAAAACATCTTTAGCTCTCACCTTATTAATACAAGCTTTAAAACCGTACACACTCTGAAATCCTTCATAGTTAACCCAAAGGACATAGTACCCCCCGACCAAAAATCGGGTGTTTATCAATTAAACTGCTCTAGTGATAACTGTGGCGTTTTTTATATCGGCCAAACCGGTAGAAAATTCTCCACTCGTGTTACTGAACATTGTAAAGATCGAAAAGGCTAGAAAACGCAATCGTTGCCCTTCAAACATTAAATCCAATTTTGCTAGACACATACATCTCAATAACCATAACTTCGATCCTCTTTTAGACACCAAATATTTACACTTCTGCCATAAAGGTAATAAACTGGATTTACTTGACATTTTAGAAATAAATAGAGCTATACAAAATAATAATACTACATGTGTCAATGATCAAATAAATCATTCATCCACACATTTTTTTAATTCATTAAATTTTAATGCTAATTTATAACGCCTTTTCTTTCTCTCATATTAGAGTCAAAACATTTTATTTATAAGTATTGTGGGGACTTGTATCGCCCTCTCACTCACTCCGAGAGTGGAGTGGAGGCTGTCAATTGTCAGGATGTATTCGATCCATTATGGCGGATTAGGTTGCACCTGAGTCGTGGCAGAGACTGGTTGTAAAAGTCGTTGACTTCCACGTGTCTAAGCTATATAGCTGTTGTCTAAGCTATATAGCTGGGTAACAATACTTTATTGTACGATTGGTACAATAAAGTATTGTTACCCGTTAACGAGTGTATTATTTTGGTGTTTAAGAGTATAGGATCTCTCGTCTGGTGACTACAAAACCTACAGTATCATTTCTAGTACCGCCATCTGTAGCCAACTTAATAAAGTCTAATTTTACAAATTGCAGGTACCATATTTTAAATAGGGCGCGCCCTTATCTTTTGAAAAAATGTATGTTTCTTTTGTTCTTAATTCTTATTGACATAACAATTATTCTAGTGTGGTAATTATGTGATTTTAATGTTTGTTTAGACCCTGTTTGGGCACTTTCTCATGCATCTTAATGTAAGTATTTTTGTCTTCAACATCCAATTATTTATTTGTTAGTTAATTAAGCCTTTTTATCATTATTGTAGATGCCCTTTTTGTTTATTGTTAGTAATTTTAACCTTTTTTGTGATGAAAACCCTCATTGTATGTAAGTTATTTTTAATACCTTTTTATTTCAACACTTTTAATCTTTAGCTTATAAGTTTCCTCGGTTCTTTATAGATCCCCGATGATGGACATCTTATATGTCCGAAACATGTAGGATAGATGGTTTTTCTAATAAATTTAGTGGAGGATGACCGAAACTATTTTAGTTACCCTTTGACATATTAACTCCACTGCAAGTATGGACTACTTCTTCAACAAATAAAAAAATGTTATGGAATTTTGTCAATACTAAACTAGGTCAATCTAAAAGTTGTTATTAAGGAATTGAAATTTTGTTTTAACGAATTTGTTACAATATTTGCATCTCACTTTACAAACAATGTCAACAAGAGGAAAAATAATTGGTGTACTAGTGATTGGTTTCGGGAGAAAACAATGTTTTTTAGTAACACGACACCCTACGAAATTCGATATTTCATTTAGAATCAGTTTTTTTTTTGATTCAGTTTAGTTTCGACATCTAAACACACTCAGTGCGTTTAGTGTATTTTCCTTGTAAGTTTTTTTTAAATAGACTCAAATAATTAGGACCCCCGACTACGGAAATAAAGAAATTAAAACTAAGGATACGGCAATTGGGCTTAATGGATTTTTCATGTTAAAAAAATTTAGATATTGTCTAATAATGTTTTTAGTCCAATTTAGCAAATTTGATTTAGTGGATTTTCGCTGTACGCCGACGATATATTTTTAGTTGCTTATTTAATTGAATACACAAGTGACATACAAAACCTATTTTGAACTTTCGATTTCACTTTTTATCGGTTTGGGTAATTTATATGCGACTTAAAAAAAGTCGAATTTCTACTAAGAATTTCCTTTAAGTTTTCGTTACTAAAGAGTAAAAAATAGAGAAAACGATTAACACGTTATAAATTAATTTTTTGTCGAATTATACAAGGTGTTACCAAATCCAGTGCAAATATTTTAAGAGCGTATTTTTGGAGTCAAAATAAGACTTTTTTGTCTATAAACATACGTTCTAAAATGCATCCCCGCAGAGCTACAGCCCGCACAAATTTCTGTAAGAAAATTGATTAATTGGAACATTTATGCACCCAACCTTCTAAAAACTTGGAAGTTCCCATTTTTTGGATGCTCTTGACATTTTCCGTCTCAAAAATGATGTAAACACAATTTTAGGGAAAAATGTAGGGAAGTTTACCCTTATGAAGGCCCATATCTTATATTTCCAATTAAGAAATTTGAGCATGTAGAACACAATCTAAAAATGAACATTCCTTAAAATTGGCTTACACCACTTTTGAGACGGGAAATGAAAAGCACAATTCAAAAAAACAAAGATTTTTTTATAAGATTTCACGCATAACTGTAGTCACGATTTCAAATAATTTACACGGGCTGTAGCTTTGAGGGAGGGCATATTAGGATAGATGCTTATAGAGAAAAAGTCTTATTTTGACTCCAACAATATTCTTCTAAAATATTTGCACGGAATTTTGTGACACTTTGTATTAAAATGTAATTACTGTGTTTTTGCGTAAATTGCACTCCGACCTGCAGAAAAATGCATACTCTTTTGCGTTATCCTCCCTACTCCCGTAATTCTTATAACTTTTAGCCTGACCTCCTAGCCTGTATACTGTATCTTCTATCTTCGAATTGGGGCGACCCTGTATACGGATTTTTTTTGGAAATAAATGAAAATCAGTGCAAAATATACAAAAAAAATGCGGAAGCGGTGAAGCATTGAATATTGGGGAATCAACTGATATTCTCAGATCTTTTCGACCTTAAAGTTGATCCTCCAACACCCAACACCAATAACAAAACAGACAAATTAATGAATGACAATGTTAGTACCTTAAAACGGAAAAAAAAATTAGTGAAAATGATCGTGAATGGTGCTCAGAATCATCAATAGTCTCCGATAAGACCTTTTTGTGATTTTTCTATTACCTGCAAGCGAATTAAAATCGTGTGTTTCAAAGCAATTTTTAAGATACATTATGTATTTCTTTTGAAGCAATCCTAACTTACTTTAGCAATATCAACACCGGTCATATTTTTCACCAAAGCCGGTACCCTGGTTACAATATCCAGCACTTCTCCGGTCAATTTGGCGGCACCAACTTCACCGTTTCCGGTGGACACCATGGTCACCTTTTTGGTTTGCGAAAGCGGTGCGGCCACTTCTGCCGCCACCTAATAACGCGAACAAAGAAAGCAGTGTGGTCAAACTTAAATTTCTTAATAATAAATCAAGATTAGGTACCTTAGGTAAAACGTCCAAGAACATATCGATCATCGCTGCTTCCTTATATTCCTTCCAGGCCTCGGCTTTCTTTGCCATCTGTTCAGCTTCGGCCTTGGCTTTTGCTTCTATAGCGAAAGCTTCAGCTTCACCTAGGAAATGAAACGAAAAATGTACTCATGGTTTTTCTCAATAATTCTGTGGCTTTTTCACCTTTTAATCGTAAAGCTTCAGCTTCGGCCTCTGCCTCGACAAGAACCTTTTGGCGGTTCGCCTCCGCGATTTTTTCCAGTCGGTATTTTTCAGCTTCGGCGGGACGGCGCACGGTCGCCTCCAATTCTCGTTCGCGTCTCGACATTTCTTGTTCTTGTACGGCAATTTGTTGGGTTCTTTCAACGACCTGAAATAGTATATTATACCGGGTGATAATTTGAAAACGAACAGCATTTAATATTGTCTCTACCAATGATAGTATGGAAATTAGGCGAAGCACGCCAATTTACATATCAAGGGGTACATCTTTTGAGGCATTTGTTGTCGTGTTACTTTCACTGACCTCCAGTGCATCTACCCCTAAAATTTTGAATGGCAATCCCCTATTCTTTTACCATTTTTGTGTTCCTTATAAAATTCTACATAGACTGCATTTAATTTTTTTTTTCCAAAATCCTGACTTAACCTCACAAATGAGTGAATGTATTTTATGTACATTTAAATCATGCAACTCCTTAAAAAATTATGATAATGATAATAAAATACTGAAAACCAAGCACAAGTACAGCCGGTATTCAAACTGTTCTCGGACGTTTTGAAGAGTTTCAGGTGAAATACTTCGACACTCCTGTACAATTCTTTGTTGTAATTGTTGAATTGAATCTGGTTTAGTTTTAAATACAACGGATTTCAAGTGACCCCATAAGAAAAAATCTAGCGGTGTCAGATCTGATGACCTAGATGGCCATTCTATGGGGGACCCATCTCCTACCAATCCACTGCTCTGGGTAACGATTATCCAACCACTCTCTTACTAGGCGTACATAATGCGGAGGCGCTCCGTTAGCAAATGTTCATCTAGAGCAAGATTTTCATTGGCGTCCCTTTGATTTTCCACCTCATGAACTATAAGAGGTTCTATAGTTGTGTCTAACATTTCTGCATACATTTCACCATTTAGAGTTTCATTAATGAAGACGGTGACCGATTAGCATCATTGGTCTAATATATCCTAATATCCTTGCCTAAAATATCCGCCCCAACATTTAATTTTTGAGGGTATTGCCTATTTCCCTCTCTAATAATGTAATGATTGTCGCTCCAATAACGACAGGTTTGTTTATTTCGCCATTTAAATAAAAAGTGCAAACGTGGGCTGAGTAATAATTTTGTCCGACATAATTTCACAAAAACTCATACGTCGGTTTGGGTCATCATCTCCTAATTCTTGAGTAATTAGGAGTTTGTATGGATAAAATTTGTGAAGCTTCAATACTTTCCTGACTAACTCACGCAAAAGTCTAGTTTGATCGGCAACTTCACCAAGAACCTCAATCTGAGGGGCATCGGTCTTGACCCATTCCTTTTTCTATTGTCAACAGATCCTGTTTCTTCAAATTTAGCTACTAACTCACGGATGTACCTGCGTCCAAGATTTCTTCCACAACGATTTTAAGTTCCATAAATG
Source organism: Anthonomus grandis grandis (assembly GCF_022605725.1). Classification (NCBI taxonomy): domain Eukaryota; kingdom Metazoa; phylum Arthropoda; class Insecta; order Coleoptera; family Curculionidae; genus Anthonomus; species Anthonomus grandis. Next base: position 35,056,832 of record NC_065546.1, read on the forward strand.
AAAAATATTTCTACGCGTTCAGCAATGGGTAAACAAAGTTTACAACAAGTGTAAACCATTTTAATAAACGAGAATAATAATTGAAAACTATTGAAGTTATTTATGAAATTAACTTTCACAGATTTTTTCACTGATTCTAGAAGAGTACATGAAATAAATAATGAACACTAGGAGTCGGAAAATAAAAAACCTACTAACTAAAAAAAACTACCTGCTTATCATTTCGCTTCTGCGCGTGCAAAAGGAGATAAGTCCAAAAACGTGTAAAGTGAGATAAATTTAAAAATGTTACACATTTTCACTGTCCAAAAGTTGTGCAAAAGGAGACAACTTTACTTTCACGCAAAAGTACTATAAGGTCTATAGTGTCTTAAGAGGTAATATGTCATATATAAATGTGTAAATAGATGTATCTCAAGATAACTCATTTTTCACATTATAAGGTTTGCGTGATTGGAGTTAAGTAGAGTTGCTTCTCACAGCACAAATCGATTTCATTACTTATCTCCACCGGCACACATTATACATGGCAACGTGGTACCCAACAGTCGAAACTTGTTTACCGTGCGGAAAAGATCGTTACGCGTTTTGCAGTTGTTTTTCTTATAGTTTGAGACCAATGGCTTTTGTATATTATTATGATTTGTAAGCTATAGCAAACTAGATAATTGCAAGCAGTTTTATTTTTTAATTTTAACGAGAATAATCTGTGGAATTGATGTAAACAAAAGTGAGGTTATGACTTCAAAAAGATCACAGTTTTTGGCTGATCTTCGTGCCAGGGCTACATCATGTCAAGGTAAATATTATAATTTGTTTCTTTATAATATGTTTTTGTAATCTATACAGGGTGTTTTTATAATCTATACAGGGTGTTACAAATTCGTAGCTCACTATTTGTATCTCGGAAACTAGAAGAGATACGAAGATGATTAAGTTAGGGCAAAGCTGCACATTTTTAAGCTCAATAATATGCCATTAAAAAAATATGAATGGTTCCGAAGATAATCGGAAAAAACCCGAAATATTAAAAAACTATTTTTATTTTTTCCTAGGCTTATTTTTGTTTCGATTTCAAAATAATTTGCACTGCCACTTTTTCGGTGCTACATGATGCTGTTTTTAGATATTTAATACGACGTTTCGTCTTCTGCTGGCCATCATCCACTTTATTTTTTTTAATGGGCGGATTTTTGCTTGGCTTGGATTTTTACATATTTAAATTATCACTTATATCTTTTTAGTGGTGTATCTACTTGCATATCGGATAAGTAACTCGGGTACTTCTTATAGGAACTCCATAAGACTGAGAGAAAAAGATAGATAACTTTATTAGGACAAAATGAAATATACGTCTGATATGCAAGTGTGATACATCATTAAAAAGGTGTCAAAAAGACTTTTTAAGAATGCAAAAATCCAATATGGCCATAAGAAAAAATAAATTTGTTGCATTTGTATTGTAAATTGAAATATGTTTGCAGATGCTAATGCTCCGAAAAACTCTCCGACTTACGTGCCCATTCAAGAAGGTACTTCTTGAATTTCTTTCAACGACCACAGCATTCAAGGATGCAGCAAAGGTATATTAATAATGTTCACCTTAATACATAAAGTGAAAAAAAAAATGTTTTTTAGATGAAAATTTTCAAAGTCCTGCTTCCTACTTATGCCAATAAAATGCTTTATCTACAAATCAGGTATGCTTTACAAGTACTGAACCAAAAAATCATGAGGGTTCTGTAGAAAATCATACATTAGAAAGTGAAATAGACGACAGCGACCTCGATCCTGAGTATCAAAATTATTCTGATTCAGAGTCTGTAACCTCCTCGGAGAATGAAAGTTGAAGTACCCTCAAGAAACGACTTATAGAAAAAAAAGAACTGTTAAAATTATTTCCAAAAGAAAATGAAAGTACCACATGTAATAAAAAAGGAAGAAAAGTAGTTAAAGGTGATACGAGAGAATCAAGGAAGCAAAGAAAAATTTGCAGGAATACTGGCAAGGAGTATTCTACATTAAAAGGAAAAGTAATTAGTGGTCGAAAGCTAAAATAAGTTGCGGAGTGCAGGAAAGGATGTACTAGTAGAATGTGAAGAAGTGAGAAAAGATCTCTTTACCAAATATTGGGGTATAGGTGACTATGATAAGCGTGTTGCTTATACTGCCTCACTTATTCAAAGAGAAGCAAAAAAAAACTGTAAAAATAAACTCAAAGAAGGAAAGATCCTGTAATTATAAATTTCATTTACGTGTAAATGGTGTGTTGGTACAAATTTGTAAAGGTTGTTTTAAAAACACCTATGATTTGTCAAATAAATATATAGAAGGGGTTATTAAAAAAACAGATTTCTCTGGAATTACCGAAGGAGATGAAAGGGGGCGGCACGAGCCTGCAAATAAAATTTATCCGGATAGACTGAATATGGTTAGACAACATATCCTTTCCATACCATCATATGAAAGCCATTACTGTCGAGAGAAAGTAAGTGAGAAACGTTTTTTGCCTTCTTTCTATACTCTATCTAGAATGTATGATGAATACAAGTTATGGATTGCGCCAGCAAATCCAATTAGTAGAAAGAAAATTTAATATTTGTCATTTAAATATTCGATCCCTAATGGCAAATTTTACTGATTTTAAAGATTTTATTCAAAACACGGAATTTCATATAGTTGGTTTGACTGAAACGTGGCTTGCACAAAATTTTGATAAAAACATCATAGGTATTGACAAGTTTACTTTTATCTCACATGATCGAACGGATAATCGTAGGGGTGGTGGCGTTGCTCTCTATGTTGGAGAACGCATAAAATATAAAATTCTGAATTCCGGCGATTTTGTGTTTGTTGAATTTATGTGGGTTGAAGTTAGGTATTCTAACATAGTGTATCTACTTGGAATAATATACAGACCTCCAAATGGTAACATTGGTGATTTCTTGGACTTTTTTGAAAACAGCATGTCGAACCTCTATTCTCAATACGAAAATATTATATGTGTTGGAGACTTTAATATTAATTTGCTTCAGGCTTCTAATAATACAAAAAAGCTGGAAAATATTGCAGAAGTGTTTGAACTAACGCAAGTTATAAACGAACCTACTAGAATTACTAACCGCTCTGCATCTCTAATTGATCTTATATTTTGTAATTCAAAAATTGTTAAATCTTCTGGCGTTAGTACAGTTCAGATTGCTGATCATTTTGCCACCTATTTAGAAATAAATACTCCAAAAGAAGCATGTGAGTCGAGAACTATTAAGTATAGACCTTTAAAGAACATTAATTTAAATGATTTTAGTCGTGATTTGTCTATATGTCCTTGTGATGAAATTTTATATATGCCAAACGTGGATGATAAGTTAGAATATCTGAATTCTCTTATTTTAAACCTTTTTGATATTCATGCTCCCATAAAAACCTTTAAAACTAGCAATAAACAAAATTATGCGCCATGGATAACTGAAAATATTAAACTCCTACAGAACCTACGTAACACTGCCTTAAGACGTTATAAAAAATCAAAATTACCAGCACATTTTTCTTATTACAAAGAATTGAGAAATTATACAACATGGGCTATAAGAGCTGAGAAGAGGGCTTATTTGAGGGATAAATTTTTGATTTCAACTGTGAAGGAAAAATGGGCAGAGCTGCAGAAACTTAATTTAACAGGATCAAAGAATAATAATAGAATTCCTAAACATTTAACTGAAAACCTAAACAATATAAATTCGTTTTTTGCTAATCCAACACAGGTTACTCATCCGTTAAATAATGATCTAATTCACTTTTATAGTACTCACATTAAGGAAGGTATAACAAATATATTAACTTTTGAACCGGTAGTAGAGGCAGAAGTCACTAAAATTATATATGACATTAAAAGAAAAGCTTTTGGGTCTGATCAAATAAATGCCCACCTAATTCAACTTTGTTGCCCTCGTATTATTCCTTACATCACGCATATTATTAATGTCTGCATTGAAATTGGCTATTTTCCACAGCGTTGGAAGCATGCATATGTAATTCCCTTACCTAAAGTTAATGAACCAACTGAATTTAATCATTTGCGTTCTATAAGCATTCTTCCGGCCCTGTCGAAGATCTTCGAAAAGGTACTTGAAGGTCAAGTGAGAGCATTTATTGGTGAGTTTGATATCATTCCTTCAAAGCAATCTGGTTTTCGCCCAGGATTTGGCTGCTCCTCCGCAATGGCAGCTGTTACAGATGATCTGATTAAGTCGGTTGATGACGGGAAAACAAGTACTTTAATCCTATTGGACTATAGTAAGGCTTTTGATATAGTAAATCATCATATTCTCATAGCAATTTTGCATTACATTGGTTTTAGTATGTCATCTGCACAGCTTATTAGATCATACCTTGCAAATAGATCACAGCAGGTTATGTATTGGGACAGGCTTTCTGACTGTCTTCAAGTTATTGCTGGGGTACCACAAGGAAGCATATTGGGTCCTTTCCTTTATACAATTTATACTTGTAATTTTATTGACAGTCTTCAGTTTTGCAATTACCATCTTTACGCTGATGATACTCAGCTCTACTATTCTTTTAATATACGTGAAGTCGACATTGCTAACGAGAATATAAACCTTGACCTTCAGAGAGTTTGTCAAACCTCCGCTGATCATAATTTAAAAATTAATCCTGCCAAATCAAATTTTATTATTTTTGGTAATGAAGTGTCAAAAAAAGTTGCCCAGGAGCGCCTAAGTCTTAAAATTGACAATGTGAATATACCTTGTGTAAAACATGCCAAGAGTTTAGGATTGGAAATAGATAGTGATTTGCGGTTTCGGGAACATATAACCTCAAAATTGAAAAAAGCTTATTCAACTTTCCGTCTTATTTATTCTAGTCGTCATTTTTTACAAAAAGATATTAAATTATTGCTATGTGATTCGTTAGTGCTAAGCCATTTCAATCACTGTGATGTTATTTATGGGCCTTGTCTTGATAGTTTTGAATCTAGAAGGATTCAAAAAGTACAAAATTCATGTTTACGTTTAATTTATGGCGTCCGTAGACACGAACACATTTCACCGTTTTTACGTAAATCAAAATGGCTTAACATGTCGTAGAAAACTACACATGAATACATTTTGCTTTAAAATTCTTAAAACAAAAAAACCAGGATATCTTTTTGAGAAACTTGAATTTAGAGTTGATGCTTGTAATCGACCTTTGCGTTTTAATGATAAAGTGTCCATACCTAGACATCGAAAAGAAATATTTAAAAGATCATTTTCATATTGTGCGGCTAAAACTATAAACCTATTTTCACCGTCATTTTCAAACACTTCGCTGTTGAACTTTAAAAAACGACTTAAACAAATTCTGATTCTTGAACAAATAGGCTCTAACTGAATTATAGGGGTAAGCTTGTCTAACTGGATCTCTTAAATAGCTGTGATTTCTTGAAAAACGGTTTTTAAATTACGTGTTGAGTTATTGTATTTTTTTTTTATTTTTTTTTTGATTTCTTGTGTTTTTGCTTTGTGTTTCTGTTTTTATCTCTGTATTTCTGTTTTACATTTTAAACTTATTCTAAGTATTTTATGGTTCTATGATTTTAAATTATATGTTTGCTTTGGCCATTATGTATTTTTGTATTTTGCATTTATTTTTAATTATGTTTATTTCAATTTTGTTACTCTACCTTATTTTGTAATAATTACCTTAGATTCTAAATATTTAAAAATGTAAAAGTTTTAATTTATTTGTGTTTGGGCTTAAGCAGTGCCTTACAACACTTATATTGTAAGGTGTCTGAGGAGCTTTTAGGACATATTGCATTGAAATTTCTGTATTTTTGGTTAATATTGTTGGTCCTAATAAACGAATTATTATTATTATTATTATTAGAAAGAGACAAAACCATTTTTTATACCATGAATAATTCAATAAAACATTATTCGAAAGACACCTGCCAACATTGTGACAAATTAGACGTAATGATAGCTCACGAAAAAAATGAGGACAAGAAAAATAGTCTGAAAGAAGAACAGAGAAGACATCAACAGGAAGCACAATCAGCCTATGACAACAAGAAGATAGACAAGGAAGAAGCTAGCGTAGATAAGTCCAAAGCAGTGTATACATTCGATTTGCAACAGTGTCTACCTACGCCCAATATAAGCACGTCAGTTGCATTCTATAAGCGACAGCTTTGGACATACAACCTTACCATGCACGAGTGTTCCAAAAATCAAACTATATGCTACATGTGGCATGAAGTTATTTCTGGCAAAGGTGCTAATCATGCATCTATAAAGAGCTTTTGTCTTTGTCAGATATTCATTATGTAACACTATATTCCGACACCTGTGGAGAGAAGAATAAGAATTCTCATATGGTTGTAATGTTTATGATTTAAATGCAACACTACTCTTTCTTCAATAGATCATAAATTTTCAGTTTCTGGCCTTACTAGGATGGAATGTGACACAGACCATTCTATAATCGAAAAAAAGAAAAAAAAGTATGAGCATTGCATTGACCATTCTAGAGATTGCTATCAACTGGTAAGACTTTGCGGAAAAAAAACCCATTTAAAGTAGTGGAAATGAACAAAAACGACTTCTTAAATTTTGCTAGTCTTCTTAAGACATCTTTTCAAATAAAAAAAGTAAATGAAAATGGTGAACGGTTTTTCAGGACGTCAAGTGGATAAGGTATGATAAGAGTTATGGAAAAATGTTTTATAAAAACAGCTATGATATAGACGAGCCATTTAAAATAATAAGTTTCTTAAGACGAGGTAAAAATAACCCTCCTAAGGATATCCCTAAATGTCAACATCCAAACTTTATCTCAGAGGAGAAGAAAAAAAACTTAATGGAAGTACTTCCTTTTATTGATGAGGTTTTCCATGACTTTTACAAAAGCCAACCAACGGAAAAAATATTAAAGATGTGCTACCTGATATTGAGGAAGATTTTCCTGAAGATCTTTAGTGCATCATGAGATAAATAAATTTTATTCCCATTTTTTTTTTGTGTTGACGGAGACATGTCACTTTTTCTCATTTTTTTTAGAAATAAAGTTTTAATTTTTTACATGCCTGTCCAATACCAAAAATAAACATATGTTTAGAAAAAAAATCTCGATTTATTTTTTCCCCCCATCAATGCTTCAGATTATAATATTGGCAACTTTTTAAATCACTAATTTCCTAGAACTGCTATTTTCGAGTTGTCTCGTTTTGCACGCGCAAAAGCGATTTGATAGTAAGCATAAGCAAAACGAGAATCTTGTTTTGTCGAAAACGGCAAAAAAATTAAATTGATTTATGTATCGTAGTGCCGATATCGAACACGAAATGTAAATAAATAAAATAATTTATAGTATTGGTAGGTACAAGCATTTTTAAACAAAGTGCGATGAATGCAATTCGTTTTAAAATTAGATATTACATTGCATTTCCCTCAAAAATTGTCCTTCTTGATATGTAAATTGAGGTGTTTAGCCTAATATTTATACTATCATTGGTAGGGGCAATATTAAATACTGTTCGTTTTCAAATTGTCACCCTGTATAAGTTGTCTTGAAATCGATTTTAATCGCTATTTGGTTCTGAAAACACCATATAAACCGGTATTAAAATCTTCACCTATTTTCTGCCGTTTGTCAGTTACTTTTATATGTATTGTTTATAATTTTTGTCCATGTATACTGTAGCGTTTTATTTTTTTTTGGTTGCTTTTATAATGTCATAATTTAATATTACATTATAAACGCGACATCTAGTGTAAAGTGGACTAATGGCATTGTAAAAAAATAAGAACATCTAGATGACGTTAGCTGTTCTTGGCTTTGAATTTTAACCAATTTACTGAAATCAGATTATTATTTTTCTTATTTCAATTTTGGGTCATATTGGCTAATTATACTATTTAATGGCTCCTTAATTTATGAATTATTGTCTAGTCCCTAAAGCTCTTTCTTGGCAATTTGCACTGAAAAAATATTTTACTTAATCCCTTTTAATTTCACTATCTTGATTTTCATACAGTAGTATTATATGTAAGCAACCGTACTGAAAGTTATATTTCAGGGGTTGTGCTTTTAACAAGTCTTATAATTTTTCAACAATCATTTATGTAAGTGAAAGTTTAAACAATGAACATTGACCAAAAATTGTATATTTTTATAATATACAGTTAATCATTGAAGCTTATTTTGTGTTTTACTATATGTTATTATTTATTTACATCCTTTTCTTTATGGGAGAACCAATTTGTCAGTTAAAGGTTCTTTCAACTCCACTTTAAATAAACACTCCAAACTGAATGGCGCCTACAATTTAAAAGATCTCTAGAATAATTCAATCTAATGGCTTATTAAGCTCTGTCTAGTTCAACCCGTTACCATAATTTGCATTTCTTCTTCTTTAATCTTCTGCTTGGTCTTGGCGGCCTGAAGTTCATAAGCCATTTCAGCCTCGGCATTTTTCGTCTGCACTTCCATATCGTAGGCGGCTTTCTTCAGCTCGAAATCCCTCTTCGCCTTTGCGATCTCCGTGTCGTTCAAATAGACGGAAGCCATGCGCTGTTCCTCAGCGATCGCTTCCTTGATCGCCGCGTCCGCTCTCGCTTCCGCTTCGCCGATACGCGCGTCCCTCTTTACTTCCGCCGTCCGGGCCATCCCGAGACTTTTCAAGTAGCCCTAAAGTACAGGAAGATGGGAAATTAAGTCCATAGGTCTATATGGGAAACTGGTGGGCATGAGGCATGCGTGAAATGTTTTTTAAGCAATAAAAAGGGGGTGATAAAAGCCAAATGACACACACAGAAAAACGTGCAGTTTTTTGTACACCCAGTTGACACCCACACATACCTTAGCACCCTTAAAGGTTGCAAAAGAGAAAAGAACATTTTTTAAACTAAAAATACTGCTGTATGGATAGCTTTTTTAGGTTTTTATGTACCAGGAGACTTGAAAATACAATTCTTGGGAAAAAACTATACACACTGTTATTTTTCCGCAATGCAGGATGTTCCGTTGGTCATGTTATAAGCTTCTAGGTGATATAGAAAACGTCAGAAAAAAAAGTTCATATGAACATGGATTTTTAAAAATAACCTTTAAAAACTAGTTTATGTTCCATAGCTTCTGAACTACTTTAGCTACCGCAACGAATTTTGGGACATAAATTAATGTTGGTACGTTTATTCTTTTGAACCTACGAAACAAAAATAATTTCACCAGGGGGATATTTGGTAAATTTAATGCCATTACTCTAAGACTTCAATTTCTGCCCATTTGGGTATCAGATTATGATGCTCCTATGCCTTTTGTATAAAAAAGGTGCTCTCAGCAAAAATCGCTAAATATCACCGTATTTGTAAAAATTGACTAAAAGCAAATTAAGATACAGCACCAGAATTAATTATTTTATTAATAATGCTAAAGTTCATTTGCCGAAAAGCGATAGTGCATGTCATGAAAGTTTGAGAATTAATCAGGACTAAGTTTTTAACTTTTTCCTGGACGTCTTACAATACAGTGCAATCAGGTATTTTTAAAAATTACATAGATTTATATCTACCATATCAAAAATTAATTCAACCCCTATAAATGTTCATGTTTAAAATTTAATAAAATCATCCATAAGTAGATTTAATTTAATTTTCTTAATACAGTTCTAGAATCGAAACAAGCCACAATACGAATTTGTATTTTAGGACGCATTCTATTACTATCGCTTTTCGGCAAGTGGAATAATATTCATTGTTGTAACTTGTCATTGTTAGTACACTTAAACTTATTGAAATCTTTAATAATAAATTTTCTCTGTTGCAGATTAGACCTAAAAATAAAAAACCCTGGATTACAAAAGGATTAAAAGTGTCAGATTTTTGCACACACTACGTAAATTTTTGGTTAGCATTAGGGTTTTTTATGCATTATTTTAATAACTACAAGTAAATATAACGCAAAATCATTAAACCGGTCAAGACTAAATGTTACACGGATACTCTGTACTCTGACGAATTGTTAATTCTCTACGATGCGTTAAGAAATCTAAAATGCATGACTCTAAGTTGGATGCCAATAAAATTTATTTTAAATTCATTTTATTGCTCAGTTGCCTCTCAGCTCGCTCAGAGCATTCCGCCCACTTCGACTGATCCGTTATCATTTGTGAATGGTGGGTCTGGCTAGTCTTTTACTTTATCCCTATCACATTCGCTGAAGAAATCATGGAAACCTTAAGAGGTTAAATCTAAATGTTCTTCAGCTTGGGACGGAATTTCAATAAAAGTTGTAGCAAATTTGCCTCCATCAGCACTATTATTATTAGGTAAATGCATTAATTACTCTTTTTCGGATGGTGACTTTCCGGCTATATTAAAGCAAGCTATAGTTATTCCTATTTTTAAGCAAGGAGAGGATACTAACTTCAGACCTATATCTCTACTTCCTTCACTCTCTAAAATTGTGGAAAAGGTGTTAAAATAGGATGAATGCATTCTTAGAACAAAATCTCTCTTAAATAAAGCTCAATTTGATTTTCAGAGTTCCAAAAATACAAGTGATGTAGTTTTTCATATGTTGGAGAAGCTTTATTTAAGTTGATGGCGGATGCAGCCGCAGTAGTGTTCTGCGATCTTGCAAAGGCCTTCGACTGTGTGTCACATAAAATACTGTTGCAAAATTTAGAAATGTCTGGCTTTAAAGGTCCGATTTGGAAGTAGTTAAAATCATTTTTATTTGACAGGTGTTCATTCGTTTGCTGATTCTGAATCAGAAAAGTGTTACAGCAGGTGTCCCACAGGGCTCTGTTCTTGGTCCCCTACCATTTTTAATCTATGTAAATGATTTACCATCTGCAGTGAAGCATGGACAATGCACATTTTGCTGATGATACTACTGCTCTTTGGCATAATAAAAATACAACTATCCTCCGAGGAATGGTGAACGAGGATCTAGCTGGTATTAAAAGATAGTGTAACAGCAACTTATTATCATTTAATGTTTCAATAACTAATATTTTAAATGCATTTTATATGTTTTTTTGGTCACAACCCGTTACTATTAATAATTTTAATAAATTCTTAGGTATACTTATTGACAGTAGATTAAAGTTCGAAGATCACATTGAGCAGCTCTGTTCTAAGTTGGCATCTGGATATTTCGCTATATTAACAATTAGAAATAATCTAGGTATATTAGTAGCTAAAGAGGCTTATTTTTCATTGGTAAAATCTCACTTACGCTATGGGGTTTGTTTTTGGGGGCACGCATTTGCAAATTTATATAACTCCGTGTTTGTGCTGCAAAAGCGTGCCCTAAGACATTTATGTCTTCTTAACTATCATGAGTCTTGCAAAACTCACTTTATTATCTAGAAAATCTTCTTCTCTTCCATCTTTATTTCCAGTATAAATAAACTGTTTGCTTGATGCATAAGAAATATTCTTTAGTTATCCAATCGGAAAATGTAAATAATACTCGGACCTCATATAATATAAATCTACCAATCCGTACAACTTCCTTAATCAAAAAATCATTTTTTTACGAAAGTCCTTCCTTCCATCTTCCACGGCCTCTTCGTAAGACAGTTTCTTATAAGTTATTTAGGAGAGAGATGAGAAAGATGTTAGTTGAAAAAGCCTACTACACTATAGAAGAATACTTCTTCGACCATTTTTAAGTTTATTTGACTTTGACTTTATTGACTTACTATGGGAGGTTCAAATTTAATGTTAAAAAAGAAAGTTGGTTTAAGGTGGTATTTTTTTTATTGCATGATGAATAATCACGACTCTTTGACCAATTTTAGTTACTACTATTTTAAAGCTTTTTATTATGCTTTGTTATTTGATATTATTTAAATGTTTTATAAATTCTGATATTTTAATTTTATTGATCAATTTATTTTTTATGTGTTCATATTTGTTTCTTTTATTGTATGTTTGTTTGCTCTATATTTAAGTCAGCTTTGTCAACAACATTTTTATGTTATGTGAAAATAAAGCATATCTGACTTGATTTTGATAACGGATACTACACGGTATTAATTCCCTTTTTATCACGGTTACTAAGCAACAGATTATACTTCTGCTGAATATTCCAAAATTTATGGGGATGTTTGATGCAATGGTAAAGCTGCGTCTCGATTATATGAAGAGCGGTTTCCCCAAAGGCAAATTCCAGCTCACACACTTTTTGAAAGGGTCAATCAATGGCTGAGGGAGATTGGCTCCGTAAAACTAAAACGGTTCGATAATGGTGTGCAAAGGAATATCTGGATCCCGGGTTTCGAGGAAGAATTTCTTCAACGATTTGCAGATAACCCATCTGTAAGTAAAGAAGAAGTTGTTCATGAACAAATTCGTTCGGCCCTACCACCTGCAAAAAGTACAAGTAGTGAGACCATGCCCATTGGACCAAAATAATTTTGTGCCCCGCGTAAACTTATGCCAGTGGTTTTTGACCGGTGTACAGGGTGTCCCATTAAGAATGTTCCTCGGCTGTATCTCAGGCCCCAATAATCGTACAGCGTTGAAAAAAAAATTAGTATAAAAGTGGCCCAAAAAAAATAGCTGGAAAATATTTTGAAGTTCATTGGTCAACCGCTAGAGGGCGTTCTAGCTACTTAAAAACTTTAAAGTCTATTTTTTCCAAAAAACCTTTAATAACTTGCATCCCAAAATATTATCGAAATAATCTACAAAGTATTCCCGACAAAAATGTTTTGACAACCATTTCTGTCAAATGTCAAATAAAGTGGTGGGGAGAGCTTCTATCTTAAATGAGAAAAATGGTAAGAAGTAGGCTTTGGCTGCACCGATTTCTTTAAAACAAGTTTTTTTTAAAAGCTCTTTTATTGCTTTATTTTTCTACCTCAAAGATATTATTGGAAAATTTTCCTAAAACCCGCTAGGGGGCGTCTACTTCTAACTTACGCTATTCGACTGATTATTTTAAGAAACTCAAATGCAATCATGTGTGTTTTTTTACGGTATTAAGAGCGGAGAACAAAGCTTAATAATTTAGTAAAAACCGCATTTTGATATCACGTCTCTAACTAAAGTTACAAAAAAAATGTGTTCATTAGGAAGTGAAAACATTAAATATGGTCGTCAAGTTCTATTTACCAGCCGGGTTAAATGAACTGGTGTCTAAATGACTCCTTGTGTAGAGAAACAATCTTGGTATACCAGCTTTTTAGAAATTCCGGAAGGTGGCGTTTATTTATACACTTCTTTATAAAGGAGTTTCAGCGGGAATAAATCTATTCAGTATGGGAAAACTATGCATAGGAACGTTTTAAATTTTTGGACAACGTAGCAACAAATAATACTACATGATGTGCTAAAATAAGTTAAAAGAATAATATTGAAAGAAATACAGAAACACGTATTAGTTGTGTTCATAAAGGAACTAAAAATTAAAGTTTATATAAGACTATCGGTTAAAAAATAGCAGTTTATTCGAGTATAAATAAATAGGTAATTAAATTATGCCAATTTTAATAATAAATTGGCTTTACATTTGTTTAAAAAACAAAAAAAGGCCGGTGACAACTCTGTGACAGCTGCTTAAAAGTTTTCGGTGGTCCTAAATTTAGTTATTAATTTCGATCAGAGTTTATTCTTTGACTTTAATTTAAAATGCGTCTGTCTTTGCAAGAGTCGGTAAATGTTATCAAAATTTTTTATGAATGTTTTAAAATGCTACTATAGCTGCAAGGCTGTATGCTCAACGTTTTCCTCAAAACCGGCGTCTGAGTAGAGGCATATTTCTTCGTTTGGCCCGTCGTTTTCGGACAACAGGTAGTGTAGTTCATCCAACCTACCGTAGACAAGGTCGCAGGAGAACGGAGGAAAACATAATAAATTGTTTGGCCTTTGTAGAATTTGATCCGCACTTAAGCATCAGAACTATTTGAGGCGATTTAGGCATACCTCGTTTTGTAGTTCACAGAATTTTGCAGGAACACAGGTATAACACAATTTTTCAAAAATAAGTGCTTAGATACTTACTTAATTTAATTTTTTTTGCTTATAGATTTCATCCATTCCATATAGTACTCCACCAGGCATTAAATCTAGAAGACTATGACAGAAGACTAGATTATTGTCATTGGATGGAGAATATGTTGCTCGAAAATCCAAATTTTCTCAACGAAATTTTATGGACAGACGAAGCAACGTTCAATAGTGACGGAGGAGTTAACAGACATAATATGCACTATTGGTCTCAAACTAACCCTCGTTGGATGCGCGAGATCCAGCATCAGGGAAGGTGGAGTGTTCATGTCTGGTGTGGTGTAATAGGATCTCAGGTTATAGGTCCATTTTTATTTGATGAGAGCCTAACTGGAGAACGATATCTTGGATTTTTAAGAAATGAGCTCCCAGCATTATTATAAGAGGTGCCTCTGGTTATAAGAGCCAACATGTTTTTACAATATGACGGATGCCCGGCTCATTTCGCGGTACAAGTGCGAACGTTCCTTAATCAGCGGTACCCTGATCGGTGGATTGGCAGAGGTAGCTTTATCCCTTGGCCGGCAAGGTAATTTTATCGTTATAGAAACATTATTAGATTACATTGCATATACTTGCAGATCGCCAGATTTAACCTGCCTTGACTTTTATTTATGGGGTAGAATAAAAGCCATTGTATTTTCTTTGATTCCTACCAATAGAAAAAATATGAAACAGCGAATAAGGGGCGCTATTCGGAGTTTACCAGCCGCAGAAATAGAGGCAGCCGTGGAATCAACCCGACGAAGAGCTCAAAATTGTATAGAACAAGACGGACGACAATTCGAACACCTCGGCAGGTATTAGATTAGTGTAGGAATTAAAATAATCTTATTTTTTATTCCATTTAAAATAAGCAAGATTTTTATCTTTTTTCACTTTAATCGGTACCAAGTGCCAAAACTATCAAAATATTTTTGTCGTGTTACAATGACGTCGACGTTGATAAATATTTAAAACGTTCCTATGCATAGTTTTCCCATAAACATTGAAACTTAGATGATAAAAAGTAAAACAACAAATAAAGTCGATTTACTTTGAGCTTGTACACTTGGTAACAGCTTTGGTACCTTCGGATAGAGCGTGCTTAGCTAATTCACCAGGCAACAAAAGTCTCACAGCAGTTTGAATCTCCCTACTTGTGATGGTAGATCTTTTGTTGTAGTGAGCCAGACGAGATGCTTCGGCAGCAATCCTCTCAAAAATATCGTTAACGAATGAATTCATAATCGACATGGCTTTGCTGAAATACCGGTATCAGGATGTACTTGCTTCAATACTTTGTAAATGTAGATTGCGTAGCTTTCCTTCCTCCTGCGCTTCTTCTTCTTATCAGTTTTAGAGATGTTTTTCTGAGCCTTTCCGGCTTTCTTGGCAACTTTTCCGCTAGTTTTTGGTGGCATCTCGACGATACAAACGCAACGACTGCACAGACGTAAATAAATGAAACTTCCTGTATAAAGAAGTGTATAAATAAACGCCACCTTCCGGAATTTCTAAAAAGCTGGTATACCAAGATTGTTTCTCTACACAAAGATTCATTTAAACACCAGTTTTTTTAACCCGGCTGGTAAATAGAACTTAACGACCATATTTGATCTTTTCACTTCCTAATGAACACATTTTTTTTGTAACTTTGGTTAGAGACGTGATATCAAAATGCGGTTTTTACTAAATTATTAAGCTTTGTTCTTCGCTCTTAATACCGTAAAAAAACACACATGGTTGCATTTGAGTTTCTTAAAATAATCAGTCGAATAGCGTAAGTTAGAAGTAGACGACCCCTAGCGGGTTTTAGGAAATTTTTCCAATAATATCTTTTTGGGAGAAAAATAAAGCAATAAAAGAGCTTTTAAATAAAAGTTGTTTTAAAGAAATCGGTGCATCCAAAGCCTACTTCTTACCATTTTTCTCATTTAAGATAGAAACTCTCCCCACCACTTTATTTGACATTTGACAGAAATGGTTGTCAAAACATTTTTGTCAGGAATACTTTGTAGATTATTTCGATAATATTTTGGGATGCAAGTTATTAAAGGTTTTTTGGAAAAAATAGACTTTAAAGTTTTTAAGTAGCTAGAACGCCCTCTAGCGGTTGACCAATGAACTTCAAAATATTTTCCAGCTATTTTTTTTGGGCCACTTTTATACTAATTTTTTTTCAACGCTCTACGATTATTGGGGCCTGAGATACAGCCGAGGAATATTCTTAATGGGACACCCTGTACAGAAGAACCTTAATTTCCAAAATATGTTCTTTCCTGACGAAGCTATATTTACGAAAGAAGGCATTTTTAATTCTAAAAATAATAATTTGTGGGCTGAGGAAAACCCACATGGTATTTACCGCTTTAAGGGAATATCAACATAGATTCTCTGTTAAATATGTGGGCCGGCATTGTTGGAGAACGATGAATTGGTCCAATTATGTTGCCTCCTCGTCTAACCAGTAACAATTATCTAATTTTTTTAAGACATGTACTGCCAGAACTGTTAAGATGATCTGCCCTTAAATATACGACAAAACTTATGGCTATAACATTATGGAGCACCCGCTCACTTATTGTTCGGGAGTTTATAAATGACAATGTTGGAAAGTGCTGGATTGGCTGCGGAGGTCCTGTCACCCGGCCAGCGCGTTCCCCAGATTTAACACCGTCAGATTTTCTTCTTTAAGGGAATATGAAAAATGTTGTTTATGAAACTCGTTTGACGTTTGACGTTTTTAACCATTTTTTTTATTTACGGCACAGATTTAATTTTTTAAGTATAATTGATTTGTGTATCTTATTACTTTTTTTTACCCAATTTTCACAACGGTGATACTTAGCAATTTTTACTGAGAGCACCTTTTTTTATGGAAAATGCATAAGAACATCATAATCTGTTCAAACGGGCAGAAATTGAATGCTTCGAGAAATGGGGTTAAATCGACCCAATTTTCCTCTTGTATAAAATAACTATTGTATAAATAATTTTTGTTTAATAGGTTAAAAAGGATAAATGTATTAATAATAATGTATGTCTCAAAATTGGGTGCGGTAGTTAAAGTAGTTCCGAAGGTATAAAACGAAAACTATAGTTTTTAAAAGTAATCTTCAAAGAGATCTAGCTCCCTGAGGAAGCGTTTCCGGACGTATGTTCATATGAACTTTTATTTTTTCTTTTGAGGTTTTCTATCTACCCTAGAAGTTTGTGTGTAACGTGATCAACGGACCACCCTGTATACTCATTGTCATATATTGCCAGGGTCCCTAGCACAATTGATTTATATGCAAAACGTGCCAGGTTCACATCTCCTTTTTTTATTCATGGATATTTCCATTCATAAAAAACATTACCTAAATAACAAATTTCTTTATGATCAGAAAATCAAGTCCCTACTTATGCCAAGAATTGTATTAAAATGCCACCTGGTATGAATGCAATATACAATGCCTTTCAAAAACTACTTTAATTAGTAAAAGCGTTAATAATTGTGACACCAATAAACGGAAAAATCACCTGGTTCCCACATGGGGAGAAGCCGTTACATCGCGCTTTAATAAACTAAAATTAAAATGTATAAATTAAGAAGGTAACGAACCGGAGTTTATACTCTTTTTTTCGTTCATATTATTCAAGCTCAGTATATTTACAATTGCTATTAAAACTGCTACAAACCTCTTCATCTCTAATGTCCTTAATGGTGTAAGAGACAACAGTGATGCCCATATTAACCAGATCTGAGGAAGCGACTTCAAAGACTTGTTTGCTGAACTTTTTGCGATCCTTGTATATCTCCTCTACGGTCATGGAGCCCATCATGGCCCTCTGGTGACCCTCAAGGGTCACCAAGGCAATGTGCTCAATCTCATGCTCAGATTTCCCTAAGAACTGCTCACATGCAGCCAGGAGCATTTCTTCATTTTGACCCTGAATTTTTACCTAAACAAGAAACAATTGTCGTTTCATTAATAATACTTGGATGTGAACACAAATAGTTATTAAATTAGAGGATTTTCTTACTTGTGCAATTCCGGTGACAGAGATGGGCACTCCTTGACTGGTGTAGACTGTGGGACTGTCAACTATAAGAGTCATAGTATTCAAGGATATTCTGTAAGGAGCAAGAAATATTAGGAGATGAGTGTCGAAAAAGGTTAGTAATAAGATAAGGTAACCTTTGTATCCTTTGGATCCCTGGCCAAATAAAGGCTCTGCCTCCTGGAACCAAGTGGGGCTTGCTGTAACAGCATCCTGCAATTTTAATTAGAACAATGATGTTTTAAAGTGGAATAAATGGTTAATTATTTATGAAATTACTGGGTATCCTGATTTTTTTTTAAATGTTTAATTAATTAATTGCTTTGATATGTGGTCTATGGAAGTCTAAGTTAAATATATCACTCACAGGCACCTTCATTGAAATAAAGGATAATGCAGGTGAGTATCTAGAGTTATTAATAGTTTATATTATCTATTAATTTATTTATTTTAGCTTACATTTCATTTATCAACAATATTATTCCAGTACCAGTTATACCAAATGAATCTTAATATTTGTGTGTATATTTCGATTTTTTGTTTCATTATTTTAAATTATCTCTTAACTTATGATCTACATTAAATAAACTTGATTACCAACTATTAAAGTTACTTATATTCTTCAATTTATTAATAGATTAAAAAATGTATGATTAAATTTCAATGTTACTTAGAAATATCCACATTTTTTAAGGTTTAGTATTCTTAATTTTTTAATTTTTCAGTGACTTTTGTAGCCCTTTATATAACTTTGGCCCTATATAGCTTATATGTTTTTAAACTATAGAAATTTAGTACATAGTGATACTGGAGGATTTAGGGACACATAGAATGTCTTTAATATAACCTGTTAATTACAAGTCTGATGACAATATTTGTGTTTGTTTAAATAATTTTTTGGATGAAAAGTTTTTTCCTTATAATACGAAATATAATATACAAAAGATACTGCTATTAGTATAACTTAATGAGATCACATAAAGACATAAATCAATGTTATGAAATTAAGTTGATTTATGTAATCGAGTCAAATTAATTTAAAGAAACATGTTAAAGTCACAAGTCACTAATGAATTCCAGAGAACTCCTAAAACTGCTAAAAGAATCGTACAAGTCAAGACTATACTTATCGAAACGACGTTGCATTCTAGTTATAAGATTATGCTATCCATAAGAACTACTATCCAAATCTACATAGAAGAGTTTTTTAAGTCTGGTCAATTTTTGCATCCGAAAATTCAGCCTATTTAAAAGATAATTGCAATCAGCCAGATATTCATTTAAAAATAAAACAAAAATTAAAATCTAAATTATTACACCTTAACTCAAGTTTGGACTCCAAAGAGAAAACTGACATGACCGATTATTTGTAATCAGTGTGACCACTATATAGCTAATGGAACCTTATATTCAAAAGAACATTCTTAATCAAATTCTAAAATATAAATTTCGCGTTGACCTTTACTTAGCCTTGTTTGTGCATCTCATTCTTGGGAATGGCTCTTCACCCTATTTGACTGTTGAATTTGAAGACTGTTTTTCATACTTAATTTTTCTTAATACCAATTATTTACTGATTATTGACTATAATTGGTCTCTGTTAAAAAACCTTTACTCAGGGATTCTAGAACAAATGACACTGTCCTCACCTTAATTTTATTTTTGTGGATTTGTATTGTTGTCTCTTAGGAAATAGGGAAGAACACTGTGAATTTTTACCTTTTATGTCCTAATGGTTTGTACTTTATCTTATTATTGTATAATAAATGTCTTAATTAATTAGGTTTTTATTTTTTAGTTACCTAACGGTTGTATTTGAAAATGTTGTCATAATTCACACTAACATTGAGTATCAGCACTTGCATGATTGTTCTGCTTTTTTAATAGGTATCTGGAAGGTAGTGTGGGAACTTTAAATTTAATAATTCCATGTTCTATGTATTTTATTACATACCTACTATTGGGTAGTTAATTGAAGGTGGATTAGACTATGAATTTATTGGTTCCATGAGAATAGGCTGTTGCTGCATGTTGAAGAGAATTAAGAAAATAATTTTTTTCATCAGGAATATGGAAATTGTGAATGTGGGTCTGGAAAGTACCAAGTTCCTAGGTGTACATATTGATCCTATTCATAAGTGTACAAATATGTCATGTTGATGAGCTTTCAAAAAAGTTAAGGAGCTTCCTGTTTGCTCTCCATATTCTTTCAGGGAGCTATTTTTTAGTTTTTATATTTTTTGGTTTGGCTTTTCCACTGAATAATCTACTAAATAAGAAAAGATGTCAAAGTGCCCCAGACTGCCTTGGAATAAATGTTTTTTAAAATGCTTCCTGAGAATATCAAGGTCTCATGCCCAATAAATTTAAATTTGAAATAAAGAAAATTCTGTTTGAGAGGGCTTTCTATGGCACCACAGAATTTATCTAAACATTTTCTAATGAATAGTGTTGTCTTAAGTAGGCCCTAAACGGTCAATCATTTTGATCAAACGATTGCGCCAATTGATTGAATTAAGCATGATTGATCGTCTAGAAACCCGTTTGTCGATTGAGTCAATCACTGTTGGTCATTGATGAAAAGTTTGATTGACGCAAATGATT
Source organism: Anthonomus grandis grandis (assembly GCF_022605725.1). Classification (NCBI taxonomy): domain Eukaryota; kingdom Metazoa; phylum Arthropoda; class Insecta; order Coleoptera; family Curculionidae; genus Anthonomus; species Anthonomus grandis. The sequence continues at coordinate 35,077,492 of NC_065546.1, forward strand.
GAAGAGGACGCTTGACCGTTTAGGAGTGGTGTGTTTTAAAAGCGTTAAAACCGGACTTCACTGTTCAAAAATGAAAAAAAAAAAATTAATACTTTGAGAACTAATTTTAACAGGGAATACAAGGCAATTGAAGCAAAAAAAGTGTCTGGGGCGTCAGCGGATGATGTTCCTGAACCATCGCTCTGGTATTACAACGACCTTTTATTTATAAAAGATCAAATTGAAATTGCATCAACAGAAACTTCAGAGGTAAGAGTTTTTTTTATCACATATATATCTATTATTATACATTATAATTATATATAGGGTGTCATTATATAAAGGTTGATAAGTTTAATTAAATTATTTCAATTATTCAAACAATTTTGTTGCCATGGGATTGACCCAGAGGTATTGAAAAATTTGCAAAAGTTATCCCTTATTTGCTTGGCTTCAACTGTTGAGTTACCTTTGGTTCTTTGAAGTTGTAGCAATAGTTAAGTTCCTGGTGTCCATGAAGCAGGTTCTACACTACTGGTAGAAGAATTTGCATTATCAACGTCATGTGGTTGCAAATAGTTCCTTCTATTTCTTAAGCACAAGTAATTGTGCAAATGGCAACATGCCATAACAATTTTTCTAGCTTTATGTGGTTGAAATTTAATGTTATTTTGGAATACCTTGAATCTCTTTATAAGTATTCCAAACACATTTTCGACTATCCTGCATGCTCGGGATAATCTGTAATTGAAAATCCTTTTATCATTAGTTAACAGCTCTATTATAGGGCTTCATAAAATTAGGAAGCAGTTGGAAAGCCTCATCACCAACGAACACATACGGAAATTTTTTATTAGTACCTGTCAAGAATCTGGCATATTCAGCCGATTCTCAGACATCCTGTGCCAAAATAATGTATTCGTCAACACTCCATCTGACACTCGGCCATTTGCTCCGACATGGATGTTCATGAATGATAATTTGCATTTACAATCGCCATAAGCACAATACTAAACGAACCTTTATAGTTATAATATTAAGACCCCGAATTGGAGGGTTTTTGGATTAATATGTGTTTACCATCAACACTTCCTACACAGTTATGAAAGTTCAATTTTTCTTCCAATTCCTGTGCAACCTGCGTCCATCCCTCTTTAGTTTTTAGAATCTGAAAAAAAGAAAAATATATATATCAAATACTCATAGGACAACATAACATCTTTACTATTATTCCATAGTTTTGTTTTAACTAATTTATTTGTTTTTTGTTGCAGTCACTGTTGCCTGAAGACTCACAGCCATTTCCTGCTTCAAGTACTGCTTCTATTCATACTAATGAAACTGCACTAGCTTCCATCACTCCTACCCCAACTCCACAGCCTTTTTCAAAGAAAAAAAAAGGTCAGCCAGATCCAACTGAGCATCTAGTGGAACTGGCTTCAGAGTATTTTAGAATACCTGAGCTAGAAGAGGACATACTATAGCTAAGGGTTGGGCTATAAAACTAAAAAAGTTACTTCCAGACCAAAAGCGGTTCGCCGAAAAAATTATAAATGATGTGCTTTTTGAAGCAGAAATGGGTAGCTTAACAAGGGATAGATTGTTTGGAACGCACCCACGTTGGTTACCCTCTCAACCTCCAGCGTCACCACAGTCAGGTTATAGTTGGCAGCGCTGTCTCACCGCATCATATGTACAGTAGTTTACAGTATTTGAATTTTATTTGATTTGTTTGTATGGTTTGAATTCTTTGCTGTCTTATACTTGAGGGGATACTTATAGAATTTAATTTACTTTTTATGTATTTTTTTTCTGCTGTTCTTATGTTTGTTTTGGAACTGGAGTGTGTATGGGGTGTAGTGGTTAAGTTTAGTGGTAGTAATTTAAGGTAGCTTTGTTTAGAACAATTTTTCTTTGTTAATAACAATAAAGCATGTTTTTTTTTTGTTTTTATGCTCCTCCGTTACAACAAACAATGTGGTATCCATCTCCGTCACAACAACCAATGTAGTTTCCATCTCCATCACAACAACCAATGTGCTCTCCATCTCTAACACAACAACAAATGTGCTCTCCATCTCTGTCACAACAATCAATACACCCTCCACCTGAAGCCAATGACAGTTCTTCCCGAGGCTCTGCCCTTTCTGTAATGCATTCACCACAACCCAGTGCAGAAAATGTGCAAGAAGAAAGTGCGGCGGGACTTGTTTTCAACATTTTTGTCAATGTGAATTAGACACTTAAATTTATTTTTATGTTTCCTTTTTTATTTCTATATGCAAATATGTTTAATGTGTAATAAAAAGATTTTGAAAACTTACCTGAATATTATCTTTTAATGCCTCGATAATTGCTGAGCAAGTTTCCATTATTATAAGTTCCAGAATCTGAGGTGCAATGGCGCACATGAACTTCAAGTCTTCCAAATCCATACCAGAAGCTAGGTACCTCAATGTGATGGAAAGTCTCTGAGTTTCAGGAATCGCTTCACGCATATTAGTGTCTTTTTTCTCTATTTTAGGCCTCACTAATTCTAATAAAAAATCAAAACTTTCTTGGTCCATCCTGAGGGAGTTTTTGTAGTCTTCAGGTTCTGTTTTGCACAAAACATTGAGTAAATGTTTATGAGTGAAGAGATTTCTTAATTTATACCACTGTTTTGACCACCTTCGCGTCCTCTTCTTTTTTTGTTTTTTTACTTGACGGCAGCTACAGTCAAAGCAAGGAAGCCTAAATCTGCACTTGAGACCATCATTTCAACACACATATTTAAAATTTTACCACTAAAAATTTCACAAAAATAGGAAAACATCGGGAACAGTACCGTTTAAAACGAAACCTCTTTTGGGAATGCACTTTGATCAAAAAATTCATGGATGATTGAAGTGACCTCCAATGATTGACTCAATCGATTGATTCAATCTTTTTCTCAAATGATTGATCGCCTAGGGCCTCTTTTAAATTGTGTTTTGATCTTGTATATAAATGTTTTAGTTTGTAACTATAGGTAGGCTTTTGATATTTTTAACTTGAAAAAAATTTGAATTTGACAAATTGATCTTTCTGCAATATATAAGCTGACCGAACAGGCAATATCCACGAATTTGGCTGTAACATCCCTGTGATATTTTACTCACATTCTTAATAATGATAATTCCTTAATTATTTATAAAAACAAAGGAATTTGACAGGTTATGACTGCCTGGAAGAGTTAAGATTTTATCAGATTTTAAAGCTATTAATCACTATGTGAGCTGTGGAAAAAACCTTATTAGATAATTGACCCAGCCAAAGCCCACTCCCGGCTAAGTTTAAATCATGACTGAACCGCAAAAACCAAATTAATTTTAATCAAATAGTCAAGGTCTCTAATAAACCGCTTTATAAACGAAATTGAAGTAAAATTATGCCTGGAAAAACTAACCTGAAATAACAAGAGCCTCATTTGGTCCACAGGTTACAAATCCCCAAACCATCTTTCACACCCCCAAAAGGCAACCACTAACCAGGGATCAATTTTTTAGACACAATCGGTTGTACTCATCTCTAACCCACAGACAGCGTAAACCAAATAAAAATTTATTCTGTAAACAACTACAAATACAAAAATAGATGTCAGAATATAATTAATATGGCGCCGGCGAATCGTGCCCTTAATTGTACTTTCACCAGTGGCGTATCACGTAAACATTCATTTATATATATTATGTTCGTGATTATAAATAAATTGAATTCAAATTTAAAGTTTTATTTTATTAACAGGAAACAAATCCTAATAATAAAATTATTAAAATATTGACAGATAATACAGTTAATTTCATTAATGTAAGAAATAACAAGATCAAAGTTACTAAATAGTGTGATACAAAACTAATATAGTACTACACATTAAATGCTTAACTAACTAACAATTTAAATTTATCTGAAAGAGCAAATTTTAAATTATTCAAAGTTGTTGCATATAGATTAACATCAAACCAAACCTATCTGAACATCATGGAACCAGTTGCATGCTCTATATATGAGCTCTTTCTGGGCCAATGTAAAATACATTGTGTTTTCGTGTATGGATGCAGGGATCAGCAAAATTCAAAAATGATCAGTAATCAATTTGATTGTTGCATATTTGAATGAAAACACCAAACTCCCACAAATAGCAGATTGATGACTGGATTGAATAACTGCTCACTGAATCCCCTCTCAGCGTATACACCATCCATCCTAAATTCCTAAACCTAACATAGGGTGAATGCGCCAGTTAGCCGACCAGTGCCTATTCTCGACCATTTATGAATAAAACAATAAAAAACAAGAACCGAACTCGTTATCTACTTTCATAATCCTTATTCCCGTTTTCGACCATCCGTAATAGAGATTTTTAAATTTCCCGCGCAATCTCTGCTTAAAACAGTCAGCCATTACAGACGTTGTAAATTTGCCAGTTGCACGTGTACTTAAGATTTTAGTGATTTTCTAGTGGTATACTCATTAATAAATAGTAGGTAGATCATCATGCTTTATCTTTAACTAATATGTTTTTCGATGTAAGGTAAAAGAAGACCCTTCTTACTTAGTTTTTATAAAAAAAGCATTTTTATTTTTGAATTTTTTGTGAAAATCAAGGTGGTCATCCATCTGGAACATCAGATTAACGAATTTCCAATTCTCGACCGGGGTGGTCGAGAAATGGATTAATTCGTTTAAAATATAGCGTCTTTTTTTAACTTATGCTTTCTCCTTATGTTCCTTTTCTTTTTATGACATTGTTTGACATATATAAAGGAAGTCTAGGCCAGATTTCGACCACCCTGATAGTTCGATCCTTTTTTTAAATATTTCGCGTCATTTTTCAGTGGTCGAGAAATGGTATACGAAATTTAGTTTTTTCGACCACCAATCCTGAATTTATATTTTATTGATTTAATAAAATTGATTTAATTTTATTTTATTTAATAAAAAAAATAATCATGAATGAACAAAATAAATTTTTTGATTTTGAGTCGAATTTGAGCAAATATGTCAATATTATAGGTAACATAATATAATAATATGCTATACCTATTGTTGCAGATGTCGGCACCTAAAAAATCTAACACAGGGCAACTTTCCGCTGCTAAGCTTCAAAAAACTAAAATAAAAAGAAAACTGTTTCAGTACTCTGCAGAGCAAATAGAGATTGCATTAAACGCAATTAAAACAAAGCATCTGAAAATTAGAGCGGCTAGTAGACAATATATTATTCCAAAAACAACGCTGATAGATAGATTGCACGGAAGAGTATTAGGAGCTCGAAGAAAAACTGGACCAGATCCCATTTTGACTGTAGAAGTAGAGAAAAGGATTACAGACTGGGTTATTAAAATAGCTAAATGTGGATTTCCATTAAAAAAGGTAGATCTCCTTTTTAAAAAGACACCCAGAGCTATCCTTAAGAGAAGCTGAAGGAATTAACAAGACCAGAGCTATTGTTACCGAAGAATACGTTAGGGCCTGGTTTAACGATCTGCCAACATATTTGAAGGATAATAATTTCACAGATGTTTTGCATGATCCTAGCCGTATATTTAATGGAGACGAGAGTGGATTTGCTATTTGTCCAAAAAGTGGAAAAGTTTTAGCTCCAGCAGAAAATTTGACAGTTTATTTGTTTTCTCGGCTGATGGAGCAATATGCCCACCATTAGTTGTGTTTCCATATATTCGTCCTCCAAAGGCCGTTATTCAAAGCATGCCAACCGATTGGATGTTTGGGCGCTTTGATAGTGGTTGGATGAAGAGTGATCTTTTCTACGAATATATAGCAAATGGTTTTTCGAAGTGGCTCGACAAGAAAGAGATATAACGTCCAGTCAGATTGTTTATTGATGGTCACAAGTCGCATATGACTTTGGCTTTATCTAAATATTGCGACCAAAATCAAATCGTGATGTATGCCTTGCCACCCAATACGACACACATGGTACAGTCTGCCGATGTAAGTGTCTTTAAGCCATTGAAGACCGAATGGAAAAAGACTGTTCGCAACTGGCAAGCGCGTCCGGAAAACACAAATATGTGTGTTACAAAATTAAACTTCTGTCAATTATTCCAAGAAACTCTCAATAATAGCGTCATGAAAGGGCAGATAATTAACGGATTTCGGAAATGCGGGTTGTATCCTTTAAATCCAGATAATGTTGATTATACCAAATGTGTAAAAAATATACAGGAACAAACCGTGCATTTAGATATAGTAAATATCGAAAAAGATGTTACACCTGCAGAATTGATGGCAGCAAGAAAGGTAATTTTAAAATTAGCTCCTTCCTTGACAGAGTATGGCATCAATGTTGAAGTGATATTGAACGAAATTAAATCTGCTGAAGGAGACGCAAATAGGTTACAAACAGAACAAAATCAAATTCAGGTAGGAGACATTGTTAGTTTGCAAGACCTTGCAATAGTTCCATTCGATGCTGCAACACTGGAAAACAATTTAGAAGCCATTGCTATAACTGAACCTGAAGCTCAAGATATAGGCGAAAACTCGAAAAATAATGATCGTGCACCTATCGTAGAATTTGTGTCTGAAGAAAATGAATCACCGATTGAGAATGACTATCCGGTGAGAAGTTCCCCTGCCTTAACAGATAAAACAAACACAGAAAATACAGCGGGTAATAATAATGTTATTGAAGTTAACGGCAATAATGAGCAATTATTATCTAATAAATGCGTAATTAATGATGTAAGCGCGTCAGTAACAATGTCTGACATTCAGCATCCTCCCAAAGCAATGCGATTAAAATCCATCTTGGATAATCATTTGTCATATCCCAAGCCAGTAGAATATAGAGGTAAGAATAGGAATATAAAGGATAAGTTTCCCAGTGCAATTTCTTCTCAAGCTTGGAGACTAAAGAACAAGAAGATGAGAAGCGACAAAAAGAGGAATATATAAAAAGGAAGCGAGAGAACAGGCAAATGAAAAATAAAAACAAAATTGTAAAAAAGAAGGCAGGAAAGAAAGATGAAAACTCTCTTCAACAACCAGAAGAGTTTGAAAAAGAAAATGATAATAACTTAATAATTGAACGAGGGCATCTGCAATGTTCATCTTGCAATGAAGATTTAATAAGTGATACTGAAGAGGAAGATGAAAAAAATGTTGGATGTGATAAGTGTTCTAGGTGGTACCACATGAAATGTACAGACTTCATTGGACTATCTTATGATGACATTTCTGATAGAGAATATACTTGTTTGTTTTGTACATAATAACGCTTAAATTTTAGTTGTTGCGCTAATTACAATTTTACTGTTCTTACTCTTTTCTCAAGTATATTTTACTCACTTTTATTCATATATGCATATGCATTTACTTAGTTTTTTAATAGCCAAAGAAGTACCAATTTTTTTTTGTAAATTTATGTATTATTATTACATTATTTTATAAATACTTATAATAAATTTAGAAACAAACCTGATTAATTTATTTATTTTAAATGGTTTTTATATTATGGTCAATAAATAGACCACATAAATCCAGTTCTCTCGACCGCCGGTCGAAAACTGGACTAAATGTGGTCGACAAAATGTCACCTTTGGTCGAAAATTGGAAAAAGGTAGTTTTTTTTACATTTTGCCTTGTCAATAATATTTCTTGAAACGATAAATATAATTAATATTTTGTAGCTAGTTTTAATAAATAAAAATCAAATATTTTTAGAAACTAAATGTCAGCATTCTTAAATTAACTTTTTTTATCATTTATGAAAGGTGATATTTACGTTAACTGGTCGAGAATAGGCGCATTCAACTAATTCGAGTCTATTAATATGCACTGTATATTTAGGAAACCATAATAAAGATCCATATACGAAGCATGATTTTACTAGGGAGTTAAACAAAATCGTTCTGCTTTAAGTATTAGAAAATAGCTCTATTAATCTTACAATGAAGCATAGGGCATTTAAACAAGATCTTATGATGGTATCTATATGAGCGTTAAAGGCAAGATTTTTATCGACACAGATCTCTAGTTCACGAATACAGTCACAATTTGGAAGCGTGGTATCATTTATTACGTAACATTTATTCTTACATTTCTAAAGGTTAAGTGGGAGTGTTAACGCATCATTTATAAACTCTATCAAAATCTGCTTGCAGTTACATGGAATCATGAGGATTATTAACAAGACGAAAAATATTGATGTCATTGGCAAACAGTAGAAACTTACTGCCAATAATCGTGAAAATATCATTGATAAAAATGAAAAACAAAAATGGAGTAAGATTACTTCCCTGGGGCAATGTAAGTAGATGACCTTATTATAGGCGTTATTTAAATTAATAAACCCTATTAGTAGGCAAAGATGAATTATCAATAAAGGATTGAATCTTATGTTCGCGGTTGCAGACATAGAAAATATAATCCCTTAGTCAAAACTTCAACAGTAGATATGCGGATGATTCCCAGGTGTATGCAACTTTTTTTGGTAACTCTTTCCTTCTTTCTTAAAATCAATTCACTCAGGACTTAATATTTACAAATTAGAGGAAAACCTTAATAAGTTAAATACCTTTCATTAATGTGTTCTCTTGGAAGAAATAAAAACATTGTTGATCTTATATTAAAAAATCATGGTATTGAAATTTGCAACATATAAATGCCAGCAACAAATTTGGACCTTATATTTGACAATAAATTAACCTTTGCTTCTCATATAAATAAAAAAATAAGTAGTTGCGACTAAAGCAATTATACAAATTTAAAATGCATCTTTCAGAAAAACCAAAATATTACTTATGCAATTCATGAATCTTTTCTTTACTTGATTATGAAGATATATAATTTATAATGATGAGCCATCATTTACGACTACAAAATTCTTGTATGCATTTTTTCCTAATACAAATTTATTGATTATATTGTTGATGTTCAACAAAATAAAAAAAAAACACAGAGCACTTCCAAAACGAAAAATGTATTTGTTAATAAACCAGAAAAAAAACAAGTTGTGAGTTTACAAAATAAAGCTCAAACTGCTCATGACAAAAGCTATAAAGCGACTAAATTCAAGGAGGTATCGCAGATGCGTCCCTTGCTAAAAAATCGGAATAATTTTAACCAAAATCCCTAATTCATTACAAATAGCTTCTTTGGTACCGTGCGCTAATGCAATGTACTCAGCTTCAGCTTCTGACAATGCAACGACGCTTTGTCGCTGACTAGACCAACAAATTGGTCCGCCGTACAGCAGAAATAGAAATCCGCTTCTTGACCGACGCGTCTCTAAACAGCCGGCATAATCTGCGTCAGTGTAGCCACAAATATCTATACTCCCACTGGTTCCCAAAATTATTCCGTGCTCGCGAGTCCCCAACAAATAACGAATAATACGTTTAACGGCTTGCCAACGCACACATCCTGTGTGAATTTTCTCTCCAGGATTAAAGATGCACCGGTATTTATTTGCTGTGGGATGTGGCTTACGGGTCTGCTTACCTACACATGTTTCACAAAAGAAATCGTCTTTTCCGTTACCAAACTCGAACAGCTTACTTGTTCTTACCACAGCACGAATGTTAACATGACCAAGCCTTTCATGCCAAAGCTTTAGCATATTACGCTTTGACTCGGCCACATTGCACTTTACTATAGGTACTTCAAGTTCATTTTAAAAAGTCCACGATGTCTTTCGCCACGAGAAGTAAGCTTACCATTTTTGTCGCGCACTTCAATGCGTTTCATACGCATGAAACGAAAACTTCTCATCGTTGATAGTCACGTTCGAAAACAAATTTCTTCGAAGTTCCGGCACTAACAAAACGTTTTACAGTTCTTGTAACACAGTTTTTCAGTTTACTTTCTCGCGAATCATAACCGTACCTTTGCCGCTTGCAGGCAAGACTTTATCATCAGCAATTTTCACAAAATCACTTACTGCGCTAAGGTCTTTAAAAAATTCCCTCTTGTATGTAATGTGCATGCTAGCTCCAGAGTCCGCTAACCATAGATCTTCATCACTCGAGACAGTTTTTGAATAAAAAACGCTGACATCGCTGATGTATGCCTCGGCATTATATGACGAATCTTCTTTCTGCGCGTTTTCACCTCGGTACTTTTTGTTCGGACACTCTCGTGCCCAGTGGCCTTTCTGCTTGCAAATCGCGCAATTCGTTCGTTTTTTTAAATTTGCGATTCGCTTTTTGTTGTCAAACTTTTGTTTGCTTTGCTGCTGATTACCTTTATTTAAAATTAGGGCCTGTGTCTGCAAGGCTAGAGATGCCACACTTGACTCAGTATCACAAAGACACTTATCTTCACGAATTAGCCGGCTTATTAGCACATCCGTTTTTCGATCCACTGATGGCGTGCACTCCCATGCCATACGAAACGTTGAAAATCTAGGTGGCAAACTACACAAAAGCTTTGACTGTTTTGCTGTTTCAGATGGTTTTTCCCATGAATCAGCAAGCTGCTTGCAAATGCACTCAAACACTTCCAGTTGTTGCGCAATTTGGACACCATCGACAATACGAAAGTCGTAGAATTTTTGCCACGCACTTTGCTTCTCATCATCGCCGACTTCTCCAAATCGTTCCTTTAGTTTTTGCCAAACTTCTACTGGAGTCGTGCAATTGATAAGACACGTATGCAAACGCATCTCAACAGAGCCCACCAGAATACTCATTGCTTTTAATGAGTTAGTGCTCCACTTCTTCCAGTCGGTTGCTTTTGTCTCTTTGTCCGGCTCTGTTTCTGCACCTTCGACATAACCCAAAAGACCAGCTGATCCCAGAGCTAGGTTTACACCAAATTTCCATAGAGTGTAATGGGTTTCGTTGAGCTTAACGAAGTTAAAATCCCTATTATCTATGCTAGCCATAATAAAGGATTTGCTTAACACTCGCACGAATGAAAATCGGTATGCACGCACGGTACTTCTTTTCGGACAATACACGCACTTTAACTGGTTACAAAAATACACTTGCGCAGTGGAAGCGTGCTGGGTTCATAACCTATTGATTATATTGCTGATGTTCAACAAAATTAAAAAAAAAACACAGAGCACTTCCAAAACGAAAAATGTATTTGTTAATAAACCAGAAAAAAAACAAGTTGTGAGTTTACAAAATAAAGCTCAAACTGTTCATGACAAAAGCTATAAAGCGACTAAATTTAAGGAGGTATCGCAGATGCGTCCCTTGCTAAAAAAACCCTTATACCCCCAGATGTTTATGGTTCTGCAAAGGTTTTTCTCACAGATGTAAATAGCTCCGCACTATTTACATCTGTGGTGCGGAGCTATTTACATCTGTGGTTTTTCCTAAACGTGACAAAATACAAAAAAAAACGAAAGCTGTAAGGAAAGATAAAGAAATAACGCTACATTTAGGCATCTGTTTTAGATCACATTTTATTACGGTCAAGTTTGGGGTTTTTTTTTTCATCCCTTATACCTAAATTATATTATAGGAAATCCTTAACATTAAAAAATATTTTCTATAGCTATAGAATTTAACAAAATTATATCACTCCCTTCTTAAATGTATTCTCAGCATATGTTTTGCTTTATTTATGGCCTATTTAAGAAGGATCTTTAATACTTTTCAACATATTGTTCGTGTAATTTTGTTGATGCACTAATGTGAAATAAAGAATCTGTCAAAGAGCATTCGTATTGTAGAAACATATTAAAATAATGTTGTTGCAGTAACAATCTATTTGGTGATTTATTTTTTGTTTGATGGTGTAGTTGTAAAATATACAAACTAACTAATAAATCTACCAATTGAAAAAAACCTTATGTCCATTACTAACTCTAATTTTATACGATTCTAATAGTAATAAGTTCTCTCCTTCCCTCTCACGTTTTCCTGTCAGACGGTGCCTGTATTGCGTACCCTCTTATCTTATGAAGAATGATAATACATGATAAATTAATTCCTACATATAAATTTTTTGAGAAGCAAATCTCACATGACTCAAATCGGTAGATAAAAAGGAGCTACTAAGAAATTTGCAGAAACATTCAGTTTGCCGCGGAATAGTCAAACAATTGCTATTGTATTTCAAAATATTAGGGATTTTAGATGTGTTTCTTTCTTGTTGTGTAAATTTGGTTTCTGGTCTAAATATAATATAACAATACTGCCTTGCTTAATGAAAACGCCGTAACCAACATTTTTTCGATTTTTCGTTTACGGCACTTTCGACATTTATCTTCCCTTTCCTATTTTTCCTATCCCTTCTGCAACTTTTGGCGTTGGCCAAAAAGCCGTATCTGAACATTAAAGTAGAATAATATCGTAATCTTATTTGCCGTATATGCACAAATTTTAGTTTCCGTTAATGAATTTGCCGTAAACCACAATTTTTAAAAGAAATTGCCGTATCTGCATGTGTGCGTGCATATACGGCAAATCAACCCAAACATTTTCAGCATCTTCGACAGCGATCTGCCTAAGACGACGCCGTATCTGATTTGGAGGTTAGGTTTTTGTTTTTAAAAACATGTGTTTTGTAATGATCGCAGGTGCAAAAAATAAACAGTCCGGTAAAACAGTAACGTGATTAATAAATTTTAAACTTACATTTAATTATTATTGAGAAGTGAAGGGCATTAAGTGCAGGTAAGGTTTTGTTTAAGTTTCTGCTTATTATAATATTTTCATTATAATATTTTCATTACAAGATAATGCTCGTGATATTATTTTACCAATAATAAAAAATCTATTAGATTTAGTAATATCCGAAACCTCAAAAAAATATACCAAAAGCGGAACGTTAAGAAAACGGAAAATCTTTGATACTTCCCTATCTGAGCGCATAGTTGCAAAACGCCAAAAGAAGATATTAAAATATGCAGTGAAACCATCTTGTTCCGACCATTGTTTGCTTCAGTGCAATACGAAATTTAGTCCTGAACGAAAAATGTCGATTAACCAGCATTATTGGGAATCCTCAAAAGATGTCCAACAAAATTTTTTAATTAGCCATGTTAAAAGAGTTCCTATAAAAAGAAGAACAGTTGTTGTTGCGGCAGAGCCTTTAAGAAAATCTACGAGTTTTCATTATTTTTTGAAAGACGAATCAGGTGATCTCCAACGAATCTGCAAAGTTTTTTTCTTAAGTACATTGGGGTATTACCCACATGATGATCAAATGTTGCAAATACAGATACTGCTATTTACAAACCTACTCGTCGAACAAACGTAACTCCAAACCAAAAAATTGATCGTACGGTTATTGTAGAACACATAAATTCATTTGGGCCAACTATCTCACATTATCGGAGAGCACATGCCCCAAATAGACATTACCTTCCGTCAGATATTAATATTATGGCTATGCATAAACATTTCAAACAGAAATATCTTAACATACCTGTCTCATATCAAATTTACCGTGAAGTAGTAGCAGGGCAAAAATGTCCTTTGTAAAACTAGGAAATGAGGAATGTTGGTCCTGTGAAGTTTTTGAACTACACTGTAGGCAAGTGGGACATGATAAAGAAAGGATAAGTGATGAATGTGATGTATGTCAAAAATGGGCTTCCCATAAACAAAAGGTAAAACTTTCAAGAGAAGCTTACCAAAGAGACGGTGATTCAAAGGGCGATTCAAGTAGTTTGGTAGTATCTGCTGATCTTCAAAAGTTTAAAGAAGTAATCTTCACCCAAAGGATCATCGTCTTCAATGAGTTTTGTTCCCGTCGGTGAAAATAAACAAAATTAAGCCTGTGCTGTCCTCTGGCATGAAGCAACCGCTGGGAGATCGAAATCTGACATTACATGTGCATATCATCGATTCCTTGTCATCAATAGAGACGCAAAAGAGATTACGTTTTGGCTAGACAATTGTAGCGCACAAAACAAACATTGGGGACTGTTTTGTTTTTTTATATATATGGTAAACTCTGATGACATCTCAGCACAACAAATTGATGTGAAATACTTCGAACCCGGTCATACTTTCATGAGCGCGGATTCATTCCACCACCAAGTCGAGCATTCATTAAAGAAAAAAGGGAAGGTGTATGATTTCTAGGATTTTGTGGATTGTGTTCAAAAGGCCAGATCGGAGAGGTCTCTAGTCACCGCTGTGTTATGGATACCCAAAACTTTTTTCAATGGGGTGATTATACATCACAGTACAAAATGAGTAAAACATCTCCTCGTCCATATTTGCAGTCAATAGTTCATGTCAGATTTGAAAGGGGTAAATACACCCTGGAGTATAAAAATACTTTTGATTCTGAATTCCTTACATTAAATGTATTAACAGCCAAATTTTCTAAAACTGGAATCCCACCTCCCAAACCTATACAAACACCGAGCGGTATTTCCAAAGAGAGAAAGGAAAATCTTTTGAGTAAGCTTTCTGCAATTATTCCCACAAACGGATTGCAGTTTTGGAAAGAGCTACCAGTTTCCGAAAATGTGGATATGTGTGATTCCGATGATGAGTGAGTTCATTGTTATTTTAATGTTCATGTATTACTACTCTAATAATACGTTATATTTAATTTAATAAAAGGTTTTCTTCAAGGTAGTTTTTTCTTTATGCTTACTTTCTTAATATAATACGGCATTTATAATTTTGTTTAATAAATAACATATTATAAAAGAAACTGCCGTAACAGCATATACGGCATATGAAGCTAATATAGGTGACTTAATTTTTAAACTAAAATACCGTAAGTACATGTTTACATTTTGATAAACGAAAAAATATATTTTACTCAAAGAGTAACATATTTTTTTCTATTTAATAAACTTTTTTAAAAGAATTAGTTAAAAAGTTTTATAAATGTGAATGGCAAAAAGCAAAACATAAAATGTCGTTTTTCTCGAAACGCCATTTTCGTAGATACGGCGTTTTCGTTAAGCAGGGCAGAATAGACAGTAGGCATCCTCTGGGACAAGTGAAACACCATCAACAATTTATGATAAATTGGCAAGCATCAGATCAAAGGATATTACCTTGTACATTACGAATATTATTAAATCGACACAGATCAGAAAACGACGAAAAGTTATGCAGTAATGCCACTTTCGTAATAATAGTTGGATTTAAGAATCTGACTATTGCTATTTAAAATCACCTATGAATTAAAACTTTGTGGTTTTCTATCCAGTTAAGAGCAAAGAGATACTCAAACAAGAACCTGTAATCTTCAATTGGAGAGTACATAAATAGCAAATATAAAAATAAACTTAGAGGCTACACTAATTTTGCATCAAACAACATCTAGCTGTGGAATAGCATTGAATAAATATTTTAGGGCAAAAGGAAACGGTGTGAATTAATAATAAAACTATTTTAATTTATATTATAGGGTTTCAGGTGACAAGTTGACCTATTTCAAATAATTAATGGTTACAGTACCCGCCACTGGCAAAGGCGTGGCCTTAGACACTTCATGAGATGTATTATTGATTTTTTGGTAGTGGGGGTACAGAATACGGGGACTACTGGAAAAGTTTTGAATTGAAATAATACCAAATAAACTTGAATATTTTATAAATAAAATTATGTAAACTAATGAGTTAGCTTCGGCTATGTAGAAGAGGTAATCATTTATATTGAAAATAAAAAAAAAAACAGTAACATGCCATGACATTTTTTTTTAATTAAGAAAGTTTTTATAAAATAGAAATAATACCTAACATTTAAAACTATATATCTAAATACAAAAACACACTCCTTAAAGTTTAAAATGTGCTCTACAATCCCTGCCTCCTGGTATACCACCAGCTCTTCTCAACCTCCTCACTGCCTCTCTTAAATGTTTAGGCTGTAGAGGACCAGACTCCCCAAATTCCTCCATGACATCCAAACCTACCAAATCAAATATAACCATAGTGATAATTAAAATAATGTTAATTTACCTTCTTCCACTACTTCTCCAACAAACACTTTGGCAATACCAGCCATTGCAATAACTACGTTTTGTGACACTGAACACCCAGTGATAGTTTGCATAAGTCTCTTAATGGCTGCCTTTGGGAAGGCTGATCTTCTGTACATTTCGTAACGGTCCAGTTGTTCTTCTGTGAAATTTGACACAAGTACTCTAATGAAGAGAAAATGAAGATATGAATTAGTTGATGCTCTGTAAATGTTACTTACTGCATTTTTTCACGTTCCTCCTCCTCAAGTTCTTTCTTAGATTTTTGATCTTTTTTAGGTTTTTTAGCAGGGGGTTGTGACATGTTAGAAGTTATAGAGTTCGGATTGGGAGCTTCGGGCATTATGATATCTACACCCAAATCTAGAACTTCCTCCTTAATTTCTGACTTTAGGTGAGTTAAATTTCCAGTGGGCATATCAAAATCAATTTCGGACTTTATACTTATGTTGTCCCTAGAGAAGGAGACGTCTTCAAAGTCATCCTCATCATCAGAATGGGTATTTTCAAAATTATTGTATTTAAGGTTGTCCAAGGCGCGGATATTGTTGTGGTCTATTTCTTTATCTAGAATATCGTCCATTGTTCTCGATAAATAGGAAATTATTTAAAGTGATTTATTTATAACATTTGTAAATAAGCATAAAAGTTGGGTTAGGTTGAAATTTAGACAAGTAGGGTTAAATAAGGAGTACCGGCAATTGCCTTGCCTTGCAGCAAAGCCATCAATAATCAAGAGAAGAAGAAGTAACTAGTAGACAGATGGTTATCTTAGGCCGCTTTCACACGGGTCGGTGTAGCAGCGGCGCAGCAATTACCGTAACGATGCTCTGCCGCATTATCTATTTACATGAGGCAACATATTCCACAGCAGTGTAGTGAACATGTCGTCGTGGAGTGATGAAGAGGACATTGTGTTATATATGTATTTTAAGAGATTACAACAGAGAAAAAAAAAGAAAATATTGGGTGCATCCATACATTGAAAGAAACATTAACTGTAGGTTATTTGTTGCCGCTCAAGAATTAACTTTAAATGATGGAAAATTTCAGTCAATGTATAGATTGAGAAAAGCTTCATTCCAAGAACTTGAACAGCTTATTAGTCCAATTATTCGTAGACAAAATAGGAACATGAGAGAATGTGTAAGTGCTGAAGAAAGGATTTTAATAGCTTTGCGGTAAGTACTATGAATAAAACAAAACACACTACATATGAGAAACAATTCGAGAAAACAGAGTAAACATTTGGTGCTACGGCTGACCCTTATTGCGCTGTCGGAATTTCATTGTAATAAGTTTCTTCTGGAGAGTGAATCGGTCAATCAGGAGACACAGATTTTGCGATTTTATTTCATCAACAAGGATCATCAGTTTGATTTTAAATTTCCTTTGTTGTTCTTTTGTCATACTTTCCAGGTCAGGTAGCATGCTTAGTAAGAAGTGATGCATGTGACTGATTTTTCTTTATTTTCAGAGTTCTCCACATCTTGAACCTTTCTTGTTTTTGCTTTTAAGTAGTTGACAAATGTTTGCTCACCTTCTGTATTGTAACGTTTACGACATCGAATGGTAGGTACTCATTGAGGAAGATGCTGGCGTCGCTGATAAATGTTTTTTTTTAAAAGAGAATTTTCATTTGAAGGTGAGTCTTCTGTTGCTAGATTTTCACAACTACGGTCTTCATCAGGAATAGGTTCTGGGACATTGCCATTATTTTCGGAATTATTTACTGCTTTTACATAAGGCAGTATAAATTGCAAATAATTCTTGAGGTAATCTGGTTTTTTTGGTTTAGAACTACTTGGAGGGGTCTTCATACTTCGAAGAAATGAAGATCTGATGTTGGGCCATTTTTTCTTACACTCTTGAACTGAAATAAAATAAAAACAAATCAATTTGTAGAAATACAAAAGTTATATGTTTGATTATTTCTTATTAATTCTAGGTATCTTGCCACGGGATGCACTTATTCTGCTCTAGCCTTATATTTTGCAAGAGGAGTTACGACAGTATCGTATATAGTAAATGAAACAACATTAGCTATTTGAACACTCTTCACAATGTTTATATGAAAATTCCCTCTAACGAAAAGTGGAAGGAAATAGCAAATTGCGTTTACGAATTATGGAACTTTCCTAACTGCTTAGGAGCAATTGATGGCAAGCACGTTAGAATACAAAAAATTCTCAACTCTGGATCGACAAATTACAACTACAAACACTACCATTCAATTGTTTTACTTGCGGTTTGTGATTCACAATGATAGAAACCGGCTATGCAGGCAGAAATAATGATGGAGAAATTTTTCGTGCATCAAATTTAGGTCAGTGGTTGGAAAGAAATGGTCTAAATGTACCCGCTAGTGCTTGTTTGCCACATGATGAGAGCCAGGAAAAAGTACCATATTTCTTCGTAGGAAATAACGCGTTTCCCTTAAAACGATATTTAATGAGACCATTCCCTATACAAACACTGGATAATAAGAAACGTATATTTAACAATGTGCAAAGCTTAAACAATAAAGTTCTGGAGCTCGAGGTTCTGCTGGCTACACTATCTCCTGACATTCTCACAATTACTGAACATTGGCAAAAAAACCAGGACATAACACTTGTAAAGATACATGGGTATAACCTCTCAAGTTACTATGGTCGCTCTTGTTCAAAAGGAGGTGGCACTGCTATATTTTATAAAGATGATCTCAGTGATCATGTTAAAGTAGAGGAAGTAAACAGTCTACAGACTGGCACAGAAAAAGACTTTGAATTTTGCATTTCTAAAATTGTTATTAATAGCAATAATTCCATAATAGTTGTTTGTGTCTACAGATCACCTAGTGGTAACAGCCAATTTTTTCTCCACAATCTTGCTAACCTACTTGATGAGATGTATAATAACAAACTTTCTTTTATTATTTCAGGAGACTTTAACTTTAACTTTAGTAACCCTGATGACCATGGCGTGATGGCCTTGCTTGGACTAATGCAGACCTTTGGTCTAATACCTTACATTAACTCCAACACTAGAATCACTGCTCACTGTGCCTCTCAGTTGGATAACATCTTTACAAATATGAACTCAAGTGTTGTCATATCTTCTGAAGTCCTTGTTTCTAATCTGTTTGATCATTATCCTCAAATTTTTGTTTTTAAGAGACGGATGGAGGTTCCCCAATGTGGTATGGTTGTGAAGCGACGAAAATTCTCAACACACAACATGAATCGATTTTACAACATGCTGATGTCGGAGGCATGGGAGGAGGTCTATTCTGCTGAAGGAGTTGAAGGAAAATATAATACTTTCTTTCATATTCTTTTCTATTATTTTGATTTGGCTTTTCCAATATGTACGACTAGGTTGAAAAATAAGAAGCCAACCTGGATTACACCAGAGATAAAAATATATTCAAACTACATAAAAGATCTCTATGTTTGGTACAAATATACTAATTCTAGGGAACACTACGTTACATACAAAGATGAAAGGAAACAATATCGACGTTACATCTCCTCTTATAAAAAGTCTATAAATGATAACAAAATCCAAAATTCAAAAAACAAGATAAAATCAGCATGGTCAATCATAAAATCTGAGTCAGGTAAAAATAAAACTAACAACAATATTGTTTTAAGGGAAGATGGTCAGTCCATTGAAAACCCAGCTTTAATCACCGAATTATTTGCTAAACATTTTACTCTTGACCATCAACAAAGCTGTAACTCCAATATACATGACTTGCATAATGATTATCCAACCATATTTCTCAATCCCGTTAATTCTCAGGATATCTTTAAGATATTGATGAACCTTCCAAATAAATTTTCCTCTGGCTTGGATGAAATTCCGGTATTCGTCTTAAAGTTTGTTGGGATTCACTTAGCCGGACCCATTTCCAATGTGATCAATGAGAGTCTTTCTACCCAAATTTTTCATTCTGCTCTTAAGCGGGCAAAAGTAGTGCCTGTTTTTAAGAAGGGAGAAAAACGAATATTGCCAACTATCGGCCAGTATCCGTATTACCATCCATATCGAAGGTATTGGAAAGGGTTATCTATAAAATAGTTATCAATTATTTAACTCACCATCAAATAATAAATAAACACCAATACGGATTCGTTCCCAAAAGATCGACGGAAATGGCCATTTATAGTGCAATACAATATATTATGGAGAATCTTGAGAGAAAGGCCAGTGTAGCTGGACTGTATTTCGATTTGTCTAAGGCGTTTGACACGGTTAACCATTCTTTACTGCTGGACATCCTGGAACGGTATGGCATCAGGGGTGCAGCATCTAAATTACTCAGTTCATATCTAGAGCAAAGAGAACAAATAGTTTGTGTGACACATTCCGGCTCACCAACGTTTTCCCGCCCCCAAATTATAGGAAGAGGTGTGCCTCAGGGCTCAATCCTGGGACCTGTGCTCTTCCTATTATATGTCAATGGCTTGCCTGAGCTATTCCCTTCTGATATGATTTGTCAATTCGCCGACGACACATCAGTTATAGTTGCCAGAAAGACAGTGGCAGATCTTTCACGGGGCTGCTCATCCGCAGTGGAGCGCATGAGGACCTGGTGTCTGGACAGTAAGCTGTCTTTGAACTCTGGTAAAACGGGGTTGATTAATTTTTCGAAAGCCAATATTGTCTCAGAATCTCTACTTGTGTGGTCTGGTGGGCAGTCAATCCCTGTAGCCAATAGTATTAAATTCTTAGGAATACACATTGACCCCAATTTAAATTGGGAGAAACATATTAAAAACCTTTATTCCAGATTAGCTAGCTTGTGCGGATTGATTAGAAGATTAAGGGATGTAGTGTTTGAGGTATCTCTTCGCCTATTTTATTTCGGACAGGTACAATCGATCTTACAATATGGTATCTGTTTCTGGGGATCTGCAAGAGGAGCTCTAGATATATTTAGAATGCAAAAGCGTATCATTCGTTGTTTATTGGGCATGACCTACAGAACTTCCTGTAGACCTTACTTCTGCAAACTAAAAATACTCACCCTTCCCTCCTTATACTTTTCTTCCTTGGTGTTTTTTGTGAAGAGACACAATCATTTGTTTGTTGAGAATAGGGCAATGTACGCTGAGGATGTGACTATGATTACACGACATAGAAGCGATCTCCGCATTCCATTGCATAATTCAGCTTACTATGAAAGAGGTTCTCATTATATGGCCATCAGGGCTTATAGAATGCTACCTGCTGATATTAGAAGCATTGAATCTACAGTCCAATTTAAAAAAGCTGTTTACCACTGGTTGCAGATAAATAAATAAATAAATAAATAAATAAATAAGTCTTTATTTCCAACGGTCACCCACTTACAGGAAATGCAGAAAAAAAAATATAAATCAAAACAATAATAACAGAATAAAAATTAAATGCAAAAAAACAAAGTAGTAAAGTAAAACAGTTAAAACTAATTTAAAGAATAAACAAAAAGAAAAGAAAAATTAAAAAAAAAGAACTCAACAAACCTTTATGCCACACTTCTAAATAACAAACAGCATTAGACAGGTACTTACAGGTTGTAATACTAGGTTATTGATTGAGTAGCCTCAGCACAGAAGATAGCGTATCAACAAATAGATCTATGTTGTAGTTACAAAGCGTATTAAACAAATTACATATGTAAAAAATCGGAGCTCTCTTGAAAATATTATTTAATGCTCTGTTGCAATAAAAAGTGCGAGAATTTCTGGAGTTTATCCTTGGGACAATGTACCGAATCTGATTTAAGAGTGAAATGCAGTCTATTTTGTTGTTTACTAGCTTATATAGGAAAGTTATAGCCGTTGTCACACGACGATCGAGTAAGGTTTTCATATTGAACCGTCCAAGCATGACATTTTGGCAAGTGCCTCTGGCTGGATAAACGCCATCTTGCCTATAGTGCAAATACTTTATAAACCTGCGTTGTATATATTCAACGTTTTTGATTTCAGTTTCATATATTGGATGCCATATAAGTGACGCATACTCGAGTCTTGAGCGTACAAAAGATTGATATAATAATAGTACCACACTGGTATCGTTAAAATTACGACAATTTCTAATAATAAACCCCAAAGACCTGGATGATGATAGTACAATATTCTGAATGTGGCTTTTAAAGTCAAAATTTTCATCAAACGTTACACCCAAATCCTTGATTTCATGGCATCTTGTTAAAGGAAGATTCTGTATATGGTAATCATATTGTATAGAATTTTTATTTCTACAATAGGAAACAAGAAAACATTTTGATACATTAAGAAAAAGTCTGTTATTCTGACACCAGCTATTAATACTATTTAATACTTCTTGAAGATGTTGGCAGTCGGCTAAACAGTTAATTTTAGTGTAAATTTTTAGATCGTCGGCAAAAAGCAATTTATAACAAGAGATGATTGATGCGAGATCGTTAATAAACAATATAAACAACAAAGGACCCAAATTTGCTCCCTGGGGAACTCCAGATTTCACTATATATTGAGAAGAACGAAAGCCGTCGATCTCGACAAACTGCCTACGCCCATTGAGATACGAGGAAAGAAAACTTAACAGACCTGTGGAACAGCCCAGATAATCCAGTTTTTTTAATAAAATTCTGAGATCTACCTGATCAAACGCCTTCTGAAAGTCCATGTAAAGGACATCTACCTGACCTCTAGCATTAAGCGCCTGACACACATATTCAGAAAGACAGCTTAGGTTTGTGACACATGATCTCTGCTCCACAAACCCGTGCTGATCGATAGAGATGAAAGATTTAACTTGATTGTACAGTTGTTTATGAATACAAATTTCAAAGAGCTTGGAAAAATTGCATAAAATAGATATAGGTCTATAATTTCGAAGCTCCGACTTATCGCCCTTTTTAAAGATTGGTATGACTCGCGCTATCTTCCAGCAAGAAGGAAATATACCTGTGCGTATGCAGAGGTTAAAAATGTAAGTCAATGGTTTCGCCAATGCCGCAATACAGTCTTTCACTATGAAGCTCGGAATAAAGTCTGTACCGCAAGTTGACTTGTTTTTAAGTTTTTTGGAGGCTTCAATAATATCAGACTCATTTAAATAATTTAAAGTTACATCACTTTGACAATGTTTTAGTGTAGATGAAGTAAAGTTGTTAGCGTCAGACTCAATGTAAACACTCTGAAAAAAATTGGCGAAAGCATCAACTATCGATTGTGGATTCGAAAACTCATCGGCACCATCCCTTATAATACCCGGTATTCTAGAATCGCCCTTCCTCATTTGAATGTACCTCCAAAACTCAGAACTATCCCTGCAAATATTCGTTTCTAAATTACGTAAATAGTTATTATATGCGTTTGTTTTTACTGTTTTGAGAGTAGTTCGTATGTTTTTAAATTTATCATAATGGTAGATTGTATTATATCTTTTATAATTCTTGTGGGCTGATTCTTTACTTTTAATTAACTGTATGATCTCTGAGGTAAACCAGGGAGGATACCGACGCCTTCGATCCTTCCTCAAAGGTACAGTGTTCTGAAACATAACGTTAAGAGAGTTATATAAATGGTCACAGGCTTCGTTGACACCCAAACACTTAAACAATTGTTCCCAATTTGCATGCAATATTGAATCGTATAACAAAGGAAAATTGGCCCTTCGAAAATTGAACGTCTTGGGTGCATTTCTGCATAGTTCAAATGATGGTGATTTTTCGATTTTTAAGTTATTAACATAGACGAGTAGCGGGGGGTGATATTGATCAACCCTCGAAATCGGCATGTCTGATTCTATGACCGTACAGTCAACATTCGAAATTACCAAATCCAGGGTTCGGTCAATAATATTTTTGACATTGTTTAATTGCTTTAGATCTAAAATATTTAGAAAATAATTAATAAGTGCACATTTATTATCAAGTTCACTAATACCAAAGAGAGGTACGTTGAAATCACCCAAGACAATCAACTTCTGGTTTAAAACTGCATCATGCAGGCATAGTGCCTCAATAAAATTTTCCAGATAATCATAGGATAAAGACGGCATAAGATAAATTATAATTACACCAATACGAAAATGAGAGTTAATATTTAGTCTACACCCTACAATATCTATTAATGCAAAATGTTGATTTATATGGGAAAAGTCAATAGGCACAGCCCTGAGTTCCCCTTTGATGGCCAAGAGTACACCCCCGCCCCTTGCGACACTATGAGACTCGAAGTTACGGTCGGCGCGATAGACGTCATAATAAGTTGGAAACAGTTCAGAACTTGAGATGTCGTCTTTTAACCACGTTTCAGTTTAAGTTGCAGATTAAATGTTTTTATAATTTTACTTTTGGATAATAATTTTAACTTGTGTTAGATATTTAGAATATTTATTTTAAATTTTGTTATTTTGTTTATATAAGTATATTGCCTCTATGAATTCTAGATAAGAAAAATTCATGTACCCTATGGGAACTAGATCCTCCTTTGTATGACGTTGCTTTGTCGTCCTGTATACGATTTTGTTGGCAAATAAAGGATATTATTATTATAACTATAGGTTGAGCAGGGGACGAAAAACCATAGAATGTAGTTTTGGCGTGGTAACTCAAAAATTTCAAGTGCTGCTAACCCCCATAAGGTGTACAAAAATCTCTAATATTATAAATATAATAAAATGTGTTTGTGTTTTACATAATTTTATACGAATTAAAGACGGGACGTGGTATTCGACACCAACATCCAAACATCGACTGAATATCGCAGTTCAAAACTATAATTTGCTAGAAGAGATTATATTCGCATAAACCCTGCATCTTCTGGAGCTATTGTTCGTAATTATTTAGCAAATTATTTTATCAAGCCAAATGGTAGCATCCCATGGCAGTATAACTATTGTTTACAAGACTAATATAAAAAATGTTTATTACCTAAAAGGTTTGTTTTTTTTGCCACTCTTTCCCATGCTTTATCCGTAATATCTTTCCGCGAATATTCTGCGATTTTGTAGTTATAGAGACACTCATATTTTTCTATTTCTTGTACTAAATTTATCTCGTTCGACATTTTCAACTTCCAAACACAAACGTAAACAATCAAACATGTGTATAAACATGCGGTATAAACCATTTACCGCCTAAAAACTTGCAGCACAGATGCACAGAACACAAATATAGCATAGCACAGATGTAAATAGCTCTGCACGCGGAGCTATTATACGGAGCGTATATTATGCGGTGTACTATTATGCGGAGCGTAGTGCGGAGCTATTTACATCTGTGCTTGCAGATAAGCAGCATGTAGAAAGCATGTCGTGCCGAAATCTTGTTGCGTCGACTCGTGTGAAGTCATTTCATCAGAAACATTTGGTTATATAGAAGCGACATTTGCTCTGCATACCGAACGTCTACCGCACGGCTGTTGTACCGCTGCCATACCGACCCGTCTGAAAGCGGCCTTTAAGTGCTGTGCAGCTGCATAAACTAAAAAATATCGCCAAATACAAAAATAATAATCATTCATTTGAAATAATAAGTTTTAATAAGAAAATTTGTAAAAATTAATATATGGATTTTGCTACGTAGCAATACACGGGTTATGTCAAATTGAAATGAAGGGGGGGCACCCAGAGATGTGTGTGAAGCTAGCGTCTGATCGATATCAAGCAACCAAAGTCGAGAACGCAGCATAATGTCGGTTGCCAGCAACCAAATTATAGTCCGGGCTCCCTGTTATGTAATCAAAATAATGCCCGTTCTAAAATTCCCCAGGGATTTTGATAATTTTTTGTCGAGAGTTTTACCTAAATCGACTTACGGTGGTCTCAAACCTGTATAAACTAAGGTGTCGTTGTGAAATTTAATTAAAAAGTCAAATGTTAAAGAAATGAAAAAGACGAAGTTATAGCTGTTTATATTTTTTAACATCTAACAATTCAATAATTTTTTACGAAAAAACTTTCGTTTGTAGAGAAAATTTGTAGAGCAGTTTGCAACCATCTGAAATCGGTTTAAATATTTATTATCCATTACATCAAAAAGTTTCATTCGAATCCTTTGGGAATTTTGGGAGTTAGAACCTTTTTCATTTCGTTAACATTTGTCTTTTTAATTAATTTTCATAACGAAACCTTGGTTTGTAGGTTTAAGACCACCGTAAGTCGATTTAGGTCTTCAATATTTATATCTGGACCAAAAATTATTAAAATCCCTTGGGAATTTCAGGCGATACGGGCATTATTTAACATTTAACATAACAAGGAGCGCGGACTATAAATGGGTCGCTGGCAACCGACATATGCTGCGTTCTCGATTTGATCGCTGGATATCGATCGGACGCTAGCTTCACACACATCACCCAGAATTGTTTTGTTTACATTCCAATTTTGACAGTGACGTAAACTTTATAATTTATTAAATTTTCCTTTTTTATAATTTCAAATTAGCCAATAAACACTTAATAAAAATGTTAACTAAATTATTTAAAATCATAATTTCTCTTACTAGTTTCGTTATTGCTGCCTATTCAATTTTGGAGCTAACCTATTTTCTGTCGGTGCCTAAAACGCTGATTAAAAAATCGGGTAAGCCAGCACTAACTCTACACCCCAGATAAATATTTAAAACACTAAATTCCAGACTCATGGGTGGATACATCACAGAATATGTTGGTTAATATGGTCCTGCTAAGCATATTTATCCTACAACATTCAGCAATGGCTTCACAAAAGTACAAAAACTTTGTGAAGAGTCGAGTGGTGGATGATATAAGTAGAAGCTTCTATGTTACTGCTACAGCAGCTACCCTTTTGGTAAGTAACCATGGAAAAACATTATTTTTTTAAATGCTTTTTTATATTTAGCTTATAATAAAAAATTGGCAACCAACATTAAATCTGATCATTTGGAACTTTGACCTCAGTTATAAGCCATTATGGTTGCTCTATATCTCCATACACACTGGCACCTGGATGATCATTTATGTTGCAAATATATGCACAGATATTCCAGAACTTGTTGGTTTAAAACAGGTAATAACTAATTTATTATGGTTTTTATTCTATTCATTCATATGTGGGGTTCAAGGTTTACTATAGTTTAATAAATCAACCAGACCCAATGAAAAGAAAATCATTGCAGTTGCAAAGACTGACTTCCCACATGAGACATCCAAGTTTCTTAGGTTTTTTGTTGATTTTCTGGTTCTTCCCTGTTATGACGTAAGTAGCATGGTCTTAAGAATTTGTATTGTTTTATTTAAATATTTTGTAGACTGGACCGGATGCTTCTAGCCACCATTTTATCTTGCTATATGTATATAGCATGGAATACTGATGGTGAGGATTACACCTATCAAAAGTATATGTTTGATAGGAAGTATCTTGAGCTATTAAGGCTTGATAAGGCCCGCTAGTATAAATATGAATCTCCTAAAGTACAAATGACAAATTTCTAGTATTATTTTTGACTTAACAAGGACTGTTTATTTTGCCTGCAAATAGTAAATTATTTAATAATATTTTTGTTAGTTTCTTACTTATTATTGGTTGTTCAGTGCAATTATAACTTTATTGTGATAAGATTAATATAATTTTATGTGTAACTTTAATAATTGTAAAGAACAGATGATATTTTGAAAGAAATAATTTTGTTTTTGTTTATATAAATTTAATTTGGATCATTAAACTCAGCCAGTGACAGCTCCTCCATTAGGTAAGTGAGTATCACAAAAAATTATTTATATAAAAATGTTACTAAAACCAGTCGGAAGAATTTTAAAATGCCTGGATAGTATGAAATATTTCTTCCAATTCATGCAGCGAAAAAGCTTGTGCAGATATAGAAATAATATAGGAAATGCCTAGAAGAAAGGGAAGAGCTCTTCAGATGCCTGGGAGACACGAAAAATGCTTTTAAATTCCTGGACAACAAAAAGGAAATGTGAAATGCCCAGAATAGCTTTGAATGCCAGGAAGACATAAAAAAATCAGCCAAAGAGTCTGGAAGGTTTTAAAAATTACTTAAAATTTCCAAAAAAAAAAAAACAGAGAGGCATAGAAAATAAGCTCAAAGGACAGCAATACCTGATTATAAATTTCTGGTAGACATAAAAAAATTATATTAATTATTGTAACATGAAAAATTAATTGAAATCCCTGGACTTTATAAAAATAGAGGTCCAATGCCTGAAATGAAATTAAAAATTGCCTGGGCAACATAAGAAATTAGTCTAAGCCTGGAAAATATGAAAATGCTTTTAAATTCCTTGAAGAAAGGAATATATAAAATTTCTGAAAGAAAACTCTAAATTGCTTTGAATGCTTGAGAGATATTAAAAAAATCATTCAAAAAGTCTGCAAGATCTGAAACATTACCTTAAATTGCCAAAAGATGGATAGGGAGACACAAAAAAGTAACCTCAAAATATTGGAACAACTGAAAAATTATTTCAAATTTCTGATAGACTTAAGAAAATATATAAAATCTATAAAATGAAACTAAACATTCTAATCCTCTAGACTGGTGGGTCCTGTAAACTTCCACTACCAATCCAATAGACTTGTAACTTGTGTCTTAT
This sequence comes from Anthonomus grandis grandis, assembly GCF_022605725.1. Classification (NCBI taxonomy): domain Eukaryota; kingdom Metazoa; phylum Arthropoda; class Insecta; order Coleoptera; family Curculionidae; genus Anthonomus; species Anthonomus grandis. The sequence continues at coordinate 35,105,913 of NC_065546.1, forward strand.
CATAGTATTAATTAGGGATACAATGAACCAATGGCTGTTATATACGCAAAGAAGTTCTTATAAGGTTGGCAGTTCATCTCTACATGTCTTTTAGTCAGTTTAGGGTTAAATATAAGTGAATTGATTCGAGAAGTGCAAATTGCTTCCAATGCCCTGGAAATATTTAAAATGAGTTCAAAAGTCTGGAAAAAATTAAAATTGTTTTAAATTATAAAAATTGATTTCAAATACTTGGAGTGAAACTTCAAATTGTTTTGAATGTCTGAAGTATATACAGTGCATGCGTAAAGTAGAGGATAAATTCAATAAAAATTAAATAGACGGTTTCTAAAAAAATGCCTGAACCCATCTATTTTAATATTTGGTTTATGGTTTTTCTACGTGAAAATTAAATATACAGGGTGACTCAAAAAAAGAGTTTTTTAATGGGAACCACCATTTTTGAATGCAGAATCAGAAAGAACGTTTTTTTACAAAGGATATGGTGCAAATCAATAGTGGTTACATAAGCAATTTTGAACGAAAAATGGTGATAAAATGTTAAATTAAAGAAATACCTATCTAGATTAAATGTTCGAATTGAGCACCGTTAACAACCTGACAATAACCAAGGCGATTTAAAAATTCGTTTTGAACGTTGTCAATGACATCTGGAGTAATATTTCTAATTTCCTGGCGTATTTGTTCTTTTAAATCTTCTAAACTCGTTGGTTTAGTGACATAAACTTTACTTTTTAAGTATCCCCATAAAAAGTAATCGAGGGGAGTTAAATCTGGAGATCTGTGTGGCCATTTAATAAACCCTACCTATCCAACGATTTAGAAAAACTTCATCTAAATAATATGGAACGGTTAAAGCATAGTGTGGCGAGGCTCCATCTTGCTGAAAAAAAAGATCACGTGGGTGCACGTCGGGTTCTTCCAAATCCGGATACAAAATTATCATCAGAGCGGAGATAAGATCATTTTCCATTCCAAATACCTCTCACCACTATACCAGAAATTGACTTTGAGGGTGTTGTGTATGGTAGTCTGTAACCAATGAGGGTCGTCGCCCAATATCGACAATTCTGTCTGTTCAAATGGCCGTTTAGACTTTAGAATAAAGGTTGCTTCGTCAGAAAATATCTGTATTACAAAATTATTGTTATCATTACATAATTGCTGAATCTACTCACAAAATTCATTTCGGCGATCAAAACCAACTTCGGATAGCTCTTGAAGTAAGAATATTTTATAAGGGTGGAACTTTGCTTTTTTCAATACTTTATGCACAGTAGATCCCGTTAAATTAACATTAGAAGCCGTGCCTGTGATTATGGCTTTGGGATTATTTTGGACCGTTAAGCTTATCTTCAGTTATTGAACCCAGACCAGCTTCTTGAGTATCCCAAACATGCCCGAATTCACGAAACTTTGCTTCAACTCTGCTTCCCATGTTTTGGCTAATAGGCGACCGATCAGAATGAGTTGCATTAGACAACTGAACCACCTCCTTTTGAGTACGCGACATATCTCTGAAACCAATCATGCACAAGAACACTGACAACAACTAAAAAACAAAAATCCAACATTTAATTTAGATAGGTATTTCTTTAATTTTACATTTAATCATAATTTTTCGTGACAAAATTGCTTATGTACCATATCCTTTGTAAAAAAATGCGTTCTTTCTGATTCTGCATTAAAAAATGGTGATTTCCATTTAAGAAACATATTAATGACGTCATATCTTTTTTTGAGTCACCCTGTATATTTATTTTCCACGTAGAAAAACCCTAAACCAAATATTAAAATCGACGGGTTCGGGCATTTGTTTCAGAAACGGTCCATTTCATTTTTATTGAATATATTCGCTCCTTTACGGATAGGCTGCATATACATATATTTAAAAGCTAAAGTAAAATACTACAGAACATATAAGAACGTTAAATACATACATTAGCAAATATTAAAGACCCTAAGGTTGAAATACTCCAAATTAAAAAATACAAATAAGGCTTAATTGTATACATACCTATAATCCCGCACTCCAACCAAGGACTCCATTTCTTTATTTTTAAAATAAAACACTGAATGATCTCTTAATACTTTAATAAGGGAAATAAATTGAAGTTACCTATTTCTGTATACAAAAAGTAACATTTCAAATATATAACGAAAAACTTGTTTTTAGTAAAACTTTATACAAAGTGGCCTATAAATTATTAATAAATGTATTTCAATAATAATAGCTATATTTTTAACACGGCTTCATCTTATACTATTTCATATTTCTCGGGATATAGTACGGCTTCCACGGAGTGTTTCACTGGAGAATCGTCGTCCACCATGAGCACATCGATTATCTAAACAAATTGCATTATTTTAAACTAAAAACCCGTTAATTATTATCATAAAGGATTACCTTAATACTAGCATAGGAGGTCTTAGAAGTAAAAGACACTGTGAGAGGGAAGAAATCTCCGGGTATAGCTCTGGACGCGTTAAACTCTAATGATCCGCTCTTATTACTGGCATCTATGAACGGTAAACTCCAAACTAGTTGATTTTTTCTGGATTCATGTGTGTATGTGCCGTCACATTCGCCTACGGTAGGCGAACAACCAATACTATAAGAAACAAACTTTAATTACCTGGTAAAAAGGGTTTAACCAAATTATAATCTTCAGTAAAGGTCTTTAAAATATGCTTTTTATTACACAGAAAAAATTTATCATAAACTTATGCCAAAGTGGATGTTGTAGGCAGCATTTTGTAGCTTAGAGCATTTAAAACTAGCAATCCCTCCGAATTATGAAACTTACTATACCGGGTGGCGCATCGAAAACGAAACAGAGCCAATTACGGGCAGTCCATTAACTTTTTAAAAAAACGCTCAGACCCGTCGATTTTATTTTCGAGGGGGACACTTAATAATCACAAAATCACTTTCCCACCTACCACGTACAAAACTACACATAAAATAAATCATGAGGCTAATGATCCACAATGTCCGAGTTACCAGTACAATTTGGCACGTGCAAAATCTAAAGTAAATTATGGATAACTTTGATCCTAGAAATTTTGACATTGACAATATTAAAGAAAACACACCCGAATGTATGCTGGTGACTCCGAGTGATTTGTCTGGTCATATAAGTTGTGATAAAAAACTGTTAAATATAATGCATTTAAATATCTGTGGGATAAAGTCAAATTTAGACAATTTATTAGTATTTATTACTTCATATAATCTCGTTTCCTATTGTGATATAATAGTTCTCTCAGAATGTCATAATTTAGGCACCACAGATGCTGTCAATATTCCTGGATATAGTATATATTATAATGAGGCACATTACAATTCATTTGATGGAGTAGTAATTTACTACAAAAATCATCTAAATCCTGCATTTTTAAATAACAAACTTTCATAGTAGTGACAGTACTACTTGATTGCAAAGTAGTACTGTCACTACTATGAAAATTCGCATAGATCATCTAGATTATAATATATTCTCTACCTCCCGATCCCCGTCAACGAATGTACTTACATTTTTGGATGACCTTGATTTATTTTTTAAAAATTGTCAAAAATCTAACATAGATCTGTTTTTGGGCGACATAAATATAGATTTGTTGAAAAGTAGTGATCGAAAAGTTATAAAATACCTAGCCTTAATGAATTCAATTGGATTTGTTTCCATGTGTAACAAAACTACAAGAGAAATTAGTAATACTTGTATAGACCATATATTTATGAGAAATAAAATGAAAGCCAAGGTAAAAAAAAAGCCACAACATTTATTATTAACCACGACATTACTGACCACCTGCCTATGATACATATCTCATGTCACGACAAAGAAAATATAGTCATCACTGACATAAATACACTAACAAAAACTGATTACACACGACTAAGACATGAAGCTGAGTTAGTTGATTGGAATGCTATTTTAGCCATTAATGATCCAGAAGAAGCATGCAAATATTTAATAAACAACCTCACTGACATAATAAAAAAATCTAAAATAAAACTAAAATACAAAAGAGCAAAACCATGGATTTCAACTGGGTTAATTGTTTCTATTAAAAAAAGAGATAAAATGAAAAGAAATTTGAGATTAAATCCTACTGACGAAAATAAATTAGAATATACTAATTACTGAAATAAATTAAAAAGGTTAATTACGGTCACCAAAAATGAATACTATAAAAATCAAGTTTTTGAGCATGAACATGACATTAGAAAATTGTACAAATTAATTAATGAGACCACAAATCAAAATGACAAAAAACCACAGATATTACAAATTAGAAAGCAAAATATGATTCTGACTAAAAACAATGAAATTGCTGATTATGCTAATGATTATTTTGTTAATATTGGTGCTCAAATTTCTGGTACCCTTAATATCCCAGAAACGCCAACCCCTATAAAAGAATCAATTCCTAACTCTATGTATTGTATTTAAGACCTACAAATTCAACAGAAATAGTAAAACATATAAATTTCCTTAAAAATAATTGCTCCCCTGGTATCGATCAAATTACTTCTAAAACAATAAAACTTCTATATTTAAAACTTAAGGATCCAATTACACATATAATAAACCAAATTTTCAAAACAAGTATTGTACCATCTTACTTTAAGGCTTCTATCGTTACATCAATTTATAAATCAGGAGATAAACTCGATATAGGAAATTATAGGCCAATAAGCGTTATTTCAAATTTTGCTAAAATTTACGAGAAATGCCTTAAATCACGACTTGTTGATTTTTTGAATACCATTGATATCAGAAAATCAATTTGGATTTCTTGAAGGTAAGCGGACAACTGATGCAATGTATGAATTGGTAAAAAATGTTACTGGTAATTTAAAAGTAGGCAAAAAAACGATAGCTCTATTCCTGGACTTGCAAAAAGCATTTGATAGCGTATCCCATTCCCTCCTCATTAATGTCCTTGAAAGAAATGGTGCGCGGGGACCGGTTTTGAGCATCTTTGAGAATGATCTCACAAATTGTACTCAATTTGTCAAAATAAATAATATATTAAGCTCTCCCAAAAAAATTAAACATGGCGTGCGTCAAGGTACCGTTCTCGGACCAATTTTATTTATTCTTTACATAAACATGCTTTGTAATCTTAATGTGGGTGGGAAGGTTATAGCTTATGCTGATGACACGGTAATAATTTTTTCGGATAAAACTTGGGAAGGGGTGAGAGAAAAACTTAAGGTTGGTTTAAAAAAAATTAAAAATTTTCTGGATACATTCAAACTAAGTTTAAATATTTCTAAAACATATTATGTAGCCTTTTCACTTACAGCAGCAAATAGACCAAATTTTAGCAACATTAAAATAAATGATAACAATTTAATAAAAGAGCAAAACAAAATAAAATACTTAGGAATTATTTTAGATAACAATTTAAAATGGAACCAACATGTTATATATATTACTAAAAAAATCAGATGTCTAATTTACAAGTTTTATTTGCTTAGACAGTTCTTAAACAATAAAATTTAATTGTAGTGTATAAGGCACTTGTTGAACCGTTGCTTAGGTATGGTATGTTGGTGTGGGGTGGTATGTACAGTATAAATATGGAACAGTTAAGGGTATACAAAATTACATAATTAAAATCATTTTGAAAAAACCAAAACTCTACCCTACTTACAAGTTATACTCAAAAGAAATATCTAATATAAGAACATTATATGTAATAGAAATTTGTAATTATGTCCATTTAAATAATAAATTTAGTTGCAACATCATATCACATCATATCACAACTATCCTACAAGAGGTAAATCAAACCAACTACATAACTCTATCTTATGTAAAAATACTATGGAACAACATTTTGTAAATTATTTAGGGCCGAAACTTTACAATTTGTTACCTCACAATATAAGAACTATATAAATCATGGGTACATTTAAGAAGAAATGTAAAGAATACATCTTAAATTTTTTAGAAATTTTTCAATAATAATTAAAAACGATGTACCATAAATCAAAATTAAGTTTATCTTGTGTATTATAAATTTATTAAGCGCGTTAGAAGTAACTAGAGCGTTTAGAAAATGAGGCAATTGTTGTAATTTTTAGAGTATTTGTTGTATTTTTCAAGCAGATACAGGTACTGCGTACCTAGGTGCTAATATTTATATAGCCTTACTATTTTGTTAAAATTCGATGTAAATTACTTTATGTTTTTGTTTAAATATTAAAAGTAAAAAAAAATGTTCCTGCATCTGTGACGCATACAAAATTACTCCATAATGCCTGGAATATGGAGAAAAAATCTTTTATGCAAATTTGTAGGAGAGACCAGGTAGGTTTTCGGGTCAAGTACGGAACAAATGACCATTTGCAGGTTATTAAAACCTTAACAGAAAAGTTCGTACAATACTTGACAAAAATTACTCCATAATGCCATGAATATAGAAAAAAGTTTCTGCAGACTGGAAACCAATATAAAATTTTTTAAATGGCTGAAATAAATTTAAAAAATGAATGATGGAATCCAGGTAATCAACTAACTGGAAGAATAAGTTTGGAAAACAAGGAAAGTATCTGAAAATACTTGGAAGATAATCAAAAATGAATAATGGAAAATAGGAAAATGTTTTCAATCCGCTGGAAGACAAAAAAATTAGTCCATAATGACTGGAATACGTAAAAAAGCTTCTGCATACTGTTTGGTAACCAATTTATTTCAATTAACTGGAACATATAAAAAGTCAATCCATAAGTTTTGAAAACATGAAAAAAATTTAGTGTCTGGAATGTATAAAAAAACGACTCCCTAAGCCTGGAAAATATCGACAATTATTTCAAATTCCTGGGGGACTAAAAAAAATGCCCGGAATAAAATGAAAATTATGAAAGATGATTTTTAATGCCTGGAATAGCTCATTTCATAATGGTAGGTAATAGTGTGTTTTATCCCAATTTTATTCAATGAAATTTAAAATGGACAGTATTTAATTCTAGGAGAAGTCAGTTCCGGATATAATTATATTCTGATTGATCACCTTTGCCTCCTCCGCACATTTAATAAGTGTAAAGAAATAAAGGCAAAATATGAAACAAAAGGAAGAAACTTTTGCAGGAGAGGGTTTGTCAGGACAAAAGATATAACCTCTAAATCTTTAAAAGTGTTATTGTTGTTTAAAAATAAACTAATAATTTTTTTAAGGCTTAAGCTTGTCCTCTTCCTTTTCTTTTTTATTCTTGTGTACAAAAATAAAAATCTCGTAAGTTAATAAAATGTCAAACTTGTCATTTTGGTACTTCAAAATAGGTCCTAGGTGTTTACACCGAAAAAAAAAATTAATATTTTGGGAAGCATCATATAATTCGCGTACCAAATTTTGGTGCGGTGCAATTTACACCGAAAAAATAGTCCTCGTGACGTCATTTGATCCAAGTATTAAACATTTGGTAGACGCGTTGTAAACGTAGCTTCTGTTTAATGTGCTACACTGCCAAAATTGCCATTCGGCCAGTTCACATTCTCATTTTCTTTACCCACATAGGAGCGCAGAATAGGTTCATGCGCGTGTATTTTATTATTTTAATTATGTGTACATTATACTTATAGGGATTTTTTAGGTTGTGTAAAAAGTGATAATCAAATATGAATAACTAAGGAATCAAGTAGGTCAGAGATATTGGTTAATATAAAATTCTTAAATTAATTTAAGTCTCGTAAAACAAACATCAATGCAAACAGCATAGTAACCATAAAAAGAAAAAATAACAAATATTACAATTTCTTGCCATAATAAACCTGTTTGTTATTGTTTAGGACCTCATTAAATTCATAAATAAAATAAATAAATAATTCTTCAATTAACTGGGAGATGTAAAAAGTTCATAAGTTTGGAAAACATTACAAATGAGCCTGGAAAACTAAGAAAATTACTTTATAAGCCTTTAAGAATATATCATTCATTTTCTTCCAAAGGCCAAACAAATGTCAGGTTTGTTAAGGTCTGATGATGCTCTACAGAGAGCGCGAAAGACGGATAGCAGTACTTTGACTTTGTGTTTTTGTTTTTTTTTTCAAAAATTCATAAGCCTGAGAAAAAAAAGATGTTTTCAATTCGATGGAAGGTAAAAAGTTAATTCATAGCTTAGAAAACAAGTCATTATTTGATCATAGTCCATAAGTCTGGAAAACAAAAAAAAAAAAGTAATGCCGGAAATGTACAAAAAATTGCTCCATAAGCCTGAAAAATATAACCAATTAGTTCAAATTCCTGAGAAACAAAAAATAGCCCTTAATTCCTGGAAAATGATTTAATATGCCCGAAAATGAAAATATGATATCGAACACCAGGATTATTGGCACCCAAAATTGTTCTGGGAATGTATGCAATTAAGTTACTGAAGCGAAAAAAAGGGTTGGTAAAAAAATTCAAATCGAAGAATTATTCTTAATCTCTCTGCAATCCCTTACATCTCTATATATTATTAAGAAAACTTGTGCAGTGCTGACATCGGATAGCAGAGCAACGATTAATATTACTCAGCTACAAGAGCTCGATTTAACATGCTTTTAATGATCCAGATAAATCCATAAAAGAAACTGATATAAAGAGAAGTTCAAGAGAGCAGCTTGGAAATATTCCTATAAGGAGTAAAAACCTTACGAATATTTAAGATATTTAACAAGCCAAGATTAACTGAAGATATCATTACAATATTAGTTATTTACCCCTAAAGCTGCTCAATATTCCTCTTGCCATGCTCTTGATATTAGGAGAATGAGAATACTTTGTTGATTCTCTTGTCCCCTCATTATTCACTTATAGAGCTGACATTTACTCTCATTTTATTTGAGGTTTCGAGATAAAAGACGCCTATATAGTATACAAAATTTTTGTTATAGATTTATATAGGGATTAAGTAAGTATAATCATATTTTCACCTGTATTTCACAGCATCGTTGACTATACAGAATTATAGTCAACGATGCTGTAAAAAGTATAAGCATCGTCTATAGATTACAACAAGTCAGACCACTCGAGCGGCCCTGAAATCGATTGCCCCACCCCCCGTTCCTCACCTCGCCATGCATCGGCTGGGTAGAACCCAGGTTTAGTTTTCGCAAGTACGTTAACTTGTGTGCATCCGCTTCGCGAGAGAGTTTTTGCTTGTAGCGTTTTAGACAATAATTTGGTTACATACTACTTGTATAAATATAATTACCCAATAATAAAGTAGTATGTATTTCATCCCTATGTTAAATATTTTGTTCTGTATTTTGTGTTTTACATTTTTATGTAAAACATTGTAATGCTTTTGCATTACAATCTTAAAAAATAGTTTATTATTTATTTTCTTCCCCTAATGTTACTGAAATAGTTTTTGCCGATTTTACAACCTATTATCCCAAAAAAACACACTCCACTTCTTTTTGTCGGCCACCAATTTCGGCGTTTAAGACCCGGTAAATTTTGATATTTTAACATATTTTATATATATTTACTATATCCACAAATAAATACAATTATAAGTATATAATTTACAAAACTACTTATTTAGCGCTTATTATGATAATTGTTTGTTATTCTTTTGCGCTTTTGTATTTTTAAAACGACCTATTTCAAAAATTAAAATAACCCATACCGTATTAAAATTATTTTATATTTTTTAGTGCGTTTAAATGTGTTTTTTAATTGTTTATTTATTTTAACTTTAGATTTATTTTTTGAATATTCATCTCTAAAATTTCAACAAATATTAAGTAAAAACTTGTATTTTTTGACTCCTAAAAATGTAGCAAATTTAAACAATTCAACAAGTAAGGTTTTTTTCAAATTCACTTTTTATATATTATATTTGACTTAAAAGGCAGCCATTTTGAATCCGCCATATTAAACGCTTCCAATTTATTTAAAAGTTCAAATTCAACTGATCAAAACTTCTAGATACACCAATTTTAGAAAAGGGAAACTCAAAAACATTTTAAAAACTGTCCTTGTTATCGAAAGCCAAGCACCTACAAAATTTGCTACATTGCTACATAAAGGCAAAGAAGTGAAGCTAATATAAAAAATGTGTAAAAACGTTAATAATTAAGAAACAATGTCATATAAACACATTCTATTCCAGTCCTATAAAAAAAGTTCTTATTTTATGACTTAAAATACTTCTTATGAATACTCCTCGTATAAAAATAATCAGCGCGCCTCAGAATTTGCTTTTATCGATATTTACGATAAACCCTGGTAAACGCTGGTACGCAGCAAACAGCGGGATTCAAGGTCAATTTTGGTAACAAGGTCAAATTTAACACGGGCGGTATAGGAAGTGGTCTGACTTGTTGTAATCTATAGACGGTGGTATAAGGACTTGGAAACTGATCTAAATCAGCGCCTACAGGATCTTACAAGAACTAGCAAGAACATGATATCAACGATCCGTACACTGGAACTGGAAAATGCGGCGCAGCGTAAGGAAGTTGAGAGTCTAAAATATGAGGCTACTCGAGTTCAATCCTGTCCTACATCCGCAGAAAATGTATCCAAACCCAGCAATATCTTTACCAATACCAAAGCAGAACGACGCTATCCCAGGAAGAACAAAATTTTGGTCATTGGATCGGATGTTAGAGGATATCTGTCACTCTTTAAAAAATCAATTGGTAGCAAGTATGATCTAAACTGCCAAAAGACATCTAATTTGCTGACTGAAGACCTGCTTCAAGAGACTCTCCAATTCTCCGAACGGTTTACTAAATCGAACTTCGTTTTTGTGTTTCTTGGTTCACTTGAATCAGTGTTCGGAAAACGATGCAGCATTGGGGATATTCGTAAAAGACTTAGAAACATGGATAATACAAACGTAGATTTAATAGGACCTCTGTTTAAAAATAGGCCCATACTTAATTCATTTATAACGTCACAACATCGCGAAATCTCAAAATGCATTGAATCCTTAAATGGAACTACGCTTGTACCCATTGTTGGCGATTACATAAATAAGGAGCGCATGGTACATTATCTCATTGATTTCTGTCAATTAAATAATATTAAATTGAATTTTCACCAAGACTGTCAACATCTCAGTCCAATGTAACATTTGGGAATAGTAAACTCTCTACTGTTGACATACAAGCTAGCAACAATCATGTAAATGTAAAACACATTCAATCTAATGTTTTACCTAGCCACCTAACTCTAATGTTAAATATTCAATCTCTGCGATATAAAACTAGTGAACTTTCACTTTTTTTGCATGACCTAAACTATCCTAGTATTTTATTACTTACTGAGCACTGGCCTAAACCGGGTGAGCTTATTGATCTACCAAATTATGTTTTGTCTAGTTTTTGTCGGATTTTGTCTTCTCATGGTGGATGTATGATATTATTATGTAAAAACTTTTTAGAACACAACTCTTTTCAACAGGTAGATAAATTTAAACATCTCCTAAAGAAAATGACTTTTGAATTTACTGTAATTTATTCCAAATCCGTAAACTTATAATATGTAATTTGTATTTATAGATCTCCTCTAGGTGACTGCAGCGAATTCTTTTTAAAATTAGAGGCACTTTTGTTTCCATCCATCGGCGGCTTACGTAGTTCTTACAGGAGACTTTAAAATCAACTTTAATGATAAAAATTCTGTCTTTACTCTGCGCCTCGATCATCTAATGGGGCCATTTAATATACATATGCATGTAAAAGACTCTACTCGTATAACACAGTCAACAAGCTCCACTATTGATTATATTTGTTCTAATTTTCCATATGACTCCGTGGAGTGTACAGTCGCAAATTCTGCTTTATCAGACCATGAGTTTACACTATGTAAAATAGCAAATATACAAAAGGAATGTAGTGTATCTACACAGCGATATGGTCGAATTTTTGGTATTAATAACTTTAATAAGTTTCGTCAACTTTCAGCTCTTGAGTCCTGGAATTCTATTTTCGATTTATCTTCCTTTCACACAAAACTTGTTAAGCTCTTTGATGCTTCCTTCCCAATGATTAAAATCAAACCGAAATCCAAACCTATAAAATCTTGGTTCACGAGGGGTTTGAAAGTATCTTCAAGAAATCTGAGATCTCTTCACACAATAAGAAAGTTCACTGACTCTCCAGTTTTTCATAACTATTTCAATTCTTACCGAGCCTTGTATCGTCGTCTGATAAGAATCTCTAAGCAACCTTACTACGTCAACCGTTTAAGTGGTTCATCTAACAAATATAAGGAGAGTTGGAAAATTATTAATGATATTCGTCACAATTATGGTAAGCAGTCAAGACAATGCCCTGAAGTCTCTTCCAATGATTTTAACAATGTTTTTTCTAATATTGCTCTATAACTTCAGCAAAATTTGAATCCTTCAGTGGATCCTCTTTCCTTTATGCCAGCCATTCATGTTCCAAATTCCTTCTTCTTTATACCTACAAACCTAAACGAACTCAAGGATATTCCGTATACTGAAAAAAATAACAATTCAACTGGAGAAGACAACTTTTCAGCTAAGATTTTTCTCAACCTTCCAGAAACGGCGCTAAAGGCACTGGTTGACTCAATTAACCTTTCTTGGAGCAAGGGGATATTTCCATCTTGCCTAAAATCAGCTAAAGTTATCCCAATTCACAAGGGTGGAGCTCTTGATAATCCTTCCAACTTTCGTCCCATCTCTCTTGTCTACGCTATCAAAGCTAATCGAAAAAGTGGTTAAAAATCGAATAATGTCCTTTTTCAATAAAGTCCAAAAACATTCTCACCAGACTTCAATTTGGCTTCCGTGAAAATACCAGTACCAATGATGCCATGTTTAATTTTTTTCAAGAGCTTTACTCCCAGATAAATGATGGTGGAGTTTCGGCGGCAGTTTTTTGTGATTCGTCGAAGGCTTTCGATTGTGGCTGCCATAGGATTCTGCTGCGGAAGCTTCATCATTATGGATTTCGGGGAATTTCATCTTCTTGGTTTGCTTCCTATCTGCAAGATCAGCAACAACGAGTGCTTGTAGGATCTAAGTACTCTGATTACCATCCTATCACCTTGGGAGTTCCTCAGGGTTCAGTTTTGGGACCTATACTTTTTCTCCTATACATAAATGATCTTACCAATCTTAATGTACGGGGGAAATTTACTCTATTTGCCGATGATACCACACTTCTCTGGCACAGCCCAGACACAGATACTCTGCGAACTACATTAGCAACTGATCTTCAGGCAGTAAATCTCTGGTTTAAATCAAACTTGCTGTCACTAAATCCTCATAAAACCAAATTATTGTGTTTTAAGTGTGCTCTAGACCACGTGACTTTTTCTAATTCAGTAGTTCAGCAGTTTGATAATACAAAATTTTTGGGTATATTCATTGACAGAGAACTCAGATTTGAAGAGCATATCCTAGGTACTTGCAAAAAGGTGTCTGCAGGTTGTTTTGCAGTCAGAGTGGCTACCCTGGACCTTGGCATGGAGTTTAGAAGATCTGTATATTTTTCATTAATTGAATCCCACCTTAGGTATGCCATTTGCTTCTGGGGTAATGTAGCTGCCTACCTTCTACAAATGCTGCTTGTTTTACAGAAGCGTGCTGTACGTTACATCTGTGGGGCTAAACCAAGAGATTCCTGTCGCCCATTATTTGTTAGGCTGGGCATACACACTGTCTTCTCCCTCTACATTCAGGAAGTGGCCTGCTCACTTTTTGCAAATTGCTTTAAATTTATAACCCCAAATCCAAGATACTTAACGCGTCAAGTGAACGATCTAAATCTTCCAATCCCCTCCTCCACATTAACTAAAAAATCTATTTTCTACGAGGGAATCAAAATTTTCAATCGTTTACCAGATGGAATCAGGGAGGCAACATGTATTGACACTTTTAAACGTAAATTGAAAATACTTTTGACCGAAAAATGTTACTATTCACTAGATGAATACTACGCCGACACATTCTAATTTTCCCTAAGTGTAAGTTTACAGTATTTGAATTTTATTTGAATTGTTTGTATGATTAGAATTCTTTGCTTTCTTATACTTGAGGGGATAATTATGGAATTTAATTTACTTTTTATGTATTTTTTTTCTGCTGTTCTTATGTATTGTTTTCTGATGTTTGTTTTAGAACTCTCGAGTGTGTATGGGGTGTAGTGGTAGTAACTTAAGGTAGCTTTGTTTAGAACAATTTTTCTTGGTTAATAACAATAAAGCATGTTTTTTTTTTATAATATATTTATACAGAAGCGTCGTAATCATTAATTTTAAATTTTGTACAACGCATTATAACTCTAAGGTTAGACCTAAAACAAACACATTTTGCCTCTAATTTCAACATTCATTATGTTACATATTCCCAAGTACAATAGAGTTTTTTTTTTTAAATAATATTTTACATATCAAGCAGTTTATATAACAACCTTTATACTGGTATTATATTCTTTTTTCAACTATGTATTAAAATGGCTCATTTAAATTATTTTAGAGTCAAGATTTAAGTATTTTAGTTTTGCAATTTTGAAAACAATCTCATTTTCCCTGGAGAATACCATGAATATATTTAAAAATATTATATTATAAAAATTTATTTTCCCCCAACAAAGACAAATTTACATTTTTAGCCACATAAGTTTACTGAATTTTTGATTCAAGCTTATGATACTGAATCAATTCACGGCCATTACCACTAATACTTACGGCAAAGGAATTGAAATATTAACATCGGCAAGTTCGAGATTAGTATGGGCCAGTTCGTATTCTATATTAACGTCACAGCTGCCATCTCCCGCTTCTGATGGCCAACAATTGATCAATAAAGGCACGAAAGCCTCGTCCGTGTTCTGTAAACGCCACTTAAGCACCCCCACGTCGGAGTGTAACGGGAAAGGTTTGCCCGCTTGTTTTAAACCGATCTGAAAAATCATGAGTTGTAAGTTTCGTAACTTATTGTAAGTTTCAACATATTGTAAGTTTCCTAAAGCAAACACTGACGGACGACTTACTTGCGAGCGCAACTTAAACAATTCCTTATCGACTTGCGGATGGGTTTGCAACTGGACGCCCCTAGTATCTTTATTTTCTAACTGGATCCTGATTCTGCCCCATTTTTCGTTTCCAATATGCAAAGTGACCAGACCCAGCACTTCGAATTGTTGCACTCCTCCGTCCCTGCCCATGCGCACTATCAACTTCTCTTCTAACCTCAAATGGACGCTAAAATTCACAAAATTTACGACGTGTGGCTTTTGACGAATCTGATATCGAAGCTATTTTAAATTAGAATATTAGTAATTATGGCATGTATAATTGTACTATAACATCAGATTTTAAAAAATATATCTGAATTGCCAGGCATATCGGGGGTTAAAACGTAAATTATGTTTGAGTCTTATTAAAATGTAGATGAAAAAACCAAGTATACCAATGGATTTGCTTCATTTTTTCAATGGAAGCTAAAGAATATCCCGAGAACTTTTAAGATAAAAACCAGGACCTCATATCGTCGCTAGAAGTGGGGCTATGACTTGAATCGACATTTTCGAAAACTTAAATAAAAAAGCTTCTAATGCATGGATGATTCTTTTGATTTTTTCAATAAAATCTGGAAAACATTCTAAAGAAACTTCAAAGTCAGGCCTAGAGGGCTAGAAGTGGAGTTATGACTCAAGTTCCCTGAAACTTTGTTAAGTTCTAAGGGCTAGAAGTAGAGTTATAACTTTAGTTACCGCAAATTATTTTTCCTCTTGAACATGATTTGGAAAAACTTGAATAAAAAAGCTCCTAATGCATGGATTATTGTGTTTTTTTCAATGAAAGCTGCCAAACACCTTAAAGAAACTTTTAAGATAAAAATAAAACCAATCTGAGGGTTAGATGTGGAGTTATGACCTAAGATACCAGAAACTGTTTTTCTTCTTAGACATGAGTGTCAAAAACTTAAATAAAAATATTTTAATTCGTGAACTTTTTTTGATTTTTTAATGAAAGCTGCAAAACACCGTCAAGAAACTTTTAAAATCAAGCCAGCCTGAGGGCTAGAAGTGCAGTTATGACTCAATTTACCTGAAACTTTGTTAGGTTATGAGGGCTAGAAGTGGAGTTATAACTAGAGTTACCAGCAAGTGCTTATCCTCTTGAACTTCAAAAACTCAAATAAAAAAGCTTCTAATACATGGATTTTTGTGATTTTTTTAATCAAGCTGCAAAAGACATGTAAGAAAAGACTAAAGAAACTTTTAAAACAAAAATCAAGTCGACATAAGGACTAGAAGTGAAGTTAACTCAAATTCCCTAAAGCTGTTTTTCCTCTTGGACATGAATTTGAACAAAAAAGCTTCTAACACATGGATTATTGTGAATTTTAAAGAGCGCTAAATGATATACCAAAGAAACTTTCGAAACAAAAATCAAAGCGTTATGAACATTAAACATACTTATGTTAAGTGTGCATAGATACTTACTCGTCAACATCCGACTTAATCGTGGGTGTCTTAGTGCCTGGCTGCACGTTATTCATTGTCGGTGCTATAACTTTCTCCCCCTCGGATTTCAGTTGATCCACAAACGATTCGACGTCTTTCCCTTTACTTCCCAACTTCATACCGCGTTTTCTGTAATAAAACCAAATTTTATTACGATACAATACAATACATTAATTTCCTACAAAATACGTACTGAGAAACGTTATGTTGCGGTGGTTTAACGTCATTTTGTACACTAACGACATCGACGGACGTTGTAGGAGTGTAAGTGTTGTTTGAGGTATTGGTGCCGAAGCCGCCGCTGCTACCGAAGCTCGGTTTGATGCCCCTTTTGGCCTGTTCCATCTTTTGCCTTTGTAATTCTTTTGCTTTTTCGCGCATTTTAAGTTTGGCCTCTCTCTCTTGCGTCTGAAATGAGGGTGACGATGAACTTTGATATTTGAAATATTCTTATATATTGTGCCCCTTATACAGTGACGTCGATTTTTATTTTAAGTTGCGCATTATTTGACGAAAATTTTTGTATGCAGGGTGGAACAAAAAAAAAAGATATGACGTCATCGGTCATTTTTTTAAATGGAATGTTATATTTTTTATTGCATTTATGAAATATAGGCGAAATTCCATTCCAAGTTTCGTATAACACACCTTATCTCAAAACTCAACTGTTTCAGAAATATTTACATTTAACCAACAAGAAAGCAAGTAAGTACGTCTATTTACAAATTAAGATAAAATGGAGGATAAAATGTTATAAACTGTGAAAACTCTTATTAATGTATCAAGTGTTCGAACTGATCAAACTAAAACACTATATATTATTTCGGGTGATATACGTCTAATTTCATATCTAATTCTATTTTTCAAATCTTCTACGTTGTTTGGTTCTCAATATAAACTTTACTTTTCAGGTACCCTCATAGAAAATAGTCGCAGGCATTTAGCTCTGGTGATCTGGCCGGCGACTCTATTGGCCCTCTTCGTCCGATCCATCTTCCTGGGAACACTGTATCCAAGTAATTACGGACATTTCGAAAAAAATGTGGCGGTGCGCCGTCTTGCTGAAACCACAAATTTTCTGTGGGGACAGCAGTGTCTTTTTCGTCTGGGTATAGGGCAGCCAAAGCAGGGATAAGATCTTCTTGAAGAAAATTCAAATAGCGTTGTCCTGTTAAGTTTTCTTCGAAAAAGTATGGCCCTATTACTTTATTTTCCACGATACCAGCCCGAACATTAATAGATTTACGGTACTGTGTATGAGTCTCAGTTGCCCAGTGTGGATTTGACACTGACCAGTACCGACAATTTTGCCGATTTACGACACCGTTTAAACAAAAAGTTGCTTCATCCGAAAACAAAACTCGTAACACTAACTGACGGTTATTATTGCAAATGTTCATCATTTGCTCGCAAAATTAGTTTCTTCGATCAGGAGCGTCCTCATTTAATTCGTGTATTAGTCTAATTTTATAAGGGTGGTATTCATTTGCTTTTAAGATGCGTCTTAATGACGTTCCGGCTATAATATTATCAACTGAAATTTGTGAAGTTGCATTGTTTGGATTTTCTTCGACGGAGAGCAGAACGTTTAATTTTGTTTCTTTAGAAATTTTTGGACGACCTGATCTTGGCAAATCCCGAACATGACCTAAAGTTATGAATTTGTGCTCTATTCTACTAACTGTTGACTGAGAAATAGGATGGTTTGGGTATTTGGCATTAAACAGTTCACTTACATCTTTTTGCGTGCGCACTCGATCCCCGTACCCTAGCATCATCAAAATTTCAATTCGTTGGGGTTCCGTTAAATTAGCCATAATTTATGGGTTAGAATTAAGCGCAATTTCAAAAAGAGTAAAATAACTTTAAAAAGAAATGAATACACATCAAAAAAATATTTCAAACTTTCATGAAAGTTGATGCACAAAAATTAATATATACCACTTTTCATAAACAAAACGCACTTTGAGAAAATAACATTAGCTCGAGATAAAATCTGATACAACACGAAAATAATCGCAGCAACTTATTGTAATAATTTTCGACTTTAAAAAAAATAAATTCACTCTAAAATTTTTTAATGCACTTTTTAAATACGGTTTACACGAAAAAACGATACATTGCACTTTGAATAATAGGGCCGAACGTGAACGAAAAATGCTAAATCGCAGATGCTCGCAGTCCGGGCCTTTGCATGGGCGTGTAAACACTAGACATTTTTATAGGTTAGTTTCCGACAACAAACAAGTGTGTGTGCGTAAAATAATGAATAATATGTGTAAAGAATTTATCGTCGATCCGCAATCCGATGAATCTGACAGCGACAATGCAATAACTCTAAAGCGGAAGCCAGCGAAAAAAAAAGTGTGGCGGCAACAAATGACCTTCAATAAGTAAGTCAAAGTGCGAATGTGCCATTTTATAGTTTGTTTGTTTAAAATAGAGTTACGTTCACTCCGTAGATAGTGGAAGTGTTATGATAAAGTCAGAAATCAAGAACATTTTTATGTTGTTACATTGGTGCGTACGAATCACAGATTTGTTTTTGAGTCAAAAAAAATGTAAATGTGAAAAACTGGCCTTATTCCAAATTTTCTTCTAGTTGTATGCCCTTTTGCAACAGACTAGTTATTTTTACATCAAAACTTATGTACATAAATCCTAAAACCAAAGTTTCGGTGTAGGGATTGGTATAGGTGGTAAAAAGAGGGATCAGTGATATCTCGTTTTAATATTTTAGGGTTTTAAGGGTAAGGATCTGTCATAATTTTCAATTAAAGTGGAAAATTTTCGGGAAATTTGTCTTTTAGAATTTTTTAGATATCCTCCCTTTAGGTATCCCTCAAAAAAACTAGTACGGAGTGGAAGTACTGATTCCATCCATTGGCAACAGTATTTCTAATGTGTAACTCCCCTTTTATTATAGTAGAAAGGATGCTGAGAACTTCATTTAAAGCGAAAATATGTGGAAAAAAATGACTTCTTATAAATCAATGGAAGGATTAAAGGTTACTTTCAGATGTACAGGTGGTAGATATAGGATGAATGTCCTGCAGGAAAGTATCTATTGTATCACTCTGAATGCATGAAAGTGAGTCTTTTTGAAACAGAAGATGAGCATGCAAATCACGAAGATAACAGCAGAGGGCTTTCATTATCAGCAAAGTTATTAGTGCGTCAGCTCTATAATGATGGCATCAAAAAACCTAATGCCATAATTGCAGCCTTCCGTAGTCGGAATGAACAACCACCTGTAAAATCACAGTTGAAAAAATTTTTGACTTCATTACGCTCAAAAGCTCTTGGATCATCTACTATTTCTGCACGAGAAGTACAGAGCTGGTGCATTACTAACTCCACAATTCCAAATAATGAAGATCAACCGTTTGTATTAGGTAAGTCTCTTATATAATTTTGATATAAACACTAACATACTTTTATCTTCAGATTTTAAAATTGAAGTTGATGACACGGACTCTCAAAACCAGGATTTGAAAATTGTTCTATCCACCAAGACACTTCTACAAATATTAACGCATATCAAGAAAATCCAAACTGATGCCACATACAAATTAATTTGGCAAGGTTATCCTGTTCCGATAGTTGGAACATCAGATGTTTGCAGAGTATTTCACCCACTTGCTGTTGCAGTTTGTTATAGCGAAACAGAAGCTGATTTCTCCTTTATATTTAATTCACTAAAAAAATCGTGTTTAAGTCTACATGGAACAATTTGGGAACCAAATGTGCTGCTTGCTGATGCTTCTGTTGCAATCACAAATGGATTTAAAGCAGTATTCGGAATACCAAATCGAAGAATTCAGTGTTTTTTTCATGTTTTGAAAAAAATTGAGTAAAAAATTCGAAATATAAAAGAAAAAAATGAAATTATTCGAGATATTCATGCCCTACAAGTCAGTATAGACGATGAGACTTTTACAGCTGCTGTACTTCTATTCCTAAAAAAATGGCATGGTGTGGGTGACGATAACCCAAGTATAAAGAACTTCGTAAATTATTTCGAAAAGACGTGGCTCGGAGAAAATCAATTTTGGTACGAAGGTGCCAGTGATCAATTTCCAAGCACTAATAATGGACTGGAATCAACAAATTCCGTCATAAAAAAAGAACAGACTCTAAGAGAACGACTTCCTGTAGGTCAGTTTCTGGAAGTTTTGAGAGTTTCATTAGTTGAAAAATGGTCGTATGAACGTAACCCATCGAACCCCAATCACAAACCATTTGCTGCAACCATTAAATTAACAACAAAAATATGGACAGAAGTTTATCAGTGTGTAAAATTAAAACCGAAAATGTTTGAAGAAAAAAAAGATGAAAGAACTTTTTTTATTATACAAAATCAACGAATGGAGCAGAAGTGTTAACCCAAGAAGACATCACAATGTGGAAAAATACCCACTTGAATTGGGAATGTTTTGAAAGTTTTCGTAAATTTCAGAAAATAGTTAGAATAACTGTCTATTCTGACAATGACAAAGTAACATCTCGGTGTACTTGCTCAAGTTTTTTGAAACAGTATGTATGCCAACATTCTTTGGGTTTGTTAGTCATTTTGAAGCGAAAAAAGGTGCCAATCGAAGCGAAAAATTGGCCTAAAAAGAAAGAGAGGAAGGCCGTCCAGAGCGAAAAAGGCTCTAATAATTCAGTAGTATTATAGCCTATTTCACACATATTTGTTTTATGATACTTTTTTATTCATACATAATATACATAGTTATGTAATAATGCCAGTACCCTTCTATTTTTTTTTATAAAAATATATAGAAATTATATTATATACACGTCCATTAAACTTTGTTAATTATTATTTCCAATCGAAACTTGACTTGCTTGCAGAAAATTTGTAAAGTAACTTTCTTGGCAATGTGGAAGCGCTAAAATTCGATATAGATACAAGTAAACATTTTTTTTTTTTTTTTAAATAATTGTTATTGGCTCTTTGAAACAATCTACTTAGACTTACATAGAATTTTAACTAAATAAACCGGTAGAGAGAGGCTGAGAAAGTCACGGTACAAATTATGTGCAAGTAACCCAGTCAGCCTAATCCAGAGTGCGATTCTGTTATTTTATAGTGCGCAAGCCTTAGGTTTAAATGTACCCATTCCATAGTGCGAATGTATCATTTTGCAATAAAAAAGGTTAAAGTTAAAACATATCTAATTCAAAGTGAGATTATATCATTTTATAGCGACTAGGCTAAAAGTTAACATTCGCCTACTACAAAGTGTGAATCTGCCTTTTTTTAGTTTGTAGGTACAAAGTTGGAAGAATTTTCAAAAGTGCAATGTCATTCGAAAATAGAGATTCTTTACAAGCGTAACGATGGAAATAGAAACAACTGGCAGTGTTTATAACATTATTTTTATCCTCGATTTTACCTTAATTTGTAAATAGACGTACTTATTTGTTTTCTTGTTATTTAAATGTAAATATTTCGGAAACAGTTGAGTTTTGAGATAAGGTGTGTTATACGAAACTTGCATGGAATTTCGCCTATATTTCATAAATTCAATAAAAAATATATAGCATTCCATTAAAAAAAATGACCGATGCCGTCATAACTTATTTTTTGTTCCACCCTGTATACAAAAATTTATGTGAAATAATGACGCAACTTAAAATAAAAATCGACGGGTCCGAGCGTTTTCTCAAAAAATCATGTCTCTAATTTTTATCGAACTTATACGGAACTTTAGGCGGTCACTGTATAAAAGTGAGTAAAATCCAATTAAATGACTTAATATACTTACTTGTCTGACAGCCTGGTAGACTTTTTCTTCGTGAGAGTCCATTTCGACGAACGTCCTAATCTGGGACAAATTGACGCTTTCCCTATACCCTAGGGCCACGATCTCGTCGAAAGCGAAAATCAAATTGAAGGCATTATCGACGATTTCGTTCTCCTCCAAGGACCTACAGTATTCTGGAATCTGTGACAGTACGCAATAAATTAAACATTGTTCAAAAGACAAAAATGCATGCAAGACTAACCACTCTGGCAAACAATCGAAGAGTCTCCAGGTCCTCCAGAATATTACTGGCTCTAGTGGTGATCAGGAGCATGTACAGACGTTCCAGCGGCTGGTAAACGTAGCGAACCGATTCGGTTTCCACGAAAGTGTGTTGGGTACCTGTTGGAATCAGTTTCGGAAAAGCGGCTAACAGGCCTTCGATTCGTGCTTTAGTCATTTCGACAAATTGGCGCGAAACGATTGCTGCAAAGACACAAAGTTTTTTTAGTACTCGGGCCCAGTTTGTGGAGGAACAAAAACAATTGCAACATTTATGCTTTAGTATACATTTTTAGAAAAAACTTCGAAGCCACACACCACACAAAATATTTTATAATTATTAGGTATACAATAGTATAGAGGATGGATTTAAGGGCAAAAACGTGATTCTACCTTAAGGATTTGGGCTGTTAAAAAGGTTGGCAAATTTGGTTAGGACATTTTTTTACCAACTGTTTCAGCATATTTTTACTATTTTTGACAATATTTTAATCAAATCATTGGAACATTCTTAAAAGGGTTTTAGTCAAGGAAACAGGATTTTCTTCCAAATAATTTGACATATGGACGTTTCTTGTACCTCCAAAACTTTCCAATTAAGAGGCAATTTTGCCAAACCAGGTTCAAGAAACACCAAATTTGAAGCTGTGAAACACATTACAACATTAAGTTTTTTATTCATTAGCAGAACATAGTTGGACATAGCTCGGCCGCTTAATCATAATCATAATCTTTTATGGAGAAATTCCGGAAGTTGGATTTGGGGGTAAAAATGTAATTCTGGGTTAAGAATTTGGGTAGTTTTGGTCAAGAATTTTATTTTTAGCAAATATTCTTCATTTTTCTTATTGATCTATTTTTATTAAATAAGATTTTTCAGAAGAGTCTTATGTAAAGCCTTAGCATTTCTTATATCTCAAAATCTTTCTGAGCTAAAGGCAACTAAAGTCCAAGAATCCCCAAACAAGTGAATTGAAAAATAAAAATGATAAAAAATCATGAAACTTTTATTACAAAACTTAAAAGTAATAATAAAAGTATGAAACACAAATTCATGATAAACCTGTAAATATACATTTATTTGTTTTCCTTCTTATCCTTCTCCAAATCCTGCATAATCCTATCGATTGAATAATAAATAAGTTCATTTTGCATCTCTGGTGTAACAGCTTTCGTAACCTCCCTGGTAACATACTCGATAAGATTCCTCTGTTGCACTCTTTGTCTCACAAGTTCCACGGCCACCTGATAATCTAACCTCTTCTTCACCTCCTTGTAAGCATACATCTGCCTGCTTCTCATCTCCTCTTCAAGCTGAAACAGAACATTCTCCCTCTTGGCAGCGATGAGTAACAGTTGTCCGTCCATCTGGAACTGCCCATGAAGTTCATCCATTATGTTTTCTTCAAGCACTTCTTTTGCTTGAACCCGTCCCGTGTTCCACTGTTTTTCGTATGCATCGATTTTTTTGTCAACGAATTGGGCGACATGGGGCCCCATATATTTTATGCCCAGAAACCACAGGATAGCAGAGCTGAGGCCATGATAGAAAAAATGCTCCAACACATAGATTTCTTTGCTAACCAGGAATGTTCCTAAGGTAAATAAGAACATACCGAAGCCGGTTACTCCGGTTTTAGGGATGAAGGCTTGCCACCACTCTATGGGAATAAAAGCAAACAGAACTTTGCCTGGTTCTTGGCGTATGGGTCTGTTGGGGTAGCTTCCAGTTCCACTTCCCGCTGCTTGTGATGAGCTTACATCAGATATTTTTACCGCGGATTGTGGTGGCACAGGAATGGTAACTTCCGGAAGGCAAGACATGCTTTTCATCTCCAGAGTGCCACCTGTATCCAACACTTTGGCTTGATCGAAATCATAAGTGATCCAGTCTTGCGAGTTCTTGGGGAAAGCGCTTTTGTCCAGATGGATGGCTCCGCATTTGGTGTAAGGCGATTTATTACTCGGCGAGGTAAATAAGATTCTACACTCTTTAGACAAGCGGCTTTGAAGATTCGCGTCCACTTCCTTTTCCAGGGATACCTGTTTCAGACAACGCTCTTCAAATTTTGCGCATTCCGTAGACGCGTCTTTCGTCGAAGCGGCTTTTTTCAATTCTATTAGGTTCGTCGGGGTTTTCTTACAGTAGAAGCGAATTATTCGTTTATTTAGTGGGAAAGTTTTGTTAAAATTAAACATTTTTCACGTTCTAAGGTGGGAAATTTCGAATTTTCTTTTTTACAGTAGCGTCGTCAATAATGTCAAAAAGTTTAAGGTTATGTATGTCTCAATAGAGATAATGTAAGGTTCGAACGTTAACGTAAACCGTAACGGAATTTAAATTTTTGCTGTGAACCAAGAAGACTGGATTTATTGGTCAGTTGGAAAATTGTTTTTATTTTTACTCGCGGACAACTTGACGTTTTCAAAAAGAGAATTTTTGATAAAATTCTAACAATCGTTTTAAAATTTAAATTCATTTTCAATGGGGATAAAGCGTTGTAACGTTCGCGGTTTCACGATCGGCCCACGTTCTTTTTGGAAAAAGAGAAGAGAAGGGTTTTGACTCTGTTTAGGACTCCACCGGTCCAGCATAGTATTATATAACTTTGAATTAATTTTTTGTATTCATCATATTTATATGTTTCCTTTGTGCAAAATGACAATAAATTTCGAAAGTAGCGAAAGGTATTTGATTACGTTAAAAAAGGTATTCATATATGCGAATTGCACTTTCCCATAAAAGATGTCCAGTAAAGTAATCGATAAAAATACTTACCAGACCGAAGGTAGATCATTAAAATTAATGTTTTGCTACCTGGTGCTTTTTGAATGAATACTTTTAGTTGAATAGAATAGGAATTGCATCCTGAAACATATAGTTCTTGGGTGAAAAAAACCAAAATTCCCAAAATTTTGGGTTTTTTTTGACCATGGCTTTCAAATTTTGTAGATCATTAAAATTAATGTTTTGATACCTGGCGCTTTTTGAATGAACACTCTAAGTTAAATAGAACAGGAATCGGGTTCTGAAACATAGTTTTTATTTATTTATTTAGCAGTTTATTTCCAACAGGCAAAGCCCAGTTACAGGAAAATCTACAATTAATGTTTTGAAAGTGTACAGTATTAAATTACTATAAATTAAATAACAAAAAGAAAGAAAAATAAGGAAAACTTAAATTACTAAAGTAACATCATGTATATATCAAAATTAAAGGAGATGTAAATTAACATTAGAATGAACAAAGAAAGGGATTCATGGGACAAGGGAAAAAAGGAAGAGAAAAGGAATTATGGTAACTGTTGGTTTGTCAGAGACAAAACTAGATCCTTTATGGAGCATACAAATATGTCACAGGTTGATGATACTGAATTAAAAATTCTGCACATTTGATATACGGGATCCTGAAACCTAATGTTGGTTCTGGCGCGATCTAAAGCAAAAGCGATATTTGCTCTAGAAGCAAATCGTGGTACATGAAATAGAATATCGTTCAAGAGAGGAGGAGAATTTAGTTGATTATTGACCAACTTCCATAAGAATGTTACAAAATGAATTGTTTTCCTCATGGCCAGAGATTGCAGATTAAATCTACCTAACAACAGATCATGATCATGTCCCCTAACAGGATATATTCCATCCTCACGAAACATAAGAAACTTTAAAACCCTTCTCTGAACACTCGTAGTACACACGATGTAGCCAACATGGCATTCATAGAAAGGACACCACACATGAAAAGTACAATAGTTTTATTGAGTTTGAGTTGTTAAAGAGTCGGCTATTTCGAATGACAAAACCCAGAAGTTTCAACGAGGAGGCCACTGTCTGTTCAATATGTGGCACAAATGTGTATCGTCGAATACAACCCCTAGATCTTTAATAGAAGTACTTCTACAGAGGATTTGATTGTCTATATTGTAATAAAACAAAACAGGATCCTTGGTTCGGTGAAAGGAGATCACACGGCATTTCGAGATGTTAAGACATAACTGATTTCGACTGCACCACCCCCTAATTAGGTACAAGTTACTCTGTAAGAACAAGCAGTCCAAGATACTATTGATACACCAGAATATTTTCAGATCATCAGCATAAGCTATTCTATAAGATCATTAATATAAAAGATAAAAAGAAGTGGGCCGAGATTGGATCCCTGTGGGACTCCAGAAGTTGAAACAAAGGTATTAGATCTGCAACCTTCCACCTCAACAAACTGTAGACGGTCAATAAGGTATGACGAAAGCAACGAAATTAGCCTTTCTGAGAAGTTGAAATGCTTGTTCAATTTTTCCAGCAGAATGCTATGATTTATCTGATCGAAAGCCTTTCTGCGTAACTGAAATCAGTATACACCACATCAACCTGACTTTTTCTATCGAAGGCTGAAGAAATAAAATGAGTCACATTACAGAGGTTAGTGATGCACGACCTTTTAGGAATAAAACGGTGCTGATCTATAGAGAGTAGTGATTGAACTTGGGGAAGAATTCTGTTATAAACAATAGTTTCAAAAGTTTTGGAAAAATTGCAAAGTATGGAGATAGGTCGGTAGTTGTCGATTCTGTTTATATCGTCTTTTTTGTGAATTGGTATTACTTTAGCACATTTCCAGACGCCTGGAAAATTGCTTTTCAAAATAAGGTTAAAAATATGACATAAAGGCTGACAAAGGACAAACATGCAGTCTTTAGCCACAAAACTTGGAACACCATCTGGACCGGCTGTCAATTTGTTTTTTAGCCTCCAACTAGCAGCAATAATTTCCTCAGTGGTAATTGATGGAAGAATGTCAATGAGGTCTGAGGAATTAGAAAATGGATAGGTTTCTCCGAGGTTGATTGGATCTTTATAGGTATTCTGAAAAAGTTTGGCAAAAGCTGGCACAATATTTTCTGTTCCTTGAAAAGAATTACCATTGGCATCGCACATGATAGACAGAAGTGAAGAGTGACCTTTCTTAGCTCTAACAAAAGGCCAAAACGATGAGGGATCAGTGACAATGTTCTCCTCGGCTTGCGTCACAAATGAGTTATAGGCCTCACGGGCTTGTGATTTTACTGTCTGATGAAGCCTGTTGTATCTGGAAAGATTAAATTCAGTTGGAGAGGATCTATAATCACGATATGCTTTTTCCTTTTTAAAGATATTAGAAATAATTTGTTTTGAAAACCATACTGGAAATCGCCGTCGTCATCGTTGTTTTAAAGGTGCTGAAGCAGCAAAAGCTGAATCAAGTCTTTTGTAAAGTTCCTTGCAAGCGCTGTCAACGTCAGAAGACTGCAAGACGGACAACCAGTCTGCATCAAGCAACAAATTATACATGAGTGGAAAGTCTGCTTTTCTAAAGTTAAACTGCTGTAGATTATTTGAACTTATAGAAGGATTATATTTATGAGGGGAAGTCGATTTAAAAGAAATTGTCAAAGCAGGATGATGCAAATCTTCGTCAATAAGCGGTGATATACTTTTGATGACACTGACGTCGAAATTTGAAAAAACCAAGTCAAGAAGCCTATTATTAACATTTGGAATATTGTTAAACTGCTTAAGACCAAGGATCTCGCATAGGTTGGTCAAAAGCTTGGACTCGACGCTGCTGCTTCGGTTGTCTGATAAGACGGAATATTAAAATCTCCAACAATCATAACGCGTTTTGTGTGGACCAGATCCAGTGACATAATTGTTTCACACAAGGTCTCAAAGTCTCTCTCGGTTGTGCAAGGAGGGACATAGATTACAAATAAATAAAATTAAGTTTTTGAGTGAAAAAAGATAAAAAACCAAGATTCCACAAAATTTTGTTTTGAGTAGAGCTTCAAAACTCTGCAGATCATTAGAAAGTTCAATAGAACAAAAGTTGACTGAAGTTGTAAGAAGACTGTAGAAGACTTGTTGACAAAACACGAAGCAACTAACTACCCATGGGACGATGGAAGCAACGGTATCCCGATCTTAAAAATTATTTGAAAAAGTATGTTTATTTTTCCTATAATAAATATTTGACTGTATGAGAATCCCCGACATGCTGCAATACTTTTATAAAAAAAACACAAGGATGGTAAAACCACTTAAACCATCAACAATTGGATAACAATATATATGGTTGTTTTGATTGCAAATGACTTCCTCTATTGACTCTTTTCGTTTAGACATCTAATTTTTGGAAAACAATAACTATTAAAAGGTGGGTTCAGCAAATCAGAGTGTGGTACCCTTCTGACCAACAGCGCCAACTTTCTGAAACTTGTTTTCGTTCATTTTTGGGTACACATGTTTAGCATACAGATCAGTCTCCATACCTCTAGTCTCCTTGCTGGAAACAATTAAAGCTACACGGTTTGTCAGATTGTTAACATATAATATATACATTACATATAATATAATGTATTTTGAAACTCATTTCCTACAATTTCAAATACTGTTCGGGGACTAGTTTCTGTTATAATTCGTTGCTGAACATCATCTAGGGAATTTGGTTGCTTTTTTTTTAACACCACAATTTTCAAGTACTATCAATTTCAAGAAAAAAATCAAGGGGCGTTAGATCTGGTGATCTTGGCGGCTCTTCTACCTCTTCTTCCAATCCACTGATCTGGAAATGTATCATTTAAACAATGTCACATAGGAAGAGCATAGTGAGGTGGCACTCCATCTTGTTGAAAATATATTAGATCTTTTTTTTAAGTTCCTATTTCCATTATTATCTAATTGATTTTCTATTTATTCAACTATAAGAAGATAATTAGTGTGAAAAATTTCGAAGTTTCGCCTTTAAGATTCCCACTAATAAATAAAGGCCCAATATTCCTGCCCATACATAAATTTTTCTGGGTATTGTGTGTGTCCTTTCCAGCATGTTTTTGTAGGAAACCCGCAAAAACATGCGGGTTTTCCTAGTACTAGTATATACAATTATGTTCAATAATAGAACCAATTAAAAAAAAGTACATTTGTTGATAAAACAAATACTTTTAAGCAACTCAAACATAATTCTCAACTGTCCTGTCACTTAATTGTATAAAGGTATGTGTACATGTAGGGATGAAAATTATTTAATTTAGTACCTTACAAACAGATCCATGAGAAATTCCTGTTAAAGCTGAGCCTTGGAATAAAGACATTGTAGGATTTATAGCAATAAATCCTACTATTTGTGCCACTTATCAAGTTCTCTATGCTGAGCCCTTTTTTTGTTTGCCGCCTGTTTCTTCAAATTTTAAAATCAGTTGCCCTACATAAATGTGATGTAAATGTTCCCTGAAACCTTCATTTGAAATTATGTTAAATTGACCATAGGGCCAACCATTTATAACATTTTTGAAGTACAATCCAACGAGCGGAAATAGGTCATGTTTATTTAAAACAACTAAAACCTGATCCACTATTCTTAAAGTATTTGGAGCAAAAAATATTCTTTGTACCTAAAAACAATTCCAATTTGAGCATCAAATATCTTAGTATAACTTTTAATAATAACAATGTTTTTTTATTTAATGTACAGCATTTAATTTAAATTTTACTTTTTTGAACCTGTATCAAATTTTAAAAAAATTGCCCAAATGAATACTACTCAAAAAGAATTTTAATTTGAAGTATCACAAGCCCAATAGGTTGCTCACCCCATCACCGTATGCTAGTTCTTCTTTCCCCTATGTATATAACATTCTTACCAAACTAACTTTTTTACTTCCAAAGATATTTGCATTGAAAGTTTTCAAATTAACCCAATGTATAAACTATGTATTAAAAACACAGAAGTACATTTGATATAGTAGACAACCTAGAATTTCATGTTTTTTCTAGTTGGATTCTGTTATTTAGGAATCTGCAATTTCCTGTTAAAGTTTAACTTAACTCTTCCTATTTCCTTTAAATTAATATTTACTTAAATAAAACCTTAAAAGATAGACAACTTTAAAAATTCAATACTTTTCTTACTGAAAACATACTTTGCATGTTATCTACCATAATTACATGGTCAATGCCTTGTTTATGCCACCAGGTAGACAATACTTATTTACATTTCAATGCAATATATCATGTTAAATGTATATTTTAAGTTTTAATTTCATTATCAGATATTTTTTAGCATAATTTAGGTGGCAAGAAATAATTCCTTGAGGCTTTTTCTTATAGCAAACATTCTGTTAGCAAACATTCATTATTCTTGAGAATACTTGTAATATTTTAAAAGGGATTTTACTTGCATAACATATAACTTACGTTGGTATATGATTGTTTGTTCTACTTAAAGAACTTTCAGACAATTTGGTTTTTGGGATGGTCTATCTACAATTGATGCTATTCTGGCTTTTAACATAAAACACTGGAAAACTGTAACTCTAACCTAAAATCTATTGGCATTTATAAGTCTTGCTTTAACACCATACTATGGTCCAGAGCCATACTGTGGTTTAATGAAGACCCACATCACCGAAGACCTAAACAGATGGGAAAAAGAACAATTGCTGTCGCACTGGAGAAGAGCACCAGGACTAAGACAGGCAAAAAAGTTTATAACCACTTGTAGAAAAAGAGCTGAACAGCTCCTAGACATGAACAGATCAGACATCGGAACAGCAGTCGGACTCCTAACCGGTCATTGCCCAGTGAAATATCACCTAAAGGCAATAGGTATAACAGAGGACGACCAATGTAGATTCTGCAGCAATGCCACAGAAACAGCAGAACACCTGCTCTGTGAATGCCCGACCCAACTCTGCAAGAGGCTCAAGTACCTGGAAGGGGTACAACCAACACCTCAAGAAGTGGGACAACTACCTCCCAAAAATATAGCTTTGTACGGCAGAAGTCTAAGACTTTTTGAGACAAACTAAGACAATTAGAGTTATGCACAAAATATCTCACAGGTAGCAGTGCTGAGCGGCGGATCAGCCAAAACGACTCCCTTCTCAATCTACAAGTCTTGCTTTAGAAATTCTGTAGGTATGGAGTAAGGGGTGACAGCTTATACATGGATTAGGTGTGCAACTGATAGTTCCAAATAGTGTCAAATAAATGGACTGTTAGTCTTAACACTAACAAACCTGAATTTATGCAATTCTATCCTGCTAGAACAAACTCAGCTAGAATCCTGGAGGGATTGAAAAAAAGAGAAAACAAAAACTAGTTTGGTAAAATGACCTCAAAGAACTATGCAATCCTTCAGGTAGATTATGTAAATAAATCCACCCTCACAATGTATTATTATGGTTATTTAAATTTTCCTCTATTTTATAGACTTCTTATAGGGTAATTCAAGAAATATTAGCAAAGTACTTATCTCCCAAAAATGATAATAAGAAGCATGTATAGACCTCCCCAGCAACTTCCTGCAAACCTGTTTTAATCTAATAAAAAATATTGACTTAACATTATTGCTATTATATCATTTTAATATATTCAGTTAAAAAGAGAACTAATTGCTTAAGCAGATTTTATTGAGAATGTATTGGACAGTCTATGTAAAAATTATAAAGCCTTTCAAATGTTCATAACTAGAGTTGTAACACCTCATAGTGTATCACTGTGTACAAGTTTAACCCCTAAGCGGAGTGCAAGTCAACACCTCAAACGTACCCCAAAAAAAAATATTTTCGTTAAAGTTTGAAATGGCAACAAATTATCTACGGAAACTTTTAATCTATTACCACTAATTACTGGAAAATTATGTAAAAAATACTACTTACTTTTGCCTGCCTTGGTGCAGACAGCAGCAGCTATGAGAACCTAAAAACAGAGCCCCATTAAGTAAAAATTACTGTTCCTACATTTGTAAAAAATGTGCACTTTAAAATCCTCTTTACGTACCATCTTAAATCACGTCTGGAAAACCTATTTACAATATTTTTTTAATAAAAACATTACACCTAATAATGAATAAATTTTGTGAGTTGGATGACGTTGGCTGTTCAAGCTGTTTGACGTCTCCTCATTTCGGTGCTGTGTTCGTTTCTTTGTTAATGTCACTCTGGAAACTGGGACGGCCCAGGCTTGCATGTGATAGAGAGAGTCGGCGAACAACCGGCGATTCAGTTGACAAATGAAGTTTTTTATGTCATCTTAGTACTGTGTTGCCAAGTCTTATAACATAATTTTTTAGGAACGCGACATCGATATTGAATATCGGTGTTAACATCGACACCTACAATCGAGTGCATCAATAAGATCGAAATAAAGCATCCACGTTTGTAAATATCGATGTTCGGTGGTCTGTTAGCATTGTGCATGGGTACTTTCATACCAAAACAGTTCCAAAACTGACTTTTAAATGACACTTTTATTTATTTATTTATAATACGGGAAACCCCCATTAACTGTAAATTTTACAAAGCAATAATATTTACATAAACAACTGTCATAATCTAAACCTACTTAAAAAATTAATACTAAAGTAAAAAACACCTATACTACATATACTAGAAACAACCTTAATAATTTATATGCAAGAATGTAAGTACAAAATTTTATGCACAATTATGAAGTAAGTGACCTCTTTAGATGCATTAAGGAACTTATGTTAAACACATCAATATTCGAATTGTTTAACAAATTCATATACCTATCCATAGGATTATTAATTCCATACGATGTTCTGTGGAATGGAATGTTAAAGGTTACATTATGGCGCAACCCGTGATGAGGAACATTAAATCGTATGCGACCCAACAGAGCAGAGCAATCAATAAGCCTATTAACGATCTTATATATAAAACTAGCACCAGAAATATTACGGCGTTATGACAGTGTCGGAATAGATAATTGACTTTCAATATAAGAATAGTCATGGTTCTCAATAACAGTTAAAGTTCTATGAGCACAATATCTCAGGAATTTATGTTGAACTCTTTCTAAAGCATCAATATGAATCTGGTGGTATGGAGACCAAACTACAGAGCAGTACTCCAATATAGTTCTTACTAGGGAGCAATAAACCCTTCTTGTTGAAGAGACTGAGAAATATGAACAGTTTCTCATAACAAACCCTAGCAATTTTGATGCTTTTACAGAAATTGAATTAATATGATCAATAAATGTGAGTTTCTCATCAAAAATAACTCCCAAATCCCTAATAGATGCAACATAATTCAGTGGCTCATTATTAATGAAGTAATTGGATAGAAACCGGTTGATCCTGCGAGTGAAACTAATAACACAACATTTCTTAACATTTAAATAAAGATTGTTTTGTTCACACCAATTATTTAAGCGATCCATATCTGCTTGTAGTAATTCTTGATCCACAATACTACCAACCACCCTCCAAAATTTTAAGTCGTCTGCAAACATCAAACACTGACTATACAGGAAACAGTTAACTATATCATTAATAAATAAATTAAATAATAAGGGTGATGTATGCCCTCCCTGAGGGAGACCTGATGTTACGCTGATAGGATCAGAAAGATGTCCACCTACCCTGACCCTTTGAATACGGCCAGTTAAAGAATTTTTAATCCAACTCACAAAATCAACATGAAACCCTACGGAGATCAGTTTTGACAGAAGAATTTGATGATCAATACGATCAAACGCCTTACTAAAATCGGTGTATATAGAATCAATTTGTTTATGATCCTCTAATTTACTCATAAGATCAGATTGGTAACAGATCAAGTTAGTGGCAGTAGACTTATTCTTGCAAAACCCATGCTGTGAATCTGATATTAAGCCTTTGCATAACCAAGAAAGTTGATTAGCTATAAGGCTATCAAAAAGTTTAGGTATTGAAGATTGAATGCAAATACTTCTATAATTATCTATGACATCCCGACGGCCAGCTTTAAACAATGGCACAATAAAACTTTCCCTCCAGGCAATTGGAAATGTGGATGTTTGTAAGGAAGCATTAAATAATAAAGATAAAGGAATGGCGAGAGTACATACACATTTCCTCAAGAGAAAATTTGGAATCCCATCTGGGCCTGCAGTAATCTTGTTAGGGAGTGAGCTAATACCTTCAAATATATCTTCAATTCAAATATATATGTTAAAATCTTAGTAATGTTTAAATTTAAACCATTAGCGGGACCATTTTGCAGCTGATTATTATCAATGCCAGGAGAATAAACAGTTTGGAAAAATTCCTTAAACATGTTTGCAATATCCAAACCACTGGACGCTTGCTTGTCACCATAAAAGAGGATATTGGGAAGGGTATAATTGGACCTCTTATCATTGATATATTTCCAAAATGATTTAGGGTCATTCTGTAAGCCGGAATCTATCCCTTCAATATATTGTCGGAAGCACAAATCAGACATACGTTTGCATTCAGACCTAAGGCGAGAAAATTTTATATAGTTTTCGTCTGTATTATCTCTCATATATAATGAATGAGCACTCCTTTTGTTCCTAGTTAACTTTCTAAGTTCAGGGGAGAACCACTTAGGAAATGAGGAAGTTCTATATTTCTTTAAAGGAATAAAATATGCAATCCCCATAGAGAGATATTCATAAAAAACGCTGATTGATAAGTTAAGATCACTATGAGATAAACACTCGAAAGATATTAAGCTCATTGTAGTTACCGTTTCGGAAATTATACAAAAATTCTTCATAAGCTAGATTTGAAAAAATTGAGTTATTTGCTGTTGAAATATCCAAATGACACTCATATCCAATATGATGAAAATTAACTACAAAAAGAGGGTCAGAAACTTTAAGAACATTTAAATCCTTAACATTAGAAAAAACCAGATCTAAAAATACATTTCTATCATTAGGAATCAAGTTACATTGATAAAATTTTAAATAGCCAAATCTTTGTGCAACATCTACAGCTGGGTCACCTCTTGGGCATTGAACCAGGAGACCATGCTCGTCATTGCCCCATGCAGCCCTTGGTAGGTTGTAATCTCCAAACAGATATACATTTAGGTTGGCATATTGAGTAGTAACACACTCCATGGTTTGACAATGCCAGATATAAGTATCCCGAGGTGATTGTGGAGGTATATAAACACCACCAATAATAAACTTAGTCCCATTACACTGGCATAGAATCAGAATTTGCTCAATACGGTCCTCTTGAATAGACATGCACTGTGATTGTATACTATCAGTGACAAATATCAGAATACCACCTCCACTCAACTTACTGCTAGTCCGATAGCTTCTGTCACATCTGCACACACTTTTAATAAAGCAATGTGTAGAAACAGGAAACAGATTCAATTCTAGAAATTCTAGAAACAGGATTCAATTTTCCAATACATAACAAAAAAAATTTTTCACCAGAACAAATATTACCTTAGAATATTATAAGTACACAAGGCATTCAATGTTCGAAGATTATTGCCACGGCTGCTGTGATGTTAGAAATTAAACGCTTTTTCGAAAACTATTTAGCACCAATCAAATACTTAGGTACAAAAGTATTTGGCACACTTTAACAATTACTTCACATCAGATTTAGTCCAAATTCTGAATAAATATTCCTATTTTACTTCAACTAATCTCTAAAATGTGTAAAAACTAAAAAATTTATTTATATTCACTAAAACAAGTAAAACATCAGATTGGGTCGGCTGGGATTCCCCGGCTTTTGACCAATAACCGGTTTATTTGCTTTATGATTCGCGAGCTTCTCTTCTGGGCTGTGTTGCTAGATGTACGATAATTATCGATTTCGTACGATAAAACCAGCGCTTGTACGATGTACGATAGTACTTATGCGATAATGCCACT
The DNA here is from genome assembly GCF_022605725.1 of Anthonomus grandis grandis. Classification (NCBI taxonomy): domain Eukaryota; kingdom Metazoa; phylum Arthropoda; class Insecta; order Coleoptera; family Curculionidae; genus Anthonomus; species Anthonomus grandis. The sequence continues at coordinate 35,142,107 of NC_065546.1, forward strand.
TTGTATGATAATTTTGACTAAATTTTATTTTTTTTTTAATTCAAAAAAATAATTAAACCCTACTTCATACAATAGTAATATTTTGTTACCAATAATATTTTATTTAGTCACTAACATACTATAGCATTAAGTAGGAATTTATAAGTGTTCTGTGCATTAATAAGTGTTTGTGGTTGCCTATCTAATGGATGGCACATATTACGAAATATATAAACGGCTATGGGCGGCGCGGCGCCGTACACAACAAGAGTATATCGAATCGCGTATCGGGGAGTCCCCGTTCTTATTTTTCGTCAGAAATTACTTACAGCCTATAGTTTACCTGCGTTAATTATGAGCGTGTTGATTTTGTGTTTGTCGTTGATTTTATCTAAAACTAGTGTAAAAACTAGACTAAAAAAAAATAAGAAGTAACCATGTCTGATTCCGAATCTGAACGTGAAAGTAGGAGTTCAAGTCCTGTATATAAAAAGTTGAAACGCGGCGAATGTTCCCAAAAGTTTAAGCACCGAAAACAAAAATACCGAGTGGAGTGGGAAAAAGACTTGAGGTTTAAAGGTTGGCTTATTAAAAGTAATGGTAAATTGTTATCAATAATTAAGTTTTTTCCCTTTATCTCATATATTTAAATTGCACTTTCAGATGAAAAGGCTAGGTGCCGTCCTTGTAATTTAGAGGTTACTGCAGAACTAACCGTTATTAAAAATCATGCTAAATCATCAAAGCATGTTCAGAACGTAAAAGCTTTTCCAAAGAGGACAATAACTAACCTCTTTGTTTAATAAACCTGAGAGTTCTTTGCAAACTGAGAGCAAAGTGGCCGAAATTAAAATAACAGGATTTTTGACAGAGCACAATATCTCTTTTAATTTAATTCAGCTGATCATTTATCAAATCTAATTAAAAGTTGTTTTCCTGACTCGAAAATTGCCCAGGGAATGTCACTATGAAGATTTAAAGCGACTCAAGTTTCTAAAAATGTTATTGGTGTCTGTGCCGAACAAGAAATAATCTCTTATTTAAAGGGCTCCAAATTCAGTCTGATTATTGATGAATCTACTGACATTTCATCAGTTAAAACTTTATGTATATGCGTAAGATTTTTCCATCCTAAAATCTGTAAAGTTGATACTCTTTTCTGGAAACTTTTGCAAATTTTCTCTGGGGATTAACCTGAGAAAGCGGATCAAGGTGCTACTAGCCAGAGGCTATATGAGGAAATAATAACACTCCTATCGCAAAATGGTATTCGTATTAAAAATATGATTGGTTTTGCATCGGACAGCTGTAATACCATGTTTGGTAGTAAAAACTCCGTGGCAAGCAAATTAGCTAACGATATCCCGGGATTAATGCTTCAGAAATGTGTATGCCATTCTTTGCACTTATGCGCAAGTGAAGCGTGTAAAAATTTAACCCGAATGTGTGAAGACTTGGCCAGAAGTATTTACGGTTTTTTTAAAAACAGCCCTAAGCGACAGGCAATGTTTAGAGAATTTCAGGACTTTTGTAATACTGAACCACACAAGATACTTAGACCAGCCCAAAGTCGTTGGTTATCATTATTGTAGGTGGTTAAGCGGATCCAAGAACAGTGGGAACCTTTAAAATTGTTTTTCACTTTAAATTACCTGGAATATCTTCTTATATCCAGCGGGGAAATAAATATTGCTTTTAATAAATTCGAGATAAATATATTTTATATTTTTTTGGAATGGGTTCTACTTAAATTTGTCGACCTTAACAAATATTTTCAGAGCGAAAAAGTGGTAATTTTAAATTTACACAGTAAGATGGTTATGTGTTACAAAGATTTTTTATCAGCTTTTATGGAACAAAACTATATCAATAAAACAGAAATTGGTAAAATTGACTCAACTGATGATGCACATTTCCTTCGAATAACAAATATGTATTTGGGTATTGGGGTTCTTCAGAATATAGATTCTTTAGAGGAACCTGCTAAAATTGATTTTCTTCAACGCTGTCGTAATTTTTTAATTACTGCTTGTCTAGAAATAAAAAAACGGTATAATTTCGAAGATCCTGTGCTAAGTAAGTTGCCCATCTTAACTTTAGATAGTATATATATAGTAACTTTATGTAGTAGATAGTATATCAACTACAAAAAAATTCATATTCCCCGATTTGTCCAAGTTTGCACTAAATGTGCTGTCACTACCGCATTCAAGTGCTAGTTGTAAAAAGGCAATTTTCAAAGGTGAATTTAATAAAAACTAAGGCAAGATATAGAATAATAACGAATACGTTAAATGGTCATATGTTATCTTCCCAGAAAGTTCATCTAGAACAAAACTGTTTTAGATTTAATCCTAGTGAAAAAATGTTGAGAAGTATGACGTCAGCCACACTTTATCAGAATAAAGCTGCGACAAAAGAGAAAGAAACTAACGCAGAATCTGAAGACGATGATATAATTTTTGATGAATGTTAACCATATTTTAATTCAAATTTTGTAATATTTAGGAAATAAAGACATTTAAGAATATTTTCAGATTTTTTTTTCCCTTAAACTTTCGACTTCAAAGTAATATTAATTAAACTTTCAAAGGTATAAATATCGACGTTCAGTACGATAATGTACGATAATTTTAAACAGGCTATACGATTATTCTCTTTATGACATCTAGCAACACTGGTTCTGGGATCCTAGGATTATACTGTAATCACATAACATGACGGTGCGATGCGAGGTTAGTCTCCTTTATAATTGGTGGGTTACTGATGGGTTTGTTGTTGGCAAATTGACAATAAAAAAGATATTTTTGTAAACTATTTCGATGTTGGGTGGTAACATCAATATTCTGAAATGTTACCATCGATGGCAAAATATCGAGCATCGAGTATCGACCAAAAAATATCGAGGTTTCTGCAACATCAAATATCGCACATCCCTATAATTTGTTATTCATTGTTTAAGGAGTTGTTTCTTCCTTTTATCTCTTACAAAGAAAAAGCTTTTTTTATTTCTGAAAGGCTTTAAAAAGTTAGTGCGTTTATAGATTGCCACATCCATGGATAAGAAATAAACCAAAAATGGTCATTTGGCAATGATGCATTTGGAATGCCAAAGTAAACTTAACCTCAAACTTGTCATTGTTGACACTTAGGTGTCACTTTTGTATTACATAAATAAGCCCCAAAATCTATTTCGCTGTTTTTAAATTAAGTTATAATGTGGTTTGAAATTTTACCAAGTTTGAGTATTATAATGGTGGCTATGGCAGTTCCACATGCTTCCGCCTATGTAATCAACAAATTGGTAAGGAATGTAATAAAACTAACAAAAATTATAACTTTAAGTGGACTGACGGGAGCACCTTATCCTTGACCGAAGTGATTTCAGTACCCACAGAAGAAACCCAACCTATCCTAACCTTTTTCCTAAAGAGTCCTGTAAAGTTTATAATACTAGTAAGTGTGCACATTGTTTAATAGTTTCCATTAATATGTTTGCGTAGGTAACAGGCAACATGTACAGAAGAAGCACAATAAATCAGGATCTCCGGTTGCAATATATGAGAAGTATCAGGCTAGCAGGTGACCCCTATAACAACAATGGATTAGAGAGTATTCCTGACGAGTAAATGGAACTTAATTTTGTTTATTTAAAAAAATGTAGAGCTGTTTTAAGGTAATTAAATAAAAGTCCAATATTTGGGGAAAATATCTTTATTTTTCTTTATAAATTACATAATTTACATCATTCCAAAAACCCTTAAGGTAAGTTTTATGTCAATACAGTGATCAATTTAGTTTAGTTTAACTGGTAAAACTGAGATAATTAATCTAATTTCTCAAAAAGGATTTTAAACAGGATTCTTTAAACAGATTCCCACATATTTTTTAGTATAACAGAATTTTGCACTTTTGTGAAATTATTTGTAAAAAGAATCTTTTTTATATCTATCTTAAATGAATTATACCTCATCTTTAAATATAAGTAAAAGATACAACAAAAAAAACTAAGTATCAAAAATAAACATATATTTTTTAATTAAATGATAAATAATCCATGAAAAAAAAACACCAATGAACTGCTTAAAATTCATTTTGAATGTGGACTTAACGAATAAAATAAAGGGACAAATTATGTACAGTAGGGTAAAATACTACCGCAACAAAAGCAGTGATTTTTTTTCCATTTTTTTTTTAAATATTTTCAACTTACGAAATGTTAATAGAACTACTAACGGTAAAGTTTCCGACTTCATTTGAACACAATTCGCAATATATCAAGTTAAAACTATTAATTAATTTATATAAACAATAAAAAAAATTAAATTAAGTATATCTTTCTGACTTGTACAGAATATAATAGGATAATATATACAACAGTATGTCCAAGGAAGAAGTATTGCGATAATATTCTACATTAAGAAAAAAAAAATTATTCAATGGATGTGTTTTATACATACGTGGTTGTGCGGTAAAATGTCCTTTCTACCTGAATTTTGGATCCTTGAAGCATACATACAAACCTGTAAAATTATAATTATGAAGGTCTGAGTTTTAGCTATGATATCCCACCTTATTTCCTATCATTTCTTTTCAAGTACATACTGCCTCTTGTGTGGCACTAGGTGGGGCCTAAAAAATACTCAAACATGTTAAGCTTACTTATTTTTAACATATCTTGAACATAATAATGTTCATTCTCAGAGGTTCTCTAAAAAATTTTAAGTTGGCATTGGCTTACATTATATGTATAGTGTGTTAGGGGTTCGATTTCCGACATTTTACCAATGTGTTTGTACATCTTATTTTACCTATAAAAAACCATATAAATGGGGGTCGTACTCTTCACCGAATAGTCTTCTGAATTGAAGCCAACAAAATTTTATGCACGTGGAGGGCATGGAGGTCAAATTTACCAGATTTTAAAACCAATTTTACTAAAAAATTATTCAAAGTAATGAACGAAAACTTTGATTCTGATGAGAAATGTGGAAAAAATTGTGTGCCTTTTTTAATTTATTATGTTTTAACTTAAAGGCCCTTAACATATCGTTTTTTTCTTCTAGTTTATATGCAATAAGCTATGCTAACAAATAAACATCAAATTGTTACCGCCACGTACGCTAATAGTTTATGTAAATGGCCTGGCTAGATACCCCTTTCCCTTATTACCTAATGAAAGGTTACGTGCATACTCTTGAAGGAGCTTTTCCATGGTTTCTGGAGCTTTCTGGTAATCTTTCTTTTTCATAGTTCCCAAAAAAAGAAATCCAGAGGAGTTAAATCGGGAGAACAAGGCCGCCAGGCGACTGTACCACTAGGTCCAATGCATGGCACATAATTAGTATTAAGATATGTTAAGGGCCTGGGTTTTAAACTAAAGCATAATAACTGAAAAAAACGCAAACAATTTTACCACATTTTTCATCAAAATCCAAGTTTTTCGTTTACCTATTATTTTGTGGAATTTTTAAGTAAAATTGATTTTAAAAGCTGGTAAATTTAATCACATTTTAAATAAGATTTTACCACGTTTATGCATGTGGAGGGCATAAAAGTGATAGAAACATTTTGATATGGCTTCCATTCCGACGGATGAAGATTGCGACCCTCATTTAGGGGAGAGGGGGTAAAATGATCCCCCTAAGAAAAAAAATACTTTAAAATGGGAAAATATTTTCTTTAAACTTCAGTTTGATAGAATAGGCCTATAAAAGAGTAATTTCTCTTAATAAAACCACACTTTTAACAAAAAAAAATATTTACTTTTTAAAAATTTTACAAAATAATAAAAGTCGCAAAGGGATCATTTTACCCTCGTATTGGAGGTAAAACGATCCCTTCTACAAAAAAATAAAAAAAAATACTCTGACAGTATAATACCAAGATAAACTGTATTTAAAACCTAAGCTTTCTCTGAACTTTTGCTAGTGCTAAAGGAACATCGGAGCAATGTTCGAAAATAAATTCATCCTCATCTTCTTCAACACCCGCACACAATTCGTGAGCCCATTCTAAACACTTTTTGCATTGAATCCAACCATCAACTGGTGTAAAATATTCTTCACAGCAGTAAAGACAAGTTGGATTTGTCTCGTCTTCCGAATCCGAAGAGTTGGAAAGGCTTTCTTTTATTTTATTTCCATTTTTCGGCGTCTTCTGCTTTAGTGTCTTCTTGTCATTTCTCTTTTTTGTTTTAATTGTGTTTTCTTTTACTTCCTTTTTCTTGATACTTTCTTCAAGCGCAGTTTTGTATGGCGTGCTGGTCAAGACTGCACTTCCACAAGACTTTCTCTTTCTTGTGTTTCTCTTGCCTTGAATTTTTGGAAATGGTTGACATTCTTGTGGTGTCACTGAAAAAGATGAATTTATTTGTTCATCTCGTTTTGAGCTGGGCCCAGGCTCAGGATTCAAGTACGGATCGTTTGAATCACTAGCATCATTATCAGAAGCTATATTGGATATATCTGTCAATGGGTTACATGGATTGGAACCTGGTGCCACATCTTCTACAGTTTCATCAGTCTCACTAGGTATTTGATCGGTTACTTCGGCGGCCAAAAAGTCAATATCTGAAAAAACCTCTGAGTCAAATGGAAATATGCCAGTTTTACGAAACCCGTTTATCCCATTTGATGGTATGCAAGCCTTTAAGTAGCCTTCGCAAAATATTTGAATTATTTGAAACACCGTCACGGTTTTACCAGGATGATGGTTTAACCATTTTTCCAATGCTTGGTCTAAATAAACACTAAGGGGACCCATAACAGCAACGTCCAACGGCTGCAGCTTGTGAGTACAGTGTGGAGGTAAACACAAGATGGTTACAAAGTTTTCTCTGGCACTTAAAATAACATCGAGATTTCTTGTGTGTGATAAATGTTCATCTAATATAAGTAACACTGGCGCATCCTTACTCGGCTTGACGAAAGATACGAAGTGAGTAAACCACTGCTTAAAAACTCCGGTACGCATCCAACCACTTTCATTACACGCAAAAATGGTACCCGGAGGAGCTGCATTTGTTAGTTCGGCCTTTATTCGCTTTCTACTAAAAATAAGCATCGGTGGGACCAACCTTCCAGCAGCTGATACACAAACCACTGCTGTTGTTGAAACCCCACGCTCCGCTGATGTTACCCTTGCCACTTGTTTGGAACCTTTTCGTGCCAATATTCTTAAGCTTCGCCCAGGAACAGTAGAAATCGAAGTCTCGTCTACGTTAAACATTCGGTGAGGCGCATAATTATTTTTAGAGTAAATCTCTTTCAACAAATTGAAGAACTTTGTCACAACTGGTTTATTAAAGGCTCTAGCCCTAGCAGTTGACGTCGCTTCAGGACACCTCAAGGAAATCTCTGGATGTCTTCTTCTAAAACCGCTTAACCAATCTTTACCAGCAGCTTTTTCTACATGAGAAAACTTGTGGGGAATTTTGTTCTTTTCACCAAGTTGATAAGCTAGTTGTCGCAAATCACGAGTTGTGAGTCCATACATCCTGCTTTCAAAATCTAGGATATGAGTTACTAACTCTTGCTCTTGTTCCGGCGAAAATACAGGGTGGCAGCTCCCAAGTGACTTTATCTCTAGCTTTGCTACCTTATTTTTGTCCATTACACGCCGTTTAAGCGACATTCTTGGTACGTTAAAGATTCGGGCAGAGGTTTTCACAGGCATTCCTTGCTTAACTTCTGCTTCGTGGCATCCTGTAACAATACGACGTAAAATGAGTTTGTAAATAAAAATTAGGATTTACAACAATTTGGTAAGAACTAGGGGGTAAAATGATCCCCTTTTTAAAACGGGATCATTTTGCCCCACGCTTAGAGGATCGTTTTACCCCAAAGTGACATGCAGTACCATTTGTTAAATGAAAATTAATTGACATATATTAATTGAAAACAAAAACCACAAATCAACTCAGCATCCCTTCCTCAACAAAACAACGTAAGAACTTTGGATCAGTCACATTGTTAAAAAAATAAATAAAACAAAACAAATACCTTACCTTATAAACGTGAAAAACACAAGTTCTCGTAGCAATTGTTGGATTCGAACTGAATCGCAATTCCGATTGTGGTCTATTTATAACCTCTTCGCCTAGAATTTTATTTTGCATAAAATGGGAACTTTTAAATTGCGGGATCATTTCAACCCGCAGGGATCATTTTACCCCCCTTCTCCCCTACACGTTTTTTGTCGATAAAATTGGACGCACAACACGTGGTTAAAGTATCGGCAATCGAACCCCTAACACACTGTATATGGTTAAAATTGAATTAAATTCTTGGCTTAGTGATAAATTTTTCTTTGCATTAAAGTCAAAGAAAATAAACGTAGTTTTTGAAGAACACTATAAACATCTTATTTGTGAAGATCCTGTTAGAAGCTAAACATTAGGTATAACAATTTTCCATGGTTTTTTCTAGGCCAATTTTAACTCCTATTTGAGTAACAACATTTATACACTCCAATTCTGAACCAGTGAGAATGAACATATTTATGTTCAAAAAAATGTAGGGCATACGAACTTATTAGTTATTATATTTATTTGAAGGGAGGGAAACTGTGTATGTATGTTTTATTTAGCTATTTTCTTAATTCTAAAAGCCAAATCAGGTTGAGAAAAATTAAAATCTTGAACTAAAGATCATTTTGTTTTAATTAATATCTTCTTTTTTTGTTTATTACATTATTATTATTAAATGAGTCATAAAAATTAAAATTATTATTATTATTAAAAGATAAAAATTAAGACTGTAAAATTTCTATCAAAAGGAAAGAACTATTCGAATATTGCTTAGTAATTAAATTTTACTTCAAAGTAATAAAACAATCCAGAAACTATTATCTAAAAAGTAAAAAAAAAACAACAAAATTCCTAAACACACTCAATAGTACTACAAAATTTTCAAAATAAAATAAAATAAAATTGTTAATAGCAGGACAGGTAGTTTTAAATAAAAATTATAGCCAACGTAAGTTAGTTTTTCTTTAAAAAAATAACCCATTCCTGATATTTTCCATTTAGAGTTAAAAGGAATGTTCCCTTCCCATATCTTTCACAACCCCCCAGATTACTAATATTTCCTTACTAATTACTAATTAATTACTAATTACTAATATTAACTTTAAATGAAGTGTCAAAAGTGTAATAATATGGGATAATTATTCTGAAACTTACTTGAACGAATGTAAGTTCTTGGGTTTTTTTATTAATTAAAGTTTGAGAGGTTGGCACAGCACTGGCAAGAAATGTGTATTACGCTCTTGGGGAATCACATGTCAGATATGAAATATTTTAATCTTTTGGGGGTCTTGTTCTAGAATCTAGAGCCTTATTCAAATCTCCATTCAAAAATTACAATACTCTCCCAGACAATCCTGTCGCCCATTCTATATCAAGGGTAAAATTCTTACATTACCACATATTTTTATTGTGGAATCTGTTGACTTAATGCATAGATTGCAGTTCTACGATCTTCTGTCAAGACAGGATCGATCTTCGCCCAAGATTAGTCTGCTCCTTTTCGTAGAGTACAGTATACTACATTTTTATGGAAACCTCCAGGTACAAAAAATTAAGCGGTGTTATGCTACGGAATCTCGCAGGTCATCTTACTGGTTGATTATCGACTTGTTGGGAAATTCGCACTTTAGAAATGTTGTCCATTATATAGTGGAGCGCCATCTTCTTGGATATTCAAGTTTTGCAGGGTAGCTAGTGGAAGTGCTTTCACTACGATAGTTTTTAAGAGATTCCAATATTTTTCGGAATTTAAGTTCTCGTTAAAAAAAAGGACAAGTAGTAGTAGTAATAGTAGTATAATACCTAACCAGACGTTGAATCGGAACATAACTTGGTGCTTAACTTGAACCCGTGGATTTTTATCTGACCAATAAATGGTATTTTTACTATTAAATAGTCCACAATTCGTAAATTGCCTCTCATCTGATCAAAGAACTTTTGAAGAAAAGTGTGGTCTCTCGTTATTTTTTGGAATAAACCACTGATAAAATGCCATTCTTTTAATGGCATCACCATTCTGGAGTCGGCAGGGCTGTTCACAATAGGGGATTTTAATGCTTTAAAATAGGATTCAATTTGACGTAAAAGCGTGCGAGTGTCTCTCTCAACCACGCTTTGCATTAGCAAATTTTCTTTATTTTCGTCTGGAAGTTTGTTTTCCTTTACCTTAGCAAAACTCCCGTAAGCTACACGGTTATCTTTCAGATGCCTAAACATAGCTCTGTCAGGTTGTCGTCCTTCCGTATGTTTATTTAAATACGAACACTACAACATTTCATATTTTTCATAATTTGAAGTTATTTATTTTGAAACTCACAATTAATTACACACACTGTATAGTGACAATAAATTCTACTTTAATAGTTATCTAGGTCCAGTTATCCCGCTGTTTTTCTTATTTTCATTATATCCTGTTAACTAAGAGTGAGTATTCATTCTAGGGATATTACACAGTATATTTCGCATTTTCAGAAAACCTGCCCTGACTATTTCTACTTTTCTTTTTTTTCCTGCCAGTTATATGTAGCTGTGATCATTTTGGAGGGTGACGTTGATTGTGTTTCAATCGAAAACCATCGTTCTAATCTTTGACTCATTCACCTCTAATCCCATTCTCAAACCTTTATCCGTTAGAGTACTCGATAATGCCTGCAGTTGTTACTATGGTGAAATCTTAAATTTTAGTTATTTATTTAGCAGTTTATTTCCAACAGGCAAAGCCCAGTTACAGGAAAATCTACAATTAATGTTTTGAAAGTGTAAACAAGTATTAAATTACTATAAATTAAATAACAAAAAGAAAGAAAAATAAGGAAAACTTAAATTACTATAGTAACATCATGTATATATATCAAAATTAAAGGAGATAGAGTAAATTAACATTAGAATGAACAAAGAAAGGGATTCATGGGACAAGGGAAAAAAGGAAGAGAAAAGGAATTATGTTAACTGTTGGTTTGTCAAAGACAAAACTAGATCCTTTATGGAGCATACAAATATGTCACAGGTTGATACTGAATTAAAAATTCTGCATATTTGATATACGGGATCCTGAAACCTAATGTTCGTTCTGGCGCGATCTAAAGCAAAAGTGATATTTGCTCTAGAAGCAAATCGTGGTACATGAAATAGAATATCGTTTAAGAGAGGAGGAGAATGTATTTGATTATTGACCAACTTCCATAAGAATGTTACAAAATGAACCGTTCTCCTCATGGCCAGAGATTGCAGATTAAATCTACCTAACATCAGATCATGATCATGTCCCCTAACAGGATATATTCCATCCTCACGAAACATAAGAAACCTTAAAAAAAATGACCGGCACGGGCTCTATCACCAGGGGGGCGGAACCTATGCCTGCACTTCAGGAGTTCATCTGAAACGTCCCGAGTTGACTATTAAGAAAACAACCCTCTTGAATCTGCTAAGCTTGCCTGATGGGATGTTAGAAAAAAAAATAGACAACTTGATGGCAAAGTTAGAAAAACTAAACTCAAACCCGGCAATTAAGTTTCTTCTGGGAGTCAAGGTATAAGTCCTAGCAGGATCCTTTTTTTTTCTCTTAATATCTTCTAATAACCCATAACCCACAGTCCCAATTCTTAATACATACTCCAAACACAAATCCCACGCCAAATAATCCTAAAACACCGTAAAAGACCAGTTACGTTCACACCTTTGTCCGACCGTTTCTCATCTACCAAAAGTTCTGCATGCTGAGGGGGCGTCGCCTGCTCTGTTGGCTCTTGTCCAATAGCATCACACCAAGCCCTTATAAATACAAGCAACCAAACCTTATCCCGTTCAGTCGATCCCTATGTTCCGAGTAGTCAAAATCCAAGCACCTAGATGCGACCCAAAATGATAAAAAGATTGATGAAAAGGTAATGATGAAAGAGATCTCGACAGTACGTCATTTCAAAAGACCGGCAAGAGCCATATGATACTAGTCTGGAAGAAACCAGTGTATAACAAGCAAGCATGGTAATGAAAAATGGTATTTTCAATAGAAGAAATCACCATTATTGGGCCACAGAAAATCCTCGTTTGGGAAAGAAGTACGACACCAGGTGCGTTTTGGATTCAATATGTGGGCTGGTATTGTGAGAAGAAGAATTTTAGGCCCTTTCATTTACCATCATCAGCATTTACCATCATGCCTCTAGCAAAAATTCAAAAACATTGGTTAGAACAAGATGGAGCACCTGCTCATAATGCCCGAGTAGTTAGGGAATATCTATCAACTAGATTTCCAAGCTGACATATCAGCACATATTCCAGAACGCCATGTCTAGCACGTTCCCCCGACACTACTCCCTTAGATTTCTTTCTTTGGAGGTATGTTAAAAATTACGTTTACAAAAACAATCTTGAAACCGAAGAAGAACTTTGAACATTGGTGTTCGAGGCTTTTGAGAGTATGACAGCAATTATTGTCAATAGTATGTTGGAAGCCACGATGGTAATTTTAAACCAGTAAATATCGGAAAACGCGGAAATCGGAATCCTACGGAACTTTAAAAAACTTAAATAATATGATAAGCCTGTAGCTCCAAAGTAAGAAAGTGGAAGATTTCAAGAAACTCATGAACCAAAACTTCTACCTGAATATTTTTAAAAGAGCTTCAAATTCTGCTAATGTGGATTCAGGTACAGAAAAAAATAACGTGGGACGTGTTGATGCAAAACCCATTAATGTAGATCTTGACGAAGACCTTTAGAAATAAAAGATTCTGTATCTTTTGAATCAGAAAGTTTTTGTTCACGTTTTTTTGTGTACAACTCGTACATCTTATTTAGATGTTATTTGTGGCTACTTAAAATATGTGATTGCTGTTAAGATGTTCTATGTATTTCTATTGCAAAAATATGTCATATTATTATGTTATTGATAAAATAAAGGTCACAAGCCATAATAACCTACCGATAAACTATCTTCCATAAAGATCACATAGAATCGTTTGCTTGAAAACATATCTTTGATTTCAGGATTTAACCAAAAGTTTCATTTTAACTTTTCACAATAAAAGCTAAACGTGGCTTATGTACCTTGTTCCCCCGAGCACTTCATACACACAGTTAAAATTTAACATATTTATATTTGAAAAACAAAGAAATTAACATCTCTTCTTATTTGTTTATTTTTTTTAGCTTTGCTGAAACCATCTGATCTTACAATAGTAAAGCATATTATTTAATATGATTTCATTGTAGAATAAAATGAAGGAAATTACTAAAACTGTCTGCAAGAAATGGAAAATTATTTCAACTACCATTCAGGACTAAAGTCCAAAATATATAGCAAACAAAGAAACATGTCTTCTCTCGCTCGTTTTATATATTAAATAATGCCAAAAATATATTCATATAAAAAATATTTTGTAAAAAGATTCGAATAATTCCCAAAAGGATTTGGCTATTTAAAAATCCCTTATTTTTTGCTTTAAAAAAGTGCTTACAACTTTCTTATAAGGAACAAAAAGCGATAAATAAAAATAAAATAAAAATACCGTAGGAATTTTCACTGGACTCGTATTCGTGTCGACGAAACTGTGGGACGAATCCTCATTCGTCGATGTCACCGAATTATTGGAACTCTCGTCGAACTAAAAAGGAACCGCAAGAGGAAATGGTTCGAATCAAAACTATAGCGTCAAAAGTCCGCCGTTATAACATTAATTCAATTTAATCATGTTATAAGGAACTTTTATTTTAATACGATTATGATTCCTACGCGCTATTGATGCATCGATAGTGGCGCGTCCTCACGGCGTTGTCGCCCAACATTTTCAATCGGTTGTGTTAATGCAATCTTTGAAACACTTAAAACAGAAATAGCAATGACGACACAACAGACTGAAGAGGTGAGGATGCATGCGACTCCCGAAATCAATATGCGTCTGATAAGTTGTTTATAGAGTTACTTACACTTGAGGAGCTTAATTCGTTGCCGGACATTCTTGTTTTTTTTGCGGAGGGTTCACCCTCGGTACAGTCGGTGGACTGGCGCTTTCTAGAATCGGTCGAGAGACCGTTTTTGTTCGTAATTGTTAAGCTTGATTTGCGTTCTCTCTTTATAACGCCCGGTGGTAAATATTGTGGTAACTGTAAAAAAGATTACAATACAATATAATAATAATAATAATAATAATAATAATAATAAATCGTCTTTATTTAACAAACCCTGCAAATTACAGTATTTGCCTGAACAGGCAAAGATTAGTTAAAAGCTACTCTTTATCTCTTAACCTATCCAGTTTAAAAAATAAATAAACTAAAATTAATACTACTTTAAAGTAAAACATATGTTCCATCAGCTAAGTAACAATTAAATAAATTAACTGAGAACAACCAATCATTGCTGTTCCAATAATAGATCTTTATAGAATCTTCGATAAAAATAAATGGTAAAATGAAAATTTGGCCTGAAACGATTAAATAGAATGACAGCTTGATAGGTGAAAGAACGTTCAAACATTGATGTAGTATGACGTGGCATTGAAAGTATATTATACCTTATATTACGACTATGAACCTCAGTTCTGTAAATCATCTTTTCACACAAAGAACACAGGTGTGCGTGTTTTAAATAGGCGATATAAAAATACTAATAAATACAGCTTAAATATATTCACAATTTTTAGCCATTTAAGTTGTAGTATAGCTTGTGATACATGTTCGTATTTCCTAAGATTATTAATAGAACGACAACATGTGTTTTGAATACGCTGCAAGCGATTTTGCGTTATTCTATCTAGACATGGGTAATACACAATTATACAATAATTAATGATAGACATAACCAAGGTTTCAGAAAGCTTTTTTCTTGTTTTGTAATTTAAAATCCTTTTATTTGCATAAAGCATTCGCAAGCGTAAATAACATTTTTGTAATAACATATTGCAGTGATCCCTAAATCTGAGAGATGTGTCAACAATGAGACCCAAAATTTTTACGTTATTTGAAAAAGTGAGAGTAGTATTATTAAGCGTAATATTAAATGTATTTTCTATGTTATGCCGTTGATTGCGACCCGCAAACAATAGAACTTTAGTTTTAATAGGGTTAATCTGCAAATTATGTTCACTGGAGAAATTCATTATCTGCTCCAAATTAAAATTAATGGAGTCTGCTGCAAGCTGAACATTATGTGGATTAAATAGGTGCAGAACCTGAGTATCGTCCGCATACAGGTAGACGTCCGAGTTTAAGGCTACGTTAGGTAGATCAGAGGTATACATTAGGAACAAAAGTGGCCCCAATATAGATCCCTGCGGTATCCCGGAAACTATTATTTTTGATTCAGAATATTTATTTTGTACCCGTACTCGCTGCGACCGTCTCCATAAATACGATTTAAAAAACGATAAGACGGAGTCATCACAACCAAAATAAGACAACTTGGCAACGAGCAAGTCATGATCAATCAAGTCAAATGCCTTTGAATAATCCAGTGCCACCAAAATCACAGCCAACTTTTTGTCTAAGGCTGTAATGATATTATCTGTAATATTTAGAAGAGCACTAGTAGTGCTATGACCTTTTCTAAGTCCGGATTGTTGAGCTGGCAGAATATTAGTCTCACAAAGGTGATCCATTAGTTGAGTATGTACTATTCTTTCCAAGATTTTAGAGACAAGAGGCAAGAGACTTATGGGCCGTAGGTCTTGAACATTTTTGGGATTAGGAACTTTGGATACTGGGCAGACTATAGATTCGCGCCATGGTCTAGGAAAATAACCAGTTTCCAGGCAAGTGTTTACAATATGAGTAATATGATTAATAAGATGAGGCAAGCATAGATGCAACATATGAAGAGAAATTCCATCATTTCCAGCTGCATTGGATTTAATATCATCAATAACTTAGAAACAGTAATCTGGTCCACCAGGGCAAAATGAAAGGTGTGATCTGCGCAAAACTTATGGTTTTGGTAATAGTTAATTTTGAAGACAAGCATTTGACTTATTGAAAATGCTTATGAAATAGTCATTAATTGTATTGGGCTAGGTCACTCAATTGGTAGTTCCGATTCTGTTTTTGTTTTAATATTTAAGTTACCTAAACCTTTCCAAAGTCCCTTACCAGATTTGACAGCTTCCAACTGGTGTAGATATGCGCTTTTTCAATATGTTGAAAAGTTTAAAGAGTTGCGCGGTCCGCCAAATTATCATAATTTTCTACTTGTAGTAGGTTTACAAGATACAGGGTATTTAAAGTTGGAATTTTAATTTGAAAATTCTTAATAATTTTGTGATTTTAAGCAGTATTGTCTTGAAAATTGACGGCTTTATGTGTTTTGACATGAAAATTATAAATTTTGTGGTGAATTTAGCATTATTTATACAGAGCGTTAGTTACACCCTGTTACTTAGGTAAATTACAACATATCCTTTTTTGCCTAATCAGTTATGGCTAAAACGACTAGAAAGTCTAAAAGGCAGTTCAATTTTGAATAAAAAAGGTACTCTTGTTTATTTTATGTAACTCTTATCAGTTTTTAAGTTATTTGCATTTTAAACATTCAGCGTAAAGAATCCTAAGCCACCGTTATGACATTTTTTTTCAAGTAGGCTTGTATCAGCACTTATCAGTTTTTCGTGTAAGGAAATTATATGAAAATTTTACTGTCATTAAGTAAGAGTGTAGTAAAAATTCTAAAATAAGAAAATGCCACGTCATAATGAATATTCCAACTGTGAAATGCGTGATATGATTTGCGTTTTTGCTCAGTTCAAATTATAGTGGACTCGGTGCAGCCAGAAGGTATTTAGAATTATACCCAAATCGAAGACAACCCAATCACAAACTGTTCAGACGTATTTATACCCGCGAAACGGGGTGTTTTCATCCTAAAACCTTAAATGGTGCTCGAAAAAATATCAACGTCGATGATGAAGAGGTTTTAGCTCGTATTTCGGTAAATCCAGATCTCAGTACTCGCCGGTTGAGTACGTCAACAGGAATAAGCCAATCGTCTATCTGCAAAATTTTAAAGAAAGAGAATCTCCGTCCATATCACTATACTCCTGTCCAAAATTTGCTATCTCAAGATTTACCAGTTCGCCTACAGTTTGCTCAATTTATGCTAGATAAACAATCCGAAAACCAGAAATTTCTTTTTTTACCGATGAGGCGACGTTTACTAGACGAAATGTTTTTAATTGGAAAAACAATCATTTGTAGAACTCCGAAAATCCATATGCTCTAAAGGAACGTCATTTTCAGCATGAATTCAAGGTAAATATTTGGTGTGGTCTGATATCTGGTTTGTTTGTTGGTCCTTTTGAACTTCCCCCTAATCTGAACGGACCCCTCTACTTAAACTTCCTTGAACAACAGTTAAGCCCACTACTGGAAGATGTACCAATATCCAAGACAGGGCGCTGTCACATTTTTCTCTGCCAGTACGGCGATACCTGAATGAACATTTTCTCACCGGTGGATTGGGCGTGGCAGTGAATTTGTTTGGCCACCTAGTCCAGACTTAAACCCTCTAGACTTCTCAATATGGTCACACATGTAGGAAATGGTTTACAAAGATACAATTAATTCTATCGAAAAATTACGACAGAAAATTCAAGAAGCTGCTAATATTATCAAAAATAATCGACAAATGTTATTTAATATTCAAAGATCTTTAAGCAGACGCCTTACAAAGTATATTAAAGTGAAAGGCGGGCATTTTGAGCATTTACTTTGAAGTTTTCTTTTAATATTGTTACTGATTGTTATTTGTTGTCTTTACTGTTGTTACCCAGCATAGTAGTAATTTAAAAGAATAAATTCCTATTAAGCCAATGTAATAACGGTGGCTTAAGATTTTTTACAATGAATGTTTAAAATGGAAATATCTTTAAAATTGATAGAGTTACATGAAATAAACAAGAGTACCTTTTTTAGTCAAAATTGAACTGCCTTTTAAATTTTCTAGTCGTTTTAGCCATAACTGATTAGGCAAAAAAGATATGTTGTAATTTACCTAAGTAACAGGGTGTAACTAACGCCCTGTATAAATAATGTTAAATTCACCTCAAAATTCGTAATTTTCATGCCAAAACATATAAACTCGCCAATTTTCAAGACGATACTGCTTAAAATCACAACATTTCTAAGAAATTTCAAATTAAAATTCCAACTTAAAATACTCTGTATCTCGTAAACCTGCAACATTTGTATAAGACATGTTCACCTCAATCCCCATATTTTGGTGTTTAGTATCTCCAGTTCAGAGATTGCCCATTCTTAATGAATCACCCTGTATACTAAAGATACAGTTAGGAATGGTTTTTTGATTTTTGACTACTGCTAAAGTTTCAAAACAAAATTTTGTTGTTGTCTACCACTACAAAGTGACCAGTATATCTTTTGGGTTTCCTAAAATATTTTGTTACTTGGCCGAAATTTTATAGACCATTCTCTTGCCAATAATATATTGACTTTACCCTCAATTTTTATCAGCAGTTTCTCTGATCCACAGAAAAGGCACAAATAAGCACAGTTAATAATATTATAAAATCTATTTCTTATATATCTACATGTAAGACACTACTCGATTTTACTGTTTTATTTTATTTATCTTTTTCACTTTAGTGGTATAACTATTCATTCATGTTTTGTAACTTTTTTTGACAGTGTTTTATTTTCTTGTTATTATATGCTTCGTCAATAAGACGATTATATCTTTATATAATAGAGTGGTTTTGAGTTGAAATCTGTGGTTGGCGACTTGAGGGATAAGGTAAGTTATGATAAGGTATGTACTGTGTACTCAAAAAAATTCTTTTCAGTTTTGTCAATAAATTACTGTACTTTGGACAATAAGGCATATTTGATTGAATATGATTTGACTTAATAAACTCGAGGCCGAGATAAATTTTCATGTCAAAAAATGGACAAAACATCAATTTTTTCTTACCATTTCATTTCCTTAATAGTGTTTCGATTGTCTGGAAATAATGTTTTTTTTTCAGGCGTTTTTTTGACTTTCGAAAATTGGCCAAATTGTTGCAAAGTTATTAAAGAGCTAGTAGTCAAATTAAGATTACGAGGACAAAGTTAACTTACCTGTTTTCTCTTCACATATCTGGCTTCCAACTTCATAGAAGTCTTGTATATCTGTATATTAACCGCGTGTTTGTTCACGTGTTCCGTAAACTGTTGAATATCGTAAGTCAAATCGATATTCAGCCCCTCCATCTTCTTAAACTCGAGGCCGATAAACCACATTAAACTGTTAGATTTCGCATCTTTTTGCGAGTCGGGCATCGCGTACACCTCCGGATTAATATGAGGGAGAACTATGCACTCGTTCCTTTCCAGGGTACCTGGAATTGTATGAGACATCAATATGAGAAATTCTTAGATTTAGCTTTTAAATATACCGATTAAAAACCTAATTTTACTCTCCACAAGACCGGTCCAGTCCAGAAGGTCCTTGGAATTGGCCGCGCTTACCATAAGCACGATAAAATGACGATATTTCATAAAAAATTGCGGAGGCTCAAACAGTTTGTCCCACGTTGCCTTCCCCAAAATTATTTCGTCAGTTATTTGCAGGCCACTTTTAAATTCTTCCACCATGATGGTTTTGGTCGACTGGGAGACGTTAAACGTTGAATTTTGTTGCGGGTAGGCCGGAGTTATTATTGGCATGTGATGAAAACGATCTTGAATGTTCACCTGAAGTACGAATTTTTACGAGTCAGTTGGTTAAGTTGTAAGTTTTATGTGCTAAGAGAAATACTTCAGTCCTTTTTGACTCACATTTTACTGACTTAATTCCTGCAGAAGAATTTCTGCATTATATTATACTTTTATACAAATTAGGAATTTTAATTTGTATAAAAGTATAGTAAAGACCCATGAGGCAAATATAGGAAGTATTTTGGTTAATGTGACTGATTAATATTGTTTGTAATAACTCGATTAGTTAAGGATAGATCTTGTATTAACTAACCAGAAGAATAGTTTTAAAGGAAAGATCCTGGTTACACAACAAATAACAGATCATTGCATAGTAGAAAAAATGCATATTAGCAATTCAAGAACCACTAAAACACTTCAAGGGAGAGAAACTATTGATCTTGCGGGCCTTAATATTGTATTACAGGAGTATATTTTGGGTATGTACAGGGTGGCCAAATAAGAATGCGAGGTACTGTATCTGGGAAACTATTCATCGTAGAAGCTTGCGATAAAAAAAATTATTACTAAAATGTCCAAGAGAATGATCTGAAAAATATTTTCAAGTTTCTAAAATGGCCGCTAGGGGGCGCAACTGCAATCTTGAATCTAGAAAACTGATGTTTCTGTAAATTTTGCTGAATTAACCTAACAAAAAAATAGCTGATTATTAAATTAGAGATTAATCCGAACCTTTTTTATTTGAATAGTTTTGCTGTATCTCTAAAAATAAAGTGGTGGGGGGTGTTCAAATGTTGGCTTAAAACACACCCTGTATATTAAAAACGCCTTAGCCGATTTTATCAAACTTGGGCTAGTTGAAAAAAGCTATTATTAAGCTACGAATATTATTATATTTCATGTTTTTTTAGTTTTACATCTCGCCACTAGAGGGATTTTTTCGGCTTTCTGACACAAATGACTAATTTTCTCAAAAAACTTAAATGCGTTGATATGATTTTTTTTTCATAGAAAAATAGCTAAATGATGTCTAAATAATCTTGCAAAAACCGCAACTCGATATCTTGTTCCTAACCTAAAATATCGGCCAAAGAATATTTTATACCCTTAAATTTTATTTTTTTTATACTAATTATTTTGGAATTTTTTAAAATTCACTACTTTTTAAAACAAAATTTACCATTTTTGAAAATATTACCTAATATCACTAAAAGGTAAGTATTAATAATGCTTACATCAAAAATCAGACCTATTTTATGTTATATATTCACTATGGATATAATACGAAAAAAATTATTATTAGAAAGCAGGCCATGGAATGCAACAAAACAAATGTCTACTCAAATTATAAACATTCCTCAAATTGTCAGTAGTAAGTTGTCAAAAGTTTTTCGTTACTTGAGCATTTTTTGTTTTTGCAAAATGCGTTTTACGAACGATGAAGCTGTTGATATGCTTGCGGTTTATTTTGAATGTCTTCAAAATGCTGCAGTAGCAAAAAGAGTTTATGCTGCTCGATATCCAAATCGAAGTCCTTGCGATGTTAGATTTTTTCCCCGATTAGTGGCGAACTTACGAGCCAATGCTAGTTTTCGGCCTAGGTTTCAACGGCCAAGAATTAGAAGAAATGTGGACAATATTAACAGCGTACTGGGATATATTGAAGGAAATCCTCATGTTAGCACAAGAGCATTATCCCTTGAATTAGGCATATCAAGAACAACGATTTAAAATATTTTGAAGGACAATAGGTAAATTCTAATATCCATCGCCATATATGGATTTATTTAAGTTCAGTTTTTTTTTAAATATATTTATAGAATGCACCCATATCATATTAATTTACATCAGGCATTGGAAGAAGCAGACTTTGACCGTAGGTTGGACTATTGCCATTGGATATTAGGCATGATACGCGAGAACAGAGATTTTTTATTTAAAATTCTTTGGACCGATGAAGCCACATTTAATAGTGACGGTAGAGTCAACCTGCATAACATGCATTATTGGTCTGCAGAAAAACCGCATTGGTTGCGTGAAGTTCAGCACCAAGGGCGCTGGAGTTTAAATGTGTGGTGTGGTATACTTGGAGGCAACATTATTGGACCATATTTTTTTGAGCAATCTCTAAATGGCAATGGTTTTTTCGACTTTTTGGTAAATCAATTACCGTTGTTGCTGGAAGATGTGCCACTGGAAGTCCGGCAAAATTTGTTTTTGCAGTTGGATGGTTGTCCAGCACATTTTATTAGGAATGTGCGAGAGCATATTAATAACATTTTTCAACAGCGGTGGATTGGAAGAGAAAGCCTGTTTCCATGGCCTCCGCGATCCCCAGACTTAACCTCTCTTGATTTCTATTTATGGGGGCGGTTAAAGGACATTGTATTTCAGACTCAGCCTACGACTAGAGAAGATATGAAAAACCGCATTCGTAATGCAATACATACCATACCGAGAGCCGAAATTGAAGCTGCAGTTCTATCTACCCATGAGAGGCTTCAGCAATGCATAGAGCGTGATGGTCAGCATTTCGAGCATTTACGGGGGCATTAAAACCCTTTCTTTTTAAAATCGGTCCTTTATAGGGCCACAACTTACATTATAAAAAAAATTCGAAATAAATTATTTTGTAGTTTTTATAAATATTAAGGGATTTCCATATAAAATTTTCTTTGGCCTAAATTTTAGGTTAGGATGAAGATATGAAGATGCGGTTTTCGCAAGCATATTTAGGCGTCATTAAGCTATTTTTTTGTATAAAAAAATTTATACCATTGCATTCAAGTTTTTTGAGAAAATTAGTCATTTGTGTCAGAAAGCCGAAAAAAGCCCTCTAGCGGCGAGATGTAAAACTAAAAAAACATGAAATATAATAATATTCGTAGCTTTATAATAGCTCTTTTCAACTAGCCGAAGTTTGATAAAATCGGCTAAGGCGTTTTTAGTATACATGGTGTGTTTTAAGCCAACTTTTGAACACCCCCCACCACTTTATTTTTAGAGATACAGCAAAACTATTCAAATAAAAAAGGTTCGGATTAGTCTTTACTTTAATAATAAGCTATTTTTTTGTTAGGTTAATTCAGCAAAATTTACAGAAACATCAGTTTTCTAGATTCAAGATTGCAGTTGCGCCCCCTAGCGGTCATTTTAGAAACTTGAAAATATTTTCCAGGTCATTCCCTTGGCCATTTTAGTAATAAATTTTTTTATCGCAAGCTTCTACGATAAATAGTTTCCCAGATACATTACCTCGCATTCTTATTTGGCCACCCTGTACATGCTAGTATTAATGATAAGTACAATTATATTATTTATATCGTACCGAATGCCTTGGACATTGTTGTTCACTTGAGAACAATCAAATTTTTCCTAGATATAGGTTGTGCTTGAACAATACTTTTGAAAGAGCTACCAGTGTAAGAAATTTCAGCTACAAAACAAGTAAAAGTAATAAAACTGTATGAATAAAATCTTAATGAATATAAATTAAATAGAAATGCTGCAGCCAACGTAGGACGGAAGAAAAAGAAAAAGTATTTTGAACGTAAATATATTTTAGATTTTAAGTTAATTAATTCTTCTATTTTAAATAAAACACAACAAAAAATGGCCTCAAATTGCTTTTTTATCGCAAACTCTAACCAAATCAAAAATTAAATGCAACCTAAACATAATCTTGGCTTCGATGAATTACCGAGACAGCGATTTACGGATGACATCATCATCGAGAGCGGGAACCCTTATACTAAAGCTAACATATATGGAAATAAATAAGATCCAAAGGAAGTATGGAAAAGCTTGCTAGTATTTGTACCAAAAAATAAACATGTATTGAATCTAGATGAACAGGAAATAAATGGAACATTCGTAAATATGGAGAATGATCTTCCTAATAAACTAGATTTTGTTTTTGCTAAGAGTGTAAAGAAAATTCTGATAGACACAAACAATTCCCATTCCAGAAACAAATAATTCAACAATGGCTCTTAATCTAATACGAATAAATGTATTGTGTGCCATTGACAAAATATTGGAAAAAATTGTTTATTCAATCAAGTGATTTTCAATCGGTTTTCAGAGAAAAATTTAACTGTGAGATAGCTGTGCAGGGCGTACTAGGGGACTTTCCAGTCCATAAATATTGATCAAAATCTAGTTATTGAAGGTATCTTTTTAGATCTTAGAAAGGCTGTTGACACTGCGAATCGAAAAGATTTAATGGTGAAATTAAATGTAATAAATAGTATGTCAATAGTAATTTGGTACTCTACTTTGGGTGGTTGTGTAATAATAAATTGTCTCCTAATTTGCAAAAAACAGTATTTATAGTAATTAAGCATAACGGTAAAAAAATCATGGAATCCGCAAATCAAAATCAATGGGAAGTATCCTGGGATAAACATTTAGATGGGATTATAAACAAAATTATGCTAGGAGTTAGTATAAAAAGAGGTGCACATCAACTGAATGAGACATCAAGACAGGTTCTATATAATGGTTTCATAAAGCAACACCTGCGATACCTAATGCCATGCTGGGGAACCTAATGCCAAACTGGAAGATCCAAGTACTGGGCAATTAAAAGGGCTTCAAAGACTTCAAAGTACAGCAATTAAAAAATGTTTAAAACTACTACATTTTTAGACAGAACATATATAAGAAGGTTCCATTTTTGAAAATAAATGAGTTAGATATATTAGTACAAAAAAAGCTGATATATAACATCTAAAATAACAATCTTAAAACCAATATTAAACTGCAGAAAAGTCGGAAAATTAACACATACAACACAATAAAAAATTATCACCTAAATGTTATTTTTTTAATTTTTCTTAATATTTCCGAAACAGTCAAAGATAGGTATAGGACATTGTATACAAAATATGTCTAAAATAATCTGAGGAATCTAAAAATTCATTAACATACAGGGTGTTATGTTCAAACTAAGCAAGTTGGTATTGACCACCGTTATCTGATACACCCTCTATAAAGTTTTTATGAAAAAAAACGCGCAACTATAAAAACCAATCGACGTGTTCGAGCGTTTTTTCCAACAGGCTCTCATCTATTTATTAGCTAATTTATTCCATTTGGCTGACACACACTGTATGTTCATCTTTACTGATCCAAAAACTCTTGGACCAAAAAAACAAAATATAATGCTCTTATATTACCACATTTTGATTATTCAAGTAATTTATTTCTTTTAAAACAAAATTAAT
This sequence comes from Anthonomus grandis grandis, assembly GCF_022605725.1. NCBI lineage: Eukaryota > Metazoa > Arthropoda > Insecta > Coleoptera > Curculionidae > Anthonomus > Anthonomus grandis. The sequence goes on from NC_065546.1 coordinate 35,166,992, forward strand.
TGTCTAGGCTTAAAAAATCAGTAGTAATAAAGTAATACTAGGAAAACCAAGATTGCCGCATATAAAAGAAATGCTACAAAATTCAAAATGGTTGCCAGTTAAAGAGCATTTATTACTTGATGCGCTCTCTTTTATCCACAAAATTAAGATTGGCCAATCGCCACAATAGGGAGCATTCAAGTAACACTGTAGGGATTTTGACCCCGCTCTGACCCCTCTTGTAACGCAGTTAATAAACACCTGCTCATCCCCCTCTGGTGCATTATGTAATGCATAATTTTTTTTATTAATCCAGATTTATACTGTTCCGTAAAGTGATTTTCGTTTAATGTGATGAAGTTGGACACTGACAAATATAATATATAATAATATTTTCTTCTTTTTCTTGAATTGATTGATATAACTTCAATAACATATTTTGGAATAGAGTATGTTAAATAACAGGAGAAATGTACGTGCAGCGATCTGTAGGAGATGTAGAATAACGTAATGCAGGGCTCGATTCCAGGACTCCTTCCCCCTGTAATACACCCTCATCGTTCAGCCTGACCACTCCGCTCTGCCTTTGTGTTTTACGTAATACTTGGAATGTTCCCGTACTTGCTGGGCAAGTTCTCATACAATGCCGATATTCACAATTATAATACATGCCATAGAACAGATTTTTATTCACAAGTTATCCAAAAACGTGCTTAAAATTCTTTGTTTTTTAATGGGTTAAGCAAGTATAATATGCTGCCAACACAAATTAAAGAAGAAAATCAAAATATTAATTCCTTTAAAGTAGTTCTCACGATACCATTTGTTCTGACAATCGTTGATGGTTGAACTTTACATGTTTTTGTATAATGTAATGATTGTTTTGTATATTAGTTATTGGTTTTGTTCTTCCTTTTTGGATGTAATTTTAGTAAAAAGGTTTATTTTCTTTCCTTGTTAACTGTATATACATATTATTTTTAACTGTTTGATGTAGTAATTGGCAAATTGTATCAGTTTTTGACTAAATAAATGACATATATTTTAGATCGCATAACTATCTTAATATTTTTACTATTGATACACAAATAAATTAAAATATGAACTTACCCTGGGATCCCATGTGGGAAATCCCAAACTAACATTAACGGGCTGTTTAAGCAATACCGGTTGCGGCCATTTCCATTTGGAAAATATCAGGAAAAATTTATGAACTAAAGTGGCGGGAGCTGCATTCGGATACAACTGACAAGTCCTAGCTACCAACATGGCCCAGGATACTCCGCCCAAGTAACCGAGGACATTACTATAAATTCCATGTTCTGTAATGGTATTAAATTTATTATGAGCTAAATGGAAGAGAAAAATAGACTTTACTTTTTGCCCAGAGCTTGATAGCTCTTAAGGTCAACCTAAAACTATCCACATTCGGCACTAATCTTAACATTTCATCGGTGACCCTGCAGCCATTAAGACTTCTTACACATTTTGGATCGAGATTTTTTAACAAATTATCATCTCGGAGGTCCATCGAGTCAGGGATCTCTTTTTGCAATAACTGGGCGAATAGCATATCTATTTCTATGCCATCAAAATTCATTTTTATGACGGGTACAAAAGCTTCTTCTACTGCCTGGAAGTCATTTCAAATTTAGATTTAAAACTGTAATTGTTTATCGCTAGTTTTACCCTTAGTTCTGTTACTTCAGGTTGCTCCTTTAATAATTCATAAAATGAACCAAAAAATTCATTTCTAGAGACATGTTTGGGTGCCACACATAACGCATCAATATCTGCACCTTTACTATGAACCTAAAATAAATTATTCTCTTATGGCAAAATTATTAACATATTTAGGCCAGCCAAGAGAGAAACCACTGAAGTATTTATTTTTTGGTATCCCTATCTCAAATAGTATTAGTTATCTGAAATAGTAGAGTTTCCGTGGTAAATATATACAGTGTGTCCAATGAAGTTCGCACCATATGGAAACCTTTTTTATTATTAACTAAAAAAAAAATCTTTATAAAAAGTTCTGCTTGGCCCAAAACCTAAAATGCAACCATCAGATATTAATTTTTTCCAGTCATATACGAGGTATATCAGAAAATATGAATTTTGCTCAAGAAAGTACAAGGGCTTTCCTCAGATATTGACCTGACCCCTCTACCGGGTTTAAGTGAAAAGTAAACAAAAAATTGGACAAAACTTTTGAGGTTTGACTTTAAATGAGGAGCGGAATTTTCTGATTTCAAATATATATGGTTTAACTACTTTTACTTAAACCGTTTTGGAAATATCGGCTCCAACTTTAATAAAATAACATATTGAAGATCTTGGTAGACTGTCCATTGTATACAGTGCTAAAAATGTTTTTTTTTTATGGTAAACACAAGCACAAGAGGAAAGTCCTATGTCACTCTTGGAGTGGTGCTTGCGCGAAGATATTTGTGGGCATTTATCTTGAATCGCTGTAGGTTGTATGCGTCGGGAAATATGTGAGGTGGAAGCCCGTTCCACAAAGAAGATGTTCTCCAGATGAACGAGTCCCGATACAGCGACGTCCTTGGGGTAGGCAGGTGGACTCGATGTTGATGAGCCGCAACTGCTAGACGCGTCCTTCTTGCCGGAACAGCTCTAACTGGAATCAGGCCTGCCAGCTCAGAGGAGCACTTACCGTGATAATAACGGTAGAATAAACAGAGATCAGCCACCTTTCTCCTGTGTTCCAGACTCCTTGTCAGTTCTGGTTTGTCGATAAGACGAATAGCTCTCTTCTGTATAGAATCCAGCAGGTTTAAACTATGCTTGGGTGCAGAGCTCCAGACATGCGAGCAATACTCGAGGGAAGGGCGTATTTGAGCCTTATAAAGAGTCAGCAGCTGTTCTGGTGTATACAGTTTTTTCGTTTTGAAAAGCACTCCGAGTTTTTTGGAAACCGCCCTGGCGACCTCGGCAACGTGGTCATGCCAGGGCACACTGTTGGTGACCTCGACTCCTAGAAGATGTAAAGATGATTTCATTGGCAATGTTTTCCCTGCCATAACCAGCTCCAGGCCACCAAGGTCAGTCTTCGTCGTAAATACTGCAGCCTGCGTTTTTTTAGCGATAAAATTGACCAGATTGTTACCGCCCCATTCCAAGATTGCTCTAATATCGTTGTTGGTTGAAGCTACTTGTTGCTGCCTAAGATTCTGAGAACTTGCGGCTGTCGTTGGTTTGGCGGACTTAAATGTGGAAATAAATGTGCTATCGTCCGCAAAGCTGTAGATTGGATTGACAGTGGTTCCTAGCAAATCGTTGATATATATCAAGAAAAGGGTGGGGGATAGAATGCATCCTTGAGGGACTCCAGCGTTAATGTTAAATTTGTCGGAAAGGTATCCATCGACGGCTACTTGGATTGTTCGTTGTTCAAGAAAACTTTTGATCCAATTCAATAATGAGTTTTGTATGCCGATTGAGGAGAGCTTGGTTAGTAGTCCCTCATGCCACACTCTGTCAAATGCCTTGGAAATGTCAAGAGCGACTGAGCGAGACTCGCCGTGCTTCTCCATGGCCTCTGTCCACAAGTGTGTGACGTAAGCCAGAATATTGCCGGTGGATCTAAGCTTTCGGAAGCCGTATTGATGATCGCTGATTAGTCCAGATATCTTAACAGTTGTTGGTTGACTGCTTTCTCCATAATCTTCGATATTACTGGAACTAGTGCAATCGGGCGGTAATTGGAGGGCATCGTCTTCTTACCCTTTTTGGGTACAGCTTGCACTCGAGCAGTTTTCCAGCTTGTTGGAAATTGGCCCTGCTTATACGATGCCGTGAACAGTCTACATAAGGGAGGAGTCAATTCGTCTGCACAACGTTTTAGTATTAGGGCTGGAATTCCATCGGGTCCAGAAGCTTTGTTGGTGTCTACGCTTTTAAGAATTTTATTTATAATTCGTTGGGGAAACGAAATTTCTCCCATCGATGAATTCACCCTTGGCAAATATGGCGGTGTTTTGCCTTGCGAGTGCAGAGTAGAATTGGACGCGAAGAGTTTACCTAGTAAGTTGGCTTTTTCCTTTGCTGTTACCGCGATAGAACCATCATCTGCTGTTAGGGGTGGCAAGGCCGACTTAGCAAATCCTTGACTAACGGCTTTCGATACCGACCAGAAAGATCTTGTTCCATTTGGGCAGTTTAGCAGTTTGTTTTTGATCCTGTTGTTGTGACTCTCTTTGCATTCATTTCGCTTGCAGCTATTTCTGGAGGCTAAAAAGTTCCTCCGATTTTCGATGGAAGTGTTAATTACCTAACAAGCGTGTAAGTTTATTGTCAATTCACTATGACATCAATTATCCGCCTTCTCTTACAATACGGGTTTCCCTTCTAGAAGAAAATTCCCTCAATACATTTCTGATTCTATTCGGAGTTATACCTAAATTGTTTCCGTAATAATTATTTCCAAATGTTCTACGTTTGTGAACGGCCTGTGTTAATTTAATATACCTGTTCTTTTAAACAACCCCATAAAAAAATCTAATGGGCTTAAATCTGGCAACCTAGCTGGCCAAGTAATATCGGAATATCTATGAATTAACTTTCTATTAAAGATATTCTTAAGATATTGCCTTACTTCCATTGTACTGACATGTTGCACCGTCCTGCTGGTAGCACACATGTTCTCGATCATGTCTTGGAAGGTCACAAAGAAACTCATGCAACTGATTTCAAAAACTTTTAATATCGTTGAGAAGTCATAGATTGTCGAAAAACAAAGGGCCCCACAAAAATAAAAATAGAAACACATTAGTGTTACAAAAATGTGATTCTAGATCTAAGAGTAGCCAATGGCATATTTTCATCATCAGATGACTCCAAAGATGGATTAATTTCTCCTGTCTCTTCTTGTTGGAGTTGATTATGTACCAGTGGCATTTCTCTTTCTGGTAGTAAAGATAAAGCAAAAGTTGAATCGGGTATTGCTTCTGGGTTTAGGGGAAACATATCTGTAGCCCGAAATCCATTCATAATATTTTCTGGCCTCATACATTTTGGACAAACACGTGAAAAAATTATATTAAACCTTGCTTTGTTTAATATTCTTTCAGGGTGAGTATCCCAATATCTCAGTAACTCCTGGTTCCAATTTGCTTCAAAATACCAGAAAATGGCTTTATCCACAAGCTGTAGCTCGTCTGTCGTATTTGATGGTAGACAAAAGGTAGTAATTTGCAGAGGGTCAGCTGTGTCTGCAATACTATAATCCAAATGACTGGAAGCTCCATCAAAAACCAGCAGATTAGATCCTGCTGACATATACCTGGCAAAATGTCTAAAGAAATCATTGAAAAGCTCAGTTGTCATATTCCCCTTGAGTGCCATTTTTACCAGAGATCCTAATGGTAATTGTGTAAATTCAGATTTCAAATAGAAATCTGGAGTTTTTATTAGAGCCCTTTACAAAGTGCGAGGTACTCTACAGATTAAAGAATAGCATAGAAATCTTGGGAATAGTTCTTACTGATTTTTGTTTATCCTTTGCAACACCCTGTATGGATTTTGATCTAGACTGTGATTATAAATCATTACATTCTGGAGCGGTTGAGGGAATGATTGAGGAATTGGTAATACTATCCTTTTTAACACTGTAAAAGCAGTTGTAAACTGGACTAACCCTTTATTGGTTTGAATTATTGCATTGACTGTCACATTAAGCTTTTCAGTAATAAGCTCTGCTTAATCTTTTAATTGATTACCAATAATATCAGCCTCATTCCTAATGGGAAGTGGGTCTCTGTCTTGGATTGGACAGCCTCAACACATAGAATGTTGTGGTTAGATTTCTGCAAAGATCATTGCCACTTCACAAGGCTTGATTTTTGGTTCTCTTTCCTTTATTTCATTTATCAATAAAATATCTGATAAGCTTATCATAAAAAGTCTTAAAAAAAAGTATTATATGTGGACAATACAAAACTCTATTATAAAATTGACATTCTACTTCTGAAAATGATCTAGACATGGTGCAAAAAGAATATCTTGCTCCTAGACACAGCCAAGTGTAATGATATCTCTTTTAACTTAAAGAAAAACCTAATTCATTACAATTATAAGATTTATAATATTAACATAACTAGTCCAAGAGTTTTTACGGACTATGGGTAATTTTTAACAGCTCTCTGTTGGATTTCATAATATGCAACTCTCAGATTCTTAGTGGTATTCTTAGTTTAAAACTTTTTATATTTCTCTTCTGTCATATACTCAAATAAGCATTAAAGAATATAAGCAATATGTAGTATTCAGGGCTTTGCGGATGATACACAAATTTATTATTCTTTTAAAGCTGATGAGGGGTTGTAGTAGAATAAATGAAGATTTGTCATGTTCAACTTCAACTTTTAATTTCAACTTTCTCGTCGAGCAATAATTTAAAATTAAATCCTAGAAAGTGTTCTGTAATGTGTTTCTCTTCAAAAAATAAGAAAAAAATTGTCTTGGTAATCTACAACTATTTGTGGGGAGAACGCAGTTAAAAATAGTTGATAACATTAAGAATCTTGGTAATTTTCGAGTAATCAAAAAATCCTATTTTGCGCTCAAACCATTGTACGCTAATAGAAGTACCATTAACTACAAAGTACACAAGAAATTACGCGAGTCCTTAGTACTTCCTATTATGAACTACTGTATATGTTTATGTTCCTTGTTTAGATAAAGTCACCCTGTATTGTTTGCAGAAGCTTCAACATCAGTGCTGTAGATTTATTTTTGACTTAGAAAAATCTAAAGAAAATATGACAGAGTTTCAGAAAAAATGTGTACTCTTGGATGGTTGCATGTAGAGAATCTTTATCTTCATCAGTTGGCCGTTTTTGTGGCCTCGATTGCTTGGTACATCTTCCCCCTGCTTACTTTCGTGAAAAATGCAGTTTTTGAAGACAACAATCAATCACAAATCAGACATCAATCTAAGATGTATAAGTAAATTATCGGCTCCTCATTTTCATTCTGCCTTATTTCACAGATGTTTTCTTTTTAATGCTGTTTCGGTGTATAATGAACTTCCAAATTGACTGTGAAGTGCATGTCCATTGCTGGTTTTAAAGTAAAATCAAGGTCGCATTTTCTCACATTACACATGATCTCCTTATAATTTAAAGAGAAGATGTGTAATTTTTTTTTTCTTCTTTTTTAGTGTTATGTCATTGCTTATTTTTCAACTCAAGATAGATTTTATGGATTTCGCAGGTTTTCTATTATCTTCTTTCGATAACTGCTATCTATGTAACATGGTATATATTTTTGTTCATGTAATTAGAGGTTAAGTTGATTAGCCCTAGACTACACCTTTGTACATTTTGGTATAATAAAGACATTATTTATTTATTTATGTGTCTGCCTATAATGAAATAAAATGTTATGATGATTTCTTTTGATAAATGAAACATTGTCTGCTAAATGGGTTCTTTTCTTGTAAATATTTAATTAATTTGACCTTTGTTATTCCTGTGATATATTGTACTGATAATAATTGATAGGTACCCACTTGTTCTAATTTGATGATAGTATAGGACACGACACATTACTTTGTAACATGTTCTATGTACAATACTTCCTATAAATTAATTAATTTTATAATGTTAGATAGTGCCAAATCATAGTATTAATGTACAGTAAATTTCCAGACATGCTATTTTGTACATATAAATGTACATATATATACTTATACTATTAATTCTATATATTTATTTCATTATTAAAAAGTGCTAAATTTAAATTCATGAAAACACTTTTTTTTTAAATTCTTGTTTGTAAAATAATGACATTTCACTCAATTTAGAGCAGTGGTTTCCCACTTAAGACTGGCATAATTAATTTGTGACTACATACTATTTCTATTGAGGATAATGTTGAATTTTTAAGTGCAATTAAATAAAATCAGATGCACTAATTAACTTTTATTTTATAATGTCTCTTATCACTGATCACACTGAACTGTTAGTTTCTACTTACCCCTAATCTATAACTACCAAAAGTACAAACTTTACCGCCAACATTCTCAGCTACACTTTCTGGCATATTGCACTTAATTGAGACTTCCTTGATCCACTGTTTTACAAGAGAATACAATTTACCCAATATGAGCATTCTGTGGTTCAGTTCTTTCTCGCTTTCAAATATATCAAATGAATTAAGAGCTTTTTCCAACTCCTTGGTACGAATTAAATCGATTTCCTTGGGGGCCGCAGTAGAAATAGCGGAGGTCATTCCCAAAGTAATGAGACTATCATCAGACTTGTTCTCCTTGTTGTACAAGGTGTTGTTAGTGGACCACATTTTGAATGGTTGTTGAAGTGAGATGGTGTGTATGTTATGGAAAGTGTGTTGTAATGGCTTAGGGAGCTAAAATGAAGAATAAAAGGCTGATTTTAAGGGTTTTTATAAGGGTAAAAACAAAAATACATCAGGAAAATCATGTGCAAAACATAAACCTCAAGATCGATATCTTTGTTCCGTTAAAACGTTACTGAACTTACCCAGTTTCGGTTAAAGCAAATTCTTCAGGATAAGCGGGATGTTAAGTATAAACTTTTGAGGCGGTCTCATAATAACTTAAGCTAGAAAGAACAAAATATATAAGCGTTTTGGTAAATAAAATACGATACAAGAACGACGTTAGAGTTCGGCCATTTTATCTGTTTTGACGTTACGGGAACTGTCATCTATAAGTTTTGACATTAGTGTCATATGTCAAAGATTTATGTCTGTAAAGTCAAGCATTGGCGGCGACAAAATTAAAAATACTTATATAATATATTAATTTAACCTAAAGAGTGTCCATAAAAAGCCAAGAGCTGATGCAGATCAAACGCAATATATTTGTATATTTATTTCTTTACTTTCATCAACAATTACAGAATACAAAGGCATATGCAAGGTGTCAATTTAAAAACTTTCAAAATGTAATATCTCTGAAAGTAAAAAAGTTAGAAAAGCGCAATTTGATACAAGCGTTATACAAGTAAAAGGAACACAACCATAAAATTGTTGAAGAAACAGCATAAAAAAATTGGATATTCATGGGAGTAGAAATTTAAACGGAGATTTATTACATTTTCAACAAGATGGAGCTCCATCCCGCTATGTTCTTCTTGTAAGGCAATTTTTACATAATGCGCTTCCAGATCAGTGGACTGGGAGAAGAGGTAGAAGAGTCGCCAAGATCACCAGATCTAACTCCTCTTGATTTTTTTCTCTAGGGTACCTTAAAAACTGTTATGTTTAAAACGCAACAAGGTTCATTCAATGATCTTGGGCAACGAATTATTAAACAATGTGATCCTAGAGAATCCAAGTGCTAATCCAAGAGAAGGGATCTTAAATTTCAATTCAAATTCAAAACTATATCTATGCTATACTTACAAACTAAACTACACCTCTATATTAATTTACAATTAATTTGTAGTTCAAATATAAAATATTAGAACTAGGTTAACACATAAAATAACCTTAAATATAATTCTGACATGCATATAAGTGTAAGTTGGAAAGAAAACTTATATATCCTAAAGGTAAGAGGCGCAAAGCGGAGCAAGAAATACAGAAAAAAGTGTGCAAAAGGGAAGAAAAGAACACCGAGAACCAAGCAAAAACAAAGTAATGAAATGTAAATTTCAATTGTTAGTAGAAACTCAAGATATGCACAAGGCAGGCGAATATTAACAACAACAAAAAATAAATAATGGAAAAAATAATTTAAATTATGAGGAGCTTTTTTTAACCACTACAGCATTTGCAATACAAATATATATCAACATGCTTAAGATAAATAAATTTAAATTATCTCCTTTGCATCTCCAGAAGACGCGATTTAATAAAGTCCTTGTAAAGGTTAGACAACATTTGTTACGTTATCATGTGGAAGACTATTCCACATCTGTATTGCAAAATAGCTAAAAGATTTATGGAAATTGATTTATGTGATCGAATATTAAAATCATCTTTATTTCTAGTAAACTAAGTATGGTCACACAGCATTAAAAAGTGCCCTTAGATATGGTGGATCTCCATTTTTTATTACTTGATTTATAAACAAAAAAATAAGGAATTTGCGTTTGTTAAACATTGACTAAATCGAATTATTCAAATGTAGGGTAATGTGATTTCTGAAAGCTATATCAAATGAAAAACGCATGCATGTATTTTGTAATTTTTGAATAGATTTAGAGTTACCTAATGCAATAGAGTTGTGATAAATAATATCTTCATAGTCGAAAATTGATAAAACAAGAGAATTGCATAGTTAATACTTAGTCATCAAAAAATATTCCCAAATTTTTCGCTTCAGTAACTACTGACAAAGAGGTGTTATTTATTTAAATATTTATAATCAATAATATATGTCAAGGACACACATTTTTAATTTTGCTACACCTTTAAACTTGGTGTTTAAATAAAAGATTTTTTTACGTTTTTTCAGAAAGTGAGATATATGCTGTATTTTATTATATTTTATGTATACACCAAGTTTGAAGCTGTAACAAAATTTTAACTAATTACTACGATTTTTTAAGATATTTGGGCATATATAAGGCACCCCTTCATTCCCTGAAAAAACGTGTGTCTCTGACATATATGGTGTATTTTATAATCTTTAATTTATAGACCGAAATTTAAGGTGTAACAACATTTTTAACAATACTGTGATTTTTTAAATTTATTCTTTTACAAATACAGGGAGATTTTCAACCTATGCGCATAAACTTGGGAAATGATAGCTGATGAGTAATAATGAAAAAAAAAATGTAGTAAAATATTTTTAGTTTTGGAGATATCCATATTTTTTAGAATAAAAAACGTGTATTTTTTAACGTGTTTAATTTAAACTAATTTAAAGCAACTGTTCGAAGTTGTTTCCATTATTTTCGATACAGACTTGAGCTCGTCGAATCCATGAAGACGTACATGCACGGGCCAAACCAGGCGAATTGCGTCACTGGCAGCGTTTATGCGATGTCGTAGCTCTTGCTCAGTATCAACTTCGTTTACACCATCATGAAGAAACCACATGTTCTGCCTAACGTTGAGATTCACATTTTCAAAGAGCACTGGTAAATTGTTGCGCAAAAATTCTAAATACCGAGCACCAGTCAAACGATTTTCCAGAATAAAATCCGATGAGCATCCCGTTCAGAATTCCAGCCCATACATTTACAGAAAAACGTTGTTGAAAGTATTTTCTCCGTGTAATATGCGGATTTTCCAAAGCCCAGTAATGAGTGTTATGAAAGTTGAAAATTCCATTGCGCGTAAAATTTGCTTCATCCGTAACTAAAATGTTCATGGTAAAGTTTGGGCTTATTTGCTGGTGATGTAACAACCACTCACAAAAGTGTACTCGAAGCGGAAAATCTCTTGGAAGTAGGGCTTGTACCCTCTGCACATGAAACGGGTACAGCAACTCGTGCCTTAAAATTTGCCAACTTGTAGATTGCGATATTCCAAATCGCGCTGCAATTGTCCTAGTGCTAATTCCAGGTTGTTCTTCGATAACTTTTAAAATATCCTCCTCCAGATTTAGAATGTGCCTAGGTCTAAAAGCTCCTCCATCTTGTCCAGGCCGCAGCCGCAAATTGCCAGTTTCTCTACCCCGCTGAATAACACGTAAGAAAGCCCCACGTTTCAGGTGATATCTTCGGGGAACTCTTTGGGCATACAGATCAGCTGCTGCCACTGCATTCTGATGCGTTCCTCCGTAAACCAAAACCATGTAGACAAGTTCTTGGTTTGTAAAAATGTGCGCCATTACCTTTGACGCTTTTATTTTGTTCGTGTGAAAATAACGATCGAAAACGCCAGCCACCAACAAATTAAGTACTGCTGAAGATTGCAAACATTATGACTTGTTTACTATCAGTTATTAATAAACAAAATAAGTTCGTCGATACACGTTCTGTTGACATTTGTTTAACTTTATTTCGGAAACCAAAAATATTTTAGAGAAAAAAAAAATGAAAACTCCAAGTCTCAGTCTCAAAATGTCTTTTTAATTATTCAGGTGACATGTTTCGCTAATGAAGCATCATCAGACCTTATAGCTAGATGACCTGCTAAGTACTGGCATAGTACTGGAGTACTTAGCAGGTCATCTAGCTATAAGGTCTGATGATGCTTTATTAGCGAAACATGTCACCTGAATAATTAAAAAGACATTTTGAGACTGAGACTTGGAGTTTTAATTTTTTTCTCTAGTTACGTAGGTCTCTTTGAGATAATGGACGAGTTCTTTCAATTCAAAAATATTTTACTACATTTTTTTCTCAATATTGATCTTCATCTACCATTTCCCAAGTTTATGCGCATAGGTTGAAAATCACCCTGTATTTATCTTTTATGCTACAAAAAAATCAAATCTACACCCCTTTTCTCTTTATGTAATTATATTTTTTGTATTAACTTTATTTTAAAAGTTTAAATTCAGATTTAATCCTTAAATATGGAATGAAGTAAGTAAATATGAAAAGGTTGGATCGACTGAGCGCCGTGTTGTTAATCAATCAAAATCTCTTGAAAAACCCTCTTCAGTATAGCCTCGATACACTGCTTAAAAAGACAAACATGGGATAGGTTCCAATTTTCAGGGACCAGACTTTTCAAAGAGCAGTTTCAACATCAGCAGGAGTTATCTCAGCCTCAGATATTGTATTATTGGAATTGGTTCTTAATATTATACACAGAAGAGAAATGCTGTGCAAAGAGCTTAGCTATAGAAAACCCAGAATCAGCTTTAGTGTCACCCAGGAGCATGTTAGAACCACTATTAGACTGAGATGTTATCAACTTCTAGAAGGACCTACTTTTCTCCTTTAGATCACTTTCAGCCCTAACATAATTGCTATAACAATCCCTAGATAGCATATTGGCTTCCAGTCTTAATGAGCTAATTTTTGTCTAATTATCCAGGGAACCAGATTCTTTGTATAATTTTTGGGCAATTTTTTTCTGTGTGATAAGATATTTTAGCTCCCTGGAGCACCAAACTGGATAATGACTTCTTTATGTGGAAAAACATATCAACACAACAACCAGGCTTTGGGGTGGTTGAAGTCATACCTGTCTGGCCTCCCCCAGAGGGTGCTTGCATCTGGATTTTCATCAGGGATAGCACATCTTAAATGTGGTGTACCTCAAGGGTCAGTGTTGGGTCCTATTTTATTTTTATTATACGTTAATGACTTGAGCTCTCTATCACTGCATGGACTAGTGGTTCAGTTTGCCGAGGATACTACAATTCTGTGGCATAACAAAGATCAAAAAGTAGTCAGATCTCTCATAGTAGAGTTCCTTCACAAAATTAAAGAGTGGTGCATCTGCAATCAGCTTGATAAGACTTTTGTTCTGGGCTTTAAGTGTAATGCGGAGGGTTTTTTTGTCTGATGAGCAGAGCTCACTACATGGTAGGGATTATTGTCGATTTCTCGGCCTCTTCATTGATGAGAGTTTAAGGCTATATTTGTGTTCTGTGGTTTAAGGTTTGACAACCACGTTTTGGGCCTCGCTGCTAAACTTTCTTGTGGTTGTTTTGCAGTCAGGTTTGCCAGGCATGAGTTGGGGGGGTTGTTTGCTCGTTCAGTTTATTTCGCCTTAATAGACTCTCATATCCGTTATGGGTTGCCATTTTGGGGTTTGTGCTCCAAGGAACTCCTTAACATGATTTTTACTATTCAGAAAAAAGGATTAAGGTATCTGTGTGGTGTTGGTCTGAGAGTCTCTTGTAAACCTCTTTTTGTAGCTGAAAGAATTTTAACAGTTTTCTCACTCTTTATATTGGAAACTGCAACACTCATACATAAGTCCGTAAGTCCACCATCCTGCACCAGTCATAATACTCGTCAAGTGGGCAACTTACCTCTTCCAATCCCCACCTCCTCACTTACGAGAAACTCTCTTATATTTATTAGTCGTAAAATATTTAATCATGTTCCTTTTTCGATTAGGACTGTTACAGACCTTAAAAAGTTTAGGAGAGAACTAAAGAAATTAATCTTACCAAAAGCTTAATACAGCATTGAAGAGTATTTTAACGATTCATCATTCATAACTATGTACAATCAAAATCGATTCTGTATTCTGTTTTTGTCCTGTATAACCAAATAAATACTTGTATTATAAATTCTAGGATTAGGAAGCTTTTAGCACAAGTTTGTAAACTTAGCAAATAAAGTATATTTTGACTTTGACATACAGAGTAAAATTTGGCAACATTAGCATTTAAATCCTTATTAGACATTATTGTTTCCCAGTTATGGTTTAGGAGATAATTTTTAATAAAATTAAAATCTGCACCTCTCAATTAAAGTGGTAATATAATAAGTTACAGGTGAACTTAAATATTTAGGCAAGACAAGACAGTACCAGTTCAAGAGGAGGATGGTATGGATCAGGGTTAACAAGACTGTTACATTTAATTCAAGGCTAAATCAAAATTTGAAAAGTAGAGACTGATCCATATTCAAAAATAGCCACCCCATTGAACCAAGACAATCCTGAAAAAGCAAGTGAATCATAGAAAATAAAATCCCTCCCAAATAATATAATTGCAATATTGCTCTTAAGGCTACCTTAACCAGATTTCACTCTTATAATAAACTTGAGTTCTGGGAAAATAGGTACCAATCATTTTTTCCAAGTTAGCATTCATAAAAAACTGGCAAATTGATCAAAAGGATAAAGAAAAATTTAAATTTTTCTACTATTAACAATTTTATTGCAAAAAAAGGAGAGTAAATTAAAATTATTCCTCATTCTTGAGATGTTCTGACTCCACCTTGACTGCTTTTTTCTTAGAAAATTCACTGAGGTCCCTCTTCATTGAATAAGCATCTTCTCCATCAGCATAATACTTAGGCTCGATTTCCACAGTTTCAAACTTCAGGGAGTTTTTATATAGATTCAAAGCAGCCCTGTTGCTCTTCCTCACATGCAAAGACACATATTTTGCATCAAAACATTCCACCATTGCCTCAGAAGCTTGATCCATCAGTTTCTGTGCTAAACCTAATCTCCTGTGAGATCTTTTTACTGCTAAAGATGTTATGTGGCCATGCTTTAAGTCTTCTTGATCCTCTTCCATTTTGGCTAAGACATAACCAACAATTTTACCTGAAATTGACACTGGTGTGAAAAAAAAGAAGTTGTTAAATAGAGTTTAAAAGTACCATTTGCATCTTCTGCCACATAGCTCAGCTGGGGCCAGCTCAATCCATGGTAAAAATAATATTTCATTTGATAGTTTTCAGGTAAACAAAGCAAATTGCAGTGCTGCATGTTCATTAGGTCTTCAGGCCTAGCACACCGGATATTCATTGTTTAGACTGACTTAAGAATTATTCTAAAATTATTAAAATGTTCAAACAACCAGGTTTAGTTAGTATGGAAAGACTTACAACCTAAAATTAATAGTATCAGTCTTTTCGAGTCTTTTTGGTTTTAGGTTTAACAGTTTGCAAGTCCTCTTTGGAAGGCTCCTTTAGTCCTTTTGCACTGTTTAAGATGTCCTTAATGAACTTAAATCTCTTAATGATAAGGACCCACAATAGATACCAACCTGAAATAGGAAATAAAAGGTCAAATAAGGTAGTAATCCTTAACAAGAACAAAGAGCAATGAACCATTTTGAAAAC
Source organism: Anthonomus grandis grandis (assembly GCF_022605725.1). NCBI lineage: Eukaryota > Metazoa > Arthropoda > Insecta > Coleoptera > Curculionidae > Anthonomus > Anthonomus grandis. The sequence continues at coordinate 35,182,642 of NC_065546.1, forward strand.
AACCCTAAAATGGTGTTTACCTAAGGCCACAAACAGTAACACTATTAGCACCGCGGCGAGAAACGATAAGATGGCGAGAAAAAATTGTTTCATTATATTTCTAAGCTAGAAACTAATAAGGAAAACTAAAAATAAAAAATCGTGTCCAACACTTCTACATGTATTTTCGCCATGTTGAATGTTGGTTGATAAAGGGTTGTTATCGTCAGTTAACCCGTGAAGATATTTTGTACTATTAAATCTGTGAACGCAAGAAAGTTTTAATGTAATTAAGCTTATATTTTTTTACCTTATTTTTAAATGAATCAAGGAGTATTCATATAAAAACGTGCAAATATCGAAGTTAGTTAAAAAAATAATTAATCCGATCCGTAAATGTCATAACAAAACTAACTATAGGCAACCGGTCGGTTGCCTTTAGTTTTGTTATGCTACTTTGCCAAATGTAATAGACATTCATTTAACAAAGTAGCAACCAGATGAGACTAATTAGAGAGCGACGAAAAATAACGGTTAACGTTATGTTTAAAAATATCGTCCCTACAATGTCCAAATGTCGAATGTGAAAATGCCTACTTTTCAGGAGAGCTAAAAAAACATATTTAATTGTCATTTAAAAATTATCGCATATGCCAACTTGTTTTTTTTTATATTACTGCTATACAGTTTTTGATTCTTTTTGTGATAGTGCTAACACTTATAGTTTTTTTTCTTATTATAGGCTAAAAAAAATCTATGTTCGTCACTTTGCTCCTAATTAAAAATGTGTACCAATTTACGACTTTGTCAAAAATTTTACTTCAAAGAATCGAATGTGACATATTCGATTGTTTGTGTTGTAAAAATTTAATTTTTTTGTTTTTAATAAAAGTCAAGTAATGAAACAAAAATGACATACAAATTATTTATTATAAGCACTAAACACATTAGAAAACAAAACCGAGAACAAAATAAAAATATGGTTAAGTGGAATTAACCCTTTATAGGTTTCTAGTACATATATGTACCACTTGATGTTTCAATAAAATAATAATAGATGGAGGTGTATGGTGCTTCTTAAAATGTAGGCATAATATCTACTAGCGAGCAGCGGTCTATTTGTATACCACATTTACTCTCAGCTCTATCTAGTACAAAATAAGTACTTTTATTCGTCTTAAAGTGGTACAAATATATACCACTGGCATTTTTAAAAACTACAGTGCTCTTAGAGAGTTTTTAGAGTTTTCGGCCTTTTTTTTAAATGTGGTAAAAGTTTTTTAGTGGAAATTTTGATATAGATTGTAAGTACAAACTAGTTGTTATAGATTAATTTAAAAGTTTTAGTATGTCAGTATAAATAATCCTTGTTTACGACGAATATTGGTAAATGTTATATTTATGGTTATATAAATAATATATAACCTGATATATTTTGTAGGAAATACTTATTACAGAGTTTCTACTACTTCAAACTAGTGTCGTATATACCATAGTAAATATTTATTCCAACCACGGATGAAATATCAGTGCCGCTACGATGTTTTTTCCAAGAAACAAAAGTGGTACATATTTGTACCACTAAGCGTTAAACATAACTCTTAACGAAATTTGTTTATTTTTGTTTTTTGTCGTTATTTTTAGATGAATGATAATAATAAACATGTTTTTGCCAGGTCTTTTTTGAAGATACGTATTTTGACACAAAAGTCGTAAATTAGGCTTATTTTTATTGAAAATCTTGTTGTATAACATCTTTTTTTTAATATAATTTATACACATATACCATAATAAAGTATTTTTTTAGATAGATAAAAAAAATAAATTCAATCTAGAAAATCCCAATGATGTCGAGTATCTTTTATCGGTCATAAATGATGACATGGCCATAAATTCAGAAGCTGAAGGTGATTCAGACGCTGATGACGAATTGCCTCTATCTACATTTGCGTATACTTCTTTAACCTGATTTTCAAGTCCAACTCTCTCTGATCAATCTTTTCTAAGTACTTACGTAGATGAAGGTGAGATTGGAGAAGAAAGTGCGAACGAAGAAGAAGAAGAAGCAACCAAATTTGCCGAAAAACCGGAAGAAGCTTCTCCTAGAAATGTAAATGAAGAGGAAAGGGATGAAACAAGCTCATCAGATGTTATGGATGAAGAGGCGGGCCCAACCACATGGGCGCGCCAATCACAAACACCAAAGCAATATAAAGACTATGGAGAAGATTTCTCATGCCCTTTTGGTGGTCTAAAAATATAAAAAATGATATATCTCGGCCATGTAATATATTCTTATCAGTACTTAGTAATATATTTTTGCAATACATTGTCGAGCAATCAAATTTATATGCGATTCAGTGCAATGAAGTATTAGATTTAACTTTGGACAAGCTAAAGGCGTACATTGGTATACTTGTAATTATGGGATTTCATTCTTAATCCAGTATGAGGCTATTTTGGAGCTGCGACCAGAATTTTGAAGTGACACGAATAAAAAATGTATTGACTGTCAAAAGGTTTCTCAAAATTACGCGCTTCTTGCACCTAAATAATAATACTTGTATGCCAAAAAAGGGAGAAGAAGATTACGATAAGCTCTATAAAGTAAAGCCATTTTTAGAGTACGTCACAAAACGTTTTAAGATTCCTCTCCGTCGATGAATCAATGATAAAATTTAAAGGACGAATCAGTTTAAGGCAATATATGCCAATGAAGCCCATAAAACGGGGATTCAAAATGTGGGTGATAGCATGTGGTGTTACAGGTAAGACATAAAATACCTAAGAAAATTATGATGACTTTATTTTGATTATTTCAGGTTACTGTTTAGGGATGTATTTATATGAAGGAGCTGAAAAAGAAGGGACAGCTATGGGTTTAGGAGAAAGAGTAGTATTAAAATTATCACAGTTTTTTGAAGGGCTCGGATATTGTCTTTTCTTTGACAACTCTTTTTCATCAATACCGCTGGCAAGAAAGCTTTTGGAAAAAAAAATTCTTTTCATGCTCCACCATTCGACAAACTAGAAAATTGTTTCCAAAGACTATGCTAAAAGATGATAAAAATATGAGTATTGGAGAAATAGATGGGCTTCTACAAGGGAATTTGGGAATATCTAAGTGGAAAGACAGGGGTAAGAAGTCTGTTTGTACTATAAGTAGTAAGTACTATGCATAATCCCCTCAAAGAAACTGAGGTTCTGCGAACGCAAAAAACAGGAGAAAGAGCCAATGTCAAATGTCCTGAAGGAATTGCTGACTATAATCGCTATAAGGGTGGAGTTGATAATTTTGACCAACTGCTTTCAGCTTATAGTATTTCATGGAAATGTAGAAGATGGTGGATGAGAATTTTCTATTACCTTTTAGACTCATGTACCGTAAATAGCTATATAATCTATCAAACAACTGTCAAGCAATCGAACAGCAAGGATAAGCCCATGACTCATTTGCAATTCCGATCAAAATTAGCGACAGAGCTAATAGGTTCAGTCCGTGGACGACTAAAGGCCGGGCCAATTTCACAATTTGGACGTGCAAGAAAAAGAAATCATTCGGATGGTAGACCTACTGTTTTTAATTCTGTACGACTAATAATGTTGGAACTCACTTACCTATAAAAGGTACAAGACGCAGGTGTGCTCATTGTAGCACAAAAAAAATACAACAAAGATCAAACATTATCGCAAAAAAATGCGAAGTTGCTCTTTGTCTGGAATGTTTCCTTCCTTATCATCAGTCATCATAAAACAATATTATTGTTTTATGATGTTTTATGATAACTAACTAATGATAAGGGTTTATTTGTTATAATATGGATGGAGATTGATTTTATGTATTATTAGAATATAACCTGATATGAAAAAAGTCTGATGATATACCAAATAATATGTATTTCTTTAAGAATTAACTTTTTTATTTACTGTTTTAACTTTAAATAAATAATAAATGCTATTTTAAGTTTTTTTAAATAAATCAGATACAAGCAAATGCAATATGTTTCATTCATTATAAATAGTTTCTTATAATATATTATGTGGTACACATATGTACCACTAAACATATTGGCTAGTAACTTTACGGAATGGCTCTCTGGTACAAATATGTAGCACCCCATAACTCAAAATAAAATCAAAAAAACTTTCTTTTCACACTTAAAATTTCTTAAAAGGAACATACTTAGAAGATATTTTTCAAAATTGTCTGTATTAAGTAACCCCCAGAGTTCTGCCCTATAAAGGGTTAAATGATAGAAGAATCATCATTCTCATGGAAATTTAACTATAACATGAAATTAAATTACAATTATAAATATAGAAATATTTTTTAAATCTCTTCGGGCTCATCTTCATCTTCATTAGCATCTGGCTCTGGTAGACAGTCCCTTACTTCGCTTGATGTTGGTAGGGAGTAGTAGTATTGGCGGTAGGGTTTTGGGATCAAATTTTGTGAGCACATTGGCAAAAGATCTCTTTTTTTACATCGGTTATGGGAAGTCTATTATTATAAGGAGTAGAAGGAGTTGTTTGATAATATCCTCTTTTTTTTGTAGCCACTAATTTCAAAAAGTCCTCGTTATAGTTTTGTTTCATTAAAATGTGTTTCCATTCTTTTTATATTGAAACCATACACCATCAATGAAAGTAAAATAATCGTCAATAACTGGTTCCATTTCATTTACTTCATTTTTTTGCTTTTTCTTAGCTTTTTTTGTTTTTCCATTTCAAATTTAATATGATTTTTATTAAACTCCAAGAAATCATCATGGAGTAGCTGAGTAACTTCAAATGGAGTTGGGCTTTTGCGCGCTAGCCTTATGATTTGAGCCCATCCTTCCAGGGTGTAAACAGGACAATTTTTTGATTTCACTTTGATCTTTGAATGTACAGAGTCACACTCCATGTGACTGTGTCCTGGCTCAAAGTATACATGATCTATTGTTTTTAAATTTGGGTGAGTGTTAACAAGATATTGACACATAGCTGAAAAACTGAAGTTTTTCTGCTGTCCACCGCAGCTGTCCGACATCATTTTAACATGCTCACTATGTGGAAACGACATAATGTATTTATAAATACAAGTAGAAATTTCGGTGCTTCCCCGTTTTCCCTCCGTTTCATCCCACAAGAAACAAAGTAGACTTGAGTCTTCCAAGTTATATATTGTTAAATTGTAAATAGCAAGTTTTCTTACGTAAAAAAAGGTCCTGCGGCTCCTTTAGGAGTTGATAAAACTGACTGCAAATCAAAGTTAAATGCCAATATATTTTTATTAACTTGAGCCAACTCTTTGGCTTCATTTCGTTTTGCTCTGGCTGCTTCTTTTCTTTCCTGGTGCTTGGCATACGATTCAGCCTTTTTATTTTTGTCTGCCTCTGAGCATTCTTTAAATGCAACGCAGAATTTGCACAAATCTTTTTTGGGCTTATAAAATTTCAATTTATAAGATTTAAATATTTTCCTGTAGGTTTCATAACAATTTACTTTTGTGCCTTGAACTTGACATTCTGTCTTATACATCTCACACATGGATTTTATGTTTATATTTGAATGAAAATATTTATAGTCAGACTTTTTTCGGCAATAGTGAGATTCTAACGCGGGAAATGAAAATATGTGATTTTTTATTCTATCTTCATCGTTTGCACTGAGTTGGTCGTTATTTCCCGCTTTAGATCTTTTTCCGCCTCTCCTTTCAGGCTCTAATACTCCCATTGGTGATAACTTTTTAATGGCCCCTTTAATTAAGCCTTCACTGATGCCAAGCGTATCGAGAAAAAATTGTCTGCAAACCACATGTTTTTCATTATTGCTCGTCAATGAATATTTTTTTGTCACACTCTTTCTTGAAATCCCATCGACAACGCGTCTTTTAGGTTGTTCTACTACAATATGTCTAATAAAGAACTTCCGCTGCAGACGAAGTGAAGACAATGAATGAAAATTATCAAATATAATTTGTCTTTCACTTTCGGGAATATTTGTGAGACATTTATTTTTGTTTAAACATGCAGAAGGTTTTAAATGTTTAGCAGGTTTTCAAAAGGTAGATTTTCAATATCCTCTTCATCACTTGAGCTGACTTTGTCTCTCTGTCTGTTGTGTCTGTTTGTTACTCTGTCCCTTTTTTTTATCTTTCTTCCGTTTAGGGTATTCATAATTTTTAATTAAAATTAAAATTATTAGACAAAAAAATATATTACAAAGAAAAAAATACCTTGTCTTTCAGATTCATCGCAATTTACTTGCTCAGGCAAAAAAGTAGGGTCAGAGTATGAATCATCTAAATCAGAATTCTTTCCGGGACTTAGGTATAAACCATCTAAAAAAACTAATAAAGATGTTTTCAAAAATATATTAATCAATTATTTGTTTTATATTTAATATTACCTTCCTTAAGAAGATTTTTACTAGAGCGCGTATTAGTTAATTGATCGCAATCATTATCTTGCACTTCATTTATGTTATCAGTAACTAAAAAAAAAAAAAAATGGTATATTATAGAAATAGGATGGATGAATCTAAAAAATTAAAAAAGCAGATAATAAAAATACCTTTTTTATTAATATCAACAGGTTCGCTCATAATGATCTGCTCTGAAAAAGGTATAGGATCCAAAAAATCATCGACTACAGAGGTTAGGCATAAATATTCTAAAAAAGTTATTTATATTTTCTCAAAATTACTCGTATTAATAAAATGATTATTTGTTAATTACCTTCTTCGGGGTGACTTATGTTATCATATAGGAAAAAAAATCGCTAGTATGATCAACATCATTATTCTCACAAGACTGGTCGTGACAGACATCAGTCTCTATGTAATTTGGTTCATTAATAACTAAAAACAACAATATTAAATTTAAAAAATGTACAAAAATGTACATACCTTTATTTATGTCGCCGACCGGTACGTTTTCTTTCTCCTCACAAGAAGTAAATAAAGGACCACTAACACTACTAGGCCTACACGATGTCTTTTTTTCACAGAAATCTTTCAATCCTTGTAAAAATAACACACGTTTTGACATTTTTTCTGCAATAAACGCGGCAAATAACACGTGCTAAAGAAAATCTAAGTATAGCCATTCGTGGTTCGCTGGACCAGTGCCAACTAAACTAGCTGCGGATTTAACGCCAACTCAGAAAATATAAACAATTTCAAAATAAGAAATGTGGCACGTTCGATAAATTAATGAAGCCACGTTCGTATACTCTGCTAATACTTACGAACTCCAACTATCGAATATGAAATATTGTATAAAATCCGTTAATTTCAAAGAATTTGCATTTTCTTCAAAGCGTAACTATCGAATGTGCCACATTCGATATTATGCTTTGTATTAATTGCAAACCCTACATGATTTTTCCCAAATTCAACTATCGAATATGGCACATTCAATACTATGATATTCAAGATTTTGAAGATTTTTTGATATTTGTAGTGTCTAACTAACAAATGTGTCATATTCAATACTTTGATTCTGTAAAATATAGAAATACATATATATTCGCTACTTCTAAAACGCGTTCTAAAGGAGCTACGGATTCAATAATTTGCCATATGACGTATTACGTCTAGTATAATAGCAATGAATCGAATTTGAAAAATCCTTTTTTTCACATTCGATAGTTGGACATTGTAGGGACGATATTGTAATACATAAATTGATTGTTGCTTAGGAGGAAACACAATTATCACCCAAAAACGGTAATAATGGAGAGCAATTTCCAGGCCGCTAAACTCGTTTCTTTTTTCTTCCATGCAATTCGTGACATTTTTTATCTTTTCCAGGTAGTTGAAATTATTTTCACCTCACTTTATGACTTATTTATTTATTTGAATTTATAATTCGCACGCATTTCAAATATTGTAAATTACATAATATAATGTGTTTATTATGCGCCTAGGTGTAGACGGCCTCAAAATAAGCAAGTTTGCGCATTAAACCCCTATCCGAAAATATTTAGATTTTGAGACGAATGGTGATAAGATTTTGAGAAAAAATCTTTTTTTTCCCGATAAATTTGACATCCCTGTAGATATTTTTCTAAAAATTAGGAAGTAGTTTCCATGCATCTAATAAGCAATTTTTTAATACATAATTTAATTTGTTATTTTAGTGGCGTCGATGCGGGCTTGAAACTAGTGAACTCTTTAAAAAAAATGGTACGGCAAATTTTCGGCAACCGCATTATTGAGCCATATTTATTACATGGAAATTTAGCAGAGGAAATATACTTTGAGCTACTGGAAACTACTAGAGTCAACTTTAGTTACTTCCATTGTGAAAAATTTAATTTTTCAGCAAGATGGACAACGAATAGTGCACGAGTTCCACCAAATTACACCTGAAATGTTACATAATGTGCGCGAGCATTTCGAACAGTGTCTCTACTTTTGTATGGAAGTTGGCGGAGGGCATTTTTAACATTTAATTGATTAGATATTAATTAAATATAGCTATTAGAATATTTTTATTCGTGATTTAATTTTTTTAAGTATCCGACACTGTTTTTGAAGTAAAACTTCTTTACGTACGCTTGAGTTAGGGAGTAAGCTGGCGAATGCGTTACGAAAAGTGTCGTGCGAGGCGAACGGTAGTTCAGAAGGAGATATGAGTTAGTGGAGATAGAAAGAGAGAGAGTTACGGTTCGTAAATTACAGTAGGAGCAAGAGAGAGCCGTGCGCGCGCCCATTTTTTTCTTCTTCTCATAGCCAGTGCATTAAATATATATGTCGCAGGCTTATTGTAAAATCAGTCGTATTGTAATACGCCTAGGCTTTTTCAATATGCCTAGGCATATTGTAATATAGTTCAAATAATTCAAAATATCACAATTTGACTAATAATTTTAGGCGTATTATAATATGACTGAATCTTAGTAGGCTTATTGTTAAATTCAATCTGTACGTGAGTATATTATATTGTAATATACTCACGTACAGACTACATGAGATCAGGCGTATTATAATACGACCAGAGAAAAACAAACCACGTTTGTTTTCTCTGATACGACTGACGGCTATTTGAATACGAATTGATACGAAAATGATGGAATACGAATTGTATTCGATCATTTAATTTAGTCAGGTGAATTGCAATCATAATTTAAGTTAGTTTTGTGCGATATACCTACTTATATACCATTTAAAATGAGTGCTAATTTAATGTTTGTGAATAAAGACAATTATTATATAGAACTAGAGAAGTTTTACAATGGTAAGTAAACTATATAAACATATAGTTTACTTACATACATAATTTACTACATAATTTCATGTGTCTCTGTCTTTCTATGGGAGGGGGCGCAAAATTCAATGTAATTTCACGTGTTTCTGCGTTTTTATGGGGGATTATTGCACAAGTATTAGTAGCATGAAGAGCCATAACAGTAAGAAATATGAAGTTTTTACATTAGCTAGTGGCGGAGATAAACAAATAAATATTATTAATTTAGCTAAAAAAAGTTACATTATTCTATACATTTCATATTGGGAACTTTGTAATTATTATTTTACAAAATTGACAAAAATACGTCTTTTAATTTCAGAATACGGAAAAAGCAGTAAAAGACCATGGACCCTAGAAAAAATAAGAGAAGTAAGCGATATTTTAGTTAGTTCCCGGGAAGCAAAAAATAAAGGAACTAAAAGGAATAATAACCAGCTGTATTACTCACGTATTTATGAAACTATGGAAATTGGTGGAACAAGAAAAGTAATTAAAAAAATAACCAAGGAAGATGATCACATCATTTTCATAATTGCCTATGAAGAGTTTTATAACAAATGAATTAAAATTCATATAGGTACGGGTCACGGAGGCCGCGATAAGATGTTAATGGCATTGAAATCCAAGTATGCAATTCCCAGACCAGCAGTAGAAATATTTGTTAAATGTTGTACAACCTGTGCGGAAAAAAGCAACTTCCTAAAAAAGGTGTGGTAGTGAAACCTATTATATCCAAAGATGTTAATCATCGCGAACAAGTGGACCTTATCGACTTACAGTCAACGCCTGATGGAGAATACAAATGGTTAATGAATTACCAGGACCATCTTACCAAATTTATTCATCTCAGACCTTTAAAATCTAAGAATGCCAAAGATGTATGCGAAGAACTTCTAAAAATTTTTTTAGAATTCGGGGCTCCTATTATCTTGCAAAGTGATAATGGAAGAGAATTTGTAAACCAGATAATCCATGAAATGGTTGCTAAATGGCCCTCTTGCAAGATCATTAATGGACGCCCGCGTCACCCGCAAAGTCAAAGAAGTGTTGAAAGATCAAACCAGGATGTGGAAAATATGATTAAATCTTGGCTAAAAGATAATAATTCAACAAACTGGTCCCTTGGCTGCTATTTTGTTCAGTGGCAAAAAAATTCTTCCTATTACAGGATCAGGATCATTAAACGTTCCCCATACAAAGCTTTATTTGGAGTGGATTTTCAAGTTGGTTTTTTCTACTAATTTGCCTTCTGAAGTTATTCATACTATAAACAAAGAAGAAGATTTAGAAACAACTTTAAATAATAGTTCAACTGCAGGTTGTCCAGAAGATACTTCAGCTGATCGCTACGAAACATCTGATAGAGTACACGATGCCACAATAACTAGCTTATAAGTCGACACGACTAGCAATCACACTAACGACAAATATTCTACTGACATGTATAAAGAAATCGAGACTTCAGTAGTTACCCACTTGAATAATACAGATGACAGGATGGTACTTACCTATGAGTTAGAAGAACCAATAGACGATTTAGAAGCAAACCATGGAGTAGAAATACTGTATATTGATGATAATTCTACAGAGGAATTTGTGGAAAAAGATCATGAAAATATTTCTCAGCAAAAACCTGATATTGACAATAAAGAAACTATTACAGATGCTTCCACCCTAAGATGTATAAAGTGTGACCAAAATAATTTGCCTAAATCAATTTCCTTAAATCAACAACAGCAGACTTGTGATCTATGCAGAAATGAAGAAAAAGTCAAGCAACAAAGAGAAGGATCTGCTCTGGGACAAAAACGTGCTGCAGAAAAAGTGTTGGAAGTCAGCAATAAAAAATTAAAGCCTCTGGATGTAGGCCAAATTGTTGCAATCGAGGTTCCTAAGGTAGATAGAGGACCACTTGATCCCAAGAATATATTAGGAGCTATAGTAAATGTAACTAACGGTGTTTATCAAATTGGTACTACACATGGCATGTTAAATCGATGGTTTTCTAGGGATGAAATTTCTTATTGCAAAAATAATACCATAATTAACATCCCAGAGGAAAAGTCAATTTCCTTAAGGGAAGCTCTAAGATTGTTTTCAAAGTTTGAAGGACAGGGTTTTAAAAAGTGTTCTTGTAAACCAAGCAAGTACAGTGTCGCAACAATAAATGTTTATGTTTTAAAGCTTATGTGAAATGTAGTAGCAATTGTCATAAAAGCGGACCATGCTGTAATAAATAATAATCTTTTGTTTGTGACCTCAACCTTAAACTGTTGGTATATTTGTATATTTTCAAAAACATTAAAATCTCTTTAAAATGCCTGTATCTGCCGATGTTTCAATTTAAATTAGATCATCCTCAGGGCACTAAAAACAGACAAAATTTATGATAATATAATAAATCAGAGTTAATAATTATCTGTATATTTAATTCATGTCCATTTTATACAGATAATTATTAACTCTGATTTAATTGTCTATAGGTATTTATAATATTAACATAAATTTTACCTGTTTTTAGTGCCCTGAGGATGATCTAATTTAAATCAAAACGTCGGCAAATACAATTTTTTTTCAAAGTGTTCTTCTAGCTTAGACCTATAACTCCAACTATAAAATCCAGCAACAGTAAATAATTACTCTACAGCTGTAATTTTTACTTTTATTCCAAATAAATTTTTTATAATATATATTTAAAATATTTATAGGTTAACTTTTTTTTCCTCTCTACTACTAGTTTTGTGAAAGCTAAAAAGGTCCAAGGCCAAGATTTTTAGCTATACATTCTACATCTATTTCTATAATAACTATATTATACATAGAAATAACAAATTAACTGCAATGAAGCAAAAGCCGAGATGATATTGCTTTTATATAATAATTCGACTGGATGGCCGTCAGTCGTATTATAATACGCCTGATCTCATGTAGTCATATTGTAATATACTCGCGTACAGATTGAATTTAACAATAAGCCTACTAAGATTCAGTCATATTATAATACGCCTAAAATTATTAGTCAAATTGTGATATTTTGAATTATTTGAACTATATGACAATATGCCTAGGCATATTGAAAAAGCCTAGGCGTATTCCAATACGACTGATTTTAGAATGAGCCTGCGACATATATATATTTCAGTCAGTAGTTCGTTTGCGAGTTTGCTAGCGTTACGCGAACGGTAATTTCTTGATTATTTCGTACTTTCATTTCGTTTTTGAACAATTTTATAAATTAATTTTTGTTATTCAATAAATTAATTATTCTACGTTTAAAGTAAATAAAATGATAAATTTATTTTAAAATTCATATTTTGGGAATTTTCGGGTAAATATTAAGAAATTATGGCAGGAAGTGATACAGGCTTTGAATATGAAAGTGGTGCTCCAGGACCATCAACTAAGAAGAAATTACGTGCGGAAATTATGCATAAATATACATATGAATGGAGCTAAAGAAGTTTTACTTCAGTCGTGTGGTCTCAAGCGCACTAATTTTTTTTCTGTAAAGTATAAAATAACGCACAATTGATGTGGTAATATACTATAATATGTGGTAGTAAAAAATTTGTAGAGGTTTGCAACCATGTAAAATCGATTAAGATATTTATTATTAGTTGCATAGAAAAGTTTCATTCGAATCCTTTGGGAGTTTTGGAAGTTATAGTCGTTTATATTTTTCTACATCTAACATTTCAATAATTTTTTACCAAAAAAACTTTCGTTTGTAGAAGTTTGCAGCCATCTAAAATCAATTTAGATATCTTTTATAGAAAAAAGTTTTATCCAAATCCTTTGGGAATTTTGGGAGTTAGAGCCTTTTCCCATTTTTTTAACATTTGACTTTTTAATTAATTTTCACAACAAAACCTTAGTTTGTACAGGTTTGAGACCATCGTCAGTCGATTTAGGTATTCATTGTTAATATCTGGACAAAAAATTATTAAAATCCCTTGGGAATTTCAGAAGATACGGGCATTATATTGATTAACACATTGAGCTCCGCGTGCCCACCGGTGGGCATTTCGAGTTTGCTTTCTGGGACCACATGCCCACCGGTGGGCACATCGCATCGCTTATTCAGGGACCGCGTGCTCACCCGTGAGCATGGATTACATTGATTCTGCCTATACCAAACGACGGTCTGGTCCCAGGATGAGCCAAAAAATATATTGGGTTGGGCAGTTTGAATAGTTTAGGTATTTAGATTATAAGAGTAGAAAAAAACAATATTTGAGTTAATATACCATGTTATATTACCTTAAAACAGAAAAAAATACTCTTTAAATTGTCATAAAAAAACAGTCGTTTTCTTATGTAACCAAAACTTAAAATACCATAAAAATGACTAACCTAAATATAATAAAACTTACTAAAACGACCTAACGTTTGACGAAATACAAAACAAAGACAAAAGAAACTGCTGACACTAAAGTTTTAAGCCAAATGTTTTTGGAAGCAAGTAATACAAAGGGGAATATTACACGGTACACAAATTGTATTGACCTTTTTCGCATTTTTTTGGGCGTACGCGGCATTGTGAGCCATTGACATGGTGCTGTAGCATTTGGTGCATCTCTTTCGAGTAACTCGTTTTTGGCCTTCCACTTCCTTCAACGTGCAGCGTTGCGTTCTTGACGTGGAAGGACGAGAAACAGTATTAAGTTTTTCGTCGTTTTCAATGAGACCTGAAACTCTTTGAAAGTGGTGATGCTGATTTTTTTCTTGTTTATTTTATTGTAAAGATGTAACGCGTTTACTATTGTTGTAGCAGTAATGAGATGAAACACTAGGCGTTTGTACCATTTTGAAGTTCGCCTTAGAAAAGGCGCGTATGCTGACATTTGATCCGACAAGTCGATAAAGGCCTTGCCCTGATTATAGTCAACAATTACTTTCGGTTTAATAACTTCCTTTCCTTTCTTCGCTAAAGTAACGGTAGAATCATCGTGTTTGGTGCTTAGCATGATGACGTCTCTCTTATCCTTCCACTTCAGGACTACAGTTTTGTCATTATCTTGCCGAGCTACAATTCCACCTCGATTCAACTTTTCCTTTATTACTTCCTGAGGATTACCTTTGCGGTTTGCTCTAATTGTACCAACTAAATGCGTTTTTCGGTCAATCAGTCTTTTGGCTAATGATACGCTCGTGTACCAGTTGTCAGTGTGCACCCACTGTCCAAAAGACCTTCCATCAATTCCATGACTACCTTTTCAGAAACTGCCAATTCACTTGATTTTTCTCTGCCGGTATATACTTTGAAATCCCAGGTGTATCCTCCAGATACACACAACTTGAAAAGCTTTATACCGTAGCGGTGTCGCTTATTGGGTGTATATTGTCTGAAATAAATGCGTCCTCGAAACGGGACGTTACTTTCGTCGATACAAATGTCTTTTTCGGGCATGTAGGAGGACTTAAATTTCTTTTGCAGCATGTCAAGAAATTCGAATATTTTGTAAAGTCGGTCATCAGAGGGTCTGTCCTTCTTATTATCACTTACATGCAACATGCCCAAAATACCTTCAAATCTGTTTCTACTCATAATTGTGGGTATGCGATTTTGGTACAACGATTTGGTTGACCAATAATCCCGTAACTGAAGCATTGGAAGAAGGCCCATCCATAACATAATGCCAAAAAATTTTCGCATTTCCACGGGATTGGTATCCACCCCAAGGTGCCCACCCAGGCACCTTGGCCTTCCAGTTTGGATCTGCTATTGCCGCAGCAATTCGCTGTAAAGCAAACCTATTGGTTTCAGTCACAAATAGTTTAATCATCTCATCGTCAAAAAGATAGAAAAACTCGATTTTTTTTTGCTTTCTCATTTTTACCAGCGTTAAAAATGGTACTAAGTTGCTAATTTAAACAACTTTGTATTTTTACTAATAACAAAGTTACCGATGGTGGACACTTAATTTGGATAACCCTGTATAGTAATTAAGAGTAAGAAGTTATTAAGTTAACCCTGAACACCCTGAACTACTACCGACACATTTTTATTACATATGTACTACTGATGGCTCCTTAGGACCCATAATAATAAAATTGCCATAAAATCAATAAAAAAAACTTATTCAAAAATTTAAAATTACTTGGGTATATTACAGTACATAAACCGAAAAAAAAAACTAAAATAATTTTTCAGAACACTTGGGGCACAATTTCTTGCAGAATTGATTGCAAATGGGCAACTTACATATGTCACCCTGGATAGCAGTTTTCCTATCCTTGTTGGTGGGGCATATGGCACACCTTTTTCTTTTACTTTTTTCAGGAGGTACTTGAGGCTGCTCAGAAACTGGATTCGCAACCCCCAAAAGTTCAGCAATGAGGATTCGTACATTTGAGTGCACCTTCTTGTTTGCCATTCTGAGTCGCAAATGTTCATCTACTAATTGCTTCCCAAGAGTTTTAATAAATGAGTATCGTTTTATTTCTTTAACTTTTGATGCAAATTGGTACAATACTCGAGAATTTACACCTGCAATGTTCAATATAGCAAAAAAAATTGTCATTGGCTAACGGTTAGTTCTTCTGGATACTGAATACACGGTACAAGCATTTCGTTTACAGTTAAATTCAGGTAAATTCCCGGTGAATAACATGACTTTGATCTAGCTACAAACTCATCAAATAATTCCGACACAGTGGCCAACTTATCAGTTTTTACTCTTTTTTTTCGGGTTTCTACATTGTCAAATCTGGGACAGCTCAATAAAAACGAAAATCTGGCCAGACTCATAGTAGCACAAAAAATAGGTCTTCCTATCCCATCTGTTGCCCACATAGAACGGACGTCTTCATGAATTCAGTTGGTTCTTTCCCTGCAAAGTCTGCACTAACAGCTGGAACAACACCAACATTCCGAGGGCTTTCACTGAAAAACAGTCGGTCTCCTTGAACGTGATCCCATTTTTGCTTAGTAGTTAAAGTCGCTAGAGGTACGTTATCGTCTAGATCTTCGTCTTCGGATAATAGTATGGCAGAATTATCTGAATTATTACCGGATGAATCTTTATCAGATGATAGATCACTTTCAACAGGAATAAAATCTTTATCTACGAGCATATCATCTGAAAATCCGGTAATTTCGTCTTCTATTATATCTCTTGACTCGTCGTCGGACAGATTCTCCAGCTCCTTTGCCAACTCCTGATCCGAAAGATATTTCTTAGCCATATTTGCTTAACTCTGAAACAAATAAACACATTAAAGCTGTCCACGGGTGAGCATTCGGTCCCAAAATGTAAAATAGCATTCTGGGACCACGTGCCCACCCGTGGGTCACCGCAAAAAAATTACAAAAACAGCCAAAAGTCGACAGAGTATTGATCCACAAACAACATAAACTGCAAAAAAATAACTATTTACAAAAAATATCTAGAATGAAAATTTGGTCCCTGGAAGTAAAATCCAAATGCTCACCGGTGGGCACGCGGGGCTCAACGTGTTAAATAACAGGGAGCGCGGACTATAAATTGGTCGCTGGCAACCGACATATATGCTGCGTTCTCGATTTTGGTTGCTGGATATCGATCGGACGCTACCTTCACACACATCCATCAAACGTCACTTTGACGTTGACACACGTTTGTTTATTTACTTTACTAGTAAAAAAACATGGATATTCCAATATTGGGCACAAGTTTGGAAATAAATAAAACCGAATTCTTGGCCATAAACCAATTAATCCGAAGGGATACTGAATACAACCAAAACCCAATAGAAAATCCTTTGGAATTTTACAATAACATGGAAGAGCCTTACATAAAGTTAGAATCACTTGGAAATATTTCACTGTCTAATCCAAC
This sequence comes from Anthonomus grandis grandis, assembly GCF_022605725.1. Lineage (NCBI taxonomy): Eukaryota > Metazoa > Arthropoda > Insecta > Coleoptera > Curculionidae > Anthonomus > Anthonomus grandis. The sequence continues at coordinate 35,199,679 of NC_065546.1, forward strand.
TCAAGAGTCTGAAAAGTGTTTAAGAAACGGCAGAACCATTCAACAAACCACCGATGAACTACTGTTCCAATGTGAAATGTGTGATAAGAAGTTCAAGCACAGATCAAACCTCACCACTCATAAAAAAACACATTTTCCTGCCCAGTTTGCTTGTCTAATTTGCCATCAGAAATTCACCTTAAAACACCAATTAAAAACTCATCACGATAGCAAGCATTCAAACGAGCGTCCGTTTAAGTGTGAACAGTGTCATAAAACATTTAAAATGAAGCAGCAGTTACAGTGTCATTATTTAACCCATGACAACGATTACCGACCATTTTCTTGTGGGGAGTGTGGTAAATCTTTTAAATTGAAGCAACCATTACAAAACCACATGGCCACGCACACAGATATTAAACCTTTTATGTGCAGTTTGTGTAATAAAAGCTTCAGGTTAAAGCATCAATTAGACAGTCACTTTAGGGTACATGATAAGGTGAAAGCATATCAGTGTGTGGAGTGTAGTAAAAGTTTTGCATTAAAACAAACTCTGAATAATCATTTGTATAGACATAAGGTGGAAAAGCCCTTTTGGTGTATAGGATGCAATAAGGGGTTTATTACTAAGCAGAATTATGAGTATCATATGAGTAGACATGTGGAGAAATGAACGAACACAAGTTTGTTAAAAAATGGGTTCTGGTTTTAGAGGTATTGAGTTATACAAGTCTTTGTTAAAACACTATGAAATAGTAATAGTATGAATGAGTGTGGTTTTTACAATATTTGAGTGTGCTATGGTGTAAAAAGAAAATATGCAACTATGAGCATACCAGTATATAAATCTTAGTATGTCACGCCAGTTTACAAAGAATAAACAATTTCTTGCAATAATTATGTTGCATCATGTTGAAGGCAGTTCAAATTATTTTTACACTGACTATGTCATTTTGCTCAAGTGATCTTTAAATAAAATAAATAATGATACATCAAGTGTTACCCGACATTCAGGCAGTAAAAGTAATTCATTGTTTACTTCCAGGCAGTTCAAAAGTAATTTTTCAACTGTTTCTAATTCATGTGGAATGCCTGGAACTAATTTTCTTTCTCTTCCATGACAATTTTGCAACATACTTACATTTTTGAGCTTAATTCATTAAACATTCAAAATATTTATAAAAATCTTTTACAACTATTAAAAGCAATGTCTGATAAAAGATAAGTTAAGGATTCATTTTGTTATAGTCACTTAAGTTGAGCTGCATTTGTAAATAATTTTTATTCATACATTTTAAGATAATTTAAAAACTACTCTCATAAAAAAACTTCTCTCATTTTCTTGCTCAGTTTGTCCAATTTTCATGACAGCAAGCATTCAAATGACTATCCATTTAAGTGTAGAGTATTATTTAAAATGAAGCAGCAATTAACTCATCATAATAATTATTACCCATTGTTTTCTAAGGAAATGAAACAACCCTTAAAAACCAATGTGGCCACTCACATACAGATTATACCTCAGTTCAGTTCACCTACAGAAGTTTCAGGTTAAAGCACAGAACACAAATATATAATTAGGGATAAAGCATCAATAAGATAGACAGTCACTTTAGGATACATGATAGGGTGAAAGCATATCAGTGTGGGAAAAGTTTTGCATTAAAACAAACTTTGAACAATAATTTGTACAGACATAAGGTTTTAGAAGAAAAAGCCTTTTTGGTATATAGGGTGTATATACCAAAGGTATTCAGGAAAGAATTTGGCATCTGGAGAAATTAACACAAATTGGTTTAAAAATAGACTAAAATTAGTTCTGTTTTATCGGACATTGAGTTAGAAAGGTTTTATGTATAATTTTTGTGTCTTTTATCACTGTATTTGTATAAAACATTATGAAATACTAATAATATGAATGAGTGTGTTTTTATAATATTCAAAGATGTGATGGTGTAGAGAGAAGATTGTGTTAATTATGTGGAGTATTATGTCACTCCTATAGTAAAAATCAATTTAGAAAATACTATATCCCACACCCAAATATTGAATAGAAGAAGAAAACAGATTTAGAAGAAATATGAACCTAAAATTTTTAACTATAGGAGTGACGAATACCCAACAAAATAATTAACTCATTGTAGTAGGTTAGATAAATATAAATTATAAACATACCAGGTTATAATCCAACTGTAATGTTCGCCAGATTTGCAAGAAATTATTTATATAACCATGTTAATTTCCTTCATTTTTACACTGACTACGTCATTTTGCCCGAATGAGCGACATTCTTTAAACACGGATAAAAAACCTCAAGTATTACCCGAATTTAAGTTCAAAAGTATGTCTGGAAGTAATGTTTCTTCCATATCAATTTTGGATATATTGGGGATAACTTCTTGGAAATTCAAGATATTATTATATAAAGATATTACCTTTATAAACCTACCAATTAAAAGGAATGTCTGATGAGGGACTTGATATTCAACACTTTGAGATAGCTGAAGGATTCATTGTGTCACTCACGAATTAAGTGAGCACTCAATTGTAGAAAATTTGTGAGAATAATTTAAAAACTATTTAAATTTAGTGAAAGCTTCACTTAAAGTTACAATAATCTTTTGTGAATCATTATCATGTATTTACTGAGGATTTCTGTTAATTGGGAGTTGGAAAAATTAAAAGGCATTTTTGTCAACTCAGCTGACAAACTCTTAACATTTAGTCAGTTCAAAAGGCTTTTATGTTTCTTTAGCAGTGTGATATATATTGCTAATTAAATAATTTAAGTTAGTATTTTTATTATATAAAATGTAACAGTAAACTTGTATTAAAACAATAAAAAAATATATATTTTATTATCAATCAACTTATGTTTATTATAGGGAAAAGTAATAAACCGGAATTATAAGAGGTATAAAATAATGAATTGCATACAAAATTGCTACATGGGCTGTTAAATAACACTTAAATAACAACAAAAATCATATATTACTGTTTTGTTCAAAATATACATTGATTTATTCTACGCAGCTGACCTACCATTAAATAATATCAGTGCATTTTCATTTTTGCCTCGTCATATTTGTCTGCTTCGTCTTTAGGATCATTTATTGCAGTTTCATCACTATTCGTAACCGTAGGTGCCAACAGTTGCTGAACAAGAGTCAGCAGAAACAAGAGAGTTAACATGTAATTTATTCTATAAACCGATAGCGCCCCATAAAGAAAACTTATGGGGATAAAACTAATGGTTAGCAGCCTCAATTCTTTAAAATACTTCCTAAAAAATGTACTTTTTTTTTGTAAAATTTGGGATTATATTAAGATGTCTATTACCTGTTCAGTTTAGGAAACTCGCAATGCCATAAAAAGAACCCACCGCAACAGAACACAAGGCCAATCAAAAACGAATCGTCCGGTGACAAAAATTTGCTAAACCTGTAAAAAAATTACTAAAAACCCTTCTTTGGTTATAAGGTAAAACACTCGCCTATAATTGTGAGCCCAAGTAACCACAGCAGGGACATTTAATGCGGCCACAAATACCCATATGAAAAACATGGACGAATGAAAGAATATTTTATCGTTAGTTTCCCTAAGGTCTTTCAAAGGGTTTCTGTCGCTTGCAGGTGGTTCTTTTGAGACCTGCTGAATATCATCTGTTGAGGGTGTTACTGAAGATGTAGTTTCTTCTATAGCTAAGGGGGCAGTTTTTTGCTTCCTGAAGAAATTTTTAATACTTTTTGCAGCGGATTTAACCAGAAACCAGGCCACTTCTTCAATGTAATCCTGGGACATTTGGGTCAACTAGAAAAAGCAATATGAACAAAAAGTGAATACAAAAACTCGCTTTAAAATCTATTCTTTCATTTCTAATTATAGTTGGCTATACCAGTAAGGATTCTTCAATGAAAATAAAAAAAGGCCTTCTTACTTTTAAAAAGTAAAACACAACACCCACTATTAGGGCTAGGCCGCCACAGGTGGAAAAACAGAGTACAACCAACGCGGCTGATACTAAAAATGGTACTTTATGCAAAAACGTCATAAAATAATCGGAGAACTTGATGGTCAGGGTCACCGACTTAGCCAGGATCCTACAATAATAAAAATCTAGTAAATTTATAGAAAATATAATAAAAAAACATACTTTAAAGTCAGCTTATGTATGGTAGATTCCAACGTAAAAAGTGAGACACAAAAGGCCATAATTAGAACCCAAACTAAGGCGTAGGAGGCTAGAAATAGTACTATTAAGGCCAGAGTTCGGTAGATGTAGTTCGGAAAGATGCCGAATTCTGGTTCTGGTAGATAAGCATGTCTTAGAAAAAAGTGTTAAATAATTTTGACGTAAAAAAATTATAAACATAACTTACAAAACTGCTGGTACCGAACAGCTTAGCACAAGAACCCAACCAATATTCAGCCCATCAATCAAGGATACAAATGGTATTGGTACTCTTTTCTCTCGCCCCATTTTCAAGAGTTGGTTTTGGTAAGCCAACAAAATGATTGTCGCCACGTTTGATAATAAAAATGTCGAATAATAGCGCGAGATTTGCCCAAAAACTCCTAGGATGTGAAGTTTGACACTAAAAAAGCATTTTTTTTTAATCATTGAACTAAAAGCGCTTGTAGTTGAAAATCACAACGAAAAATTTATTTATTTTTCAAGGCTGCTCAATTTGCAGATCTAAGAAACAGATATCTGTAAAAGCTAATTATTTTAAATACAATAAAAGAAAAATCACACTTTAATGCAGAAAATATGATTTGTTTATTCCTTCCAACAAATGTTCCTAAGGCCTGATGATGTTTCAAACTGAGCGAAATACGTGTAATATCTATACTATTAATTTAAACAAAACTGTAAATTTGTCTTTTTATTAAAAATCAATAGTTTTACCTTATTGTGTAGGTACAGGAGGGTTCCAAAACCAGCCTCACTTTAGCAAATCTATTATCAGAAGTTGGTTTTGGGTTCTGAAGCCTCAAAACAAATGGTTTCCTCAGTGTTTCCCTAAAACCCATTACTTAAACCTATTAAAATTCTAATTTAAAAGTACTTACGTAAAATGTGTGTGAATACTCTCATTGGCCCATGGTACAATAAGGCTTGCTGTAGCATGGTGTTCTTTTACTTTACACTTAAGAGGTTCAACAAATAAATAATAGATTTGGAAAGGGTCTTGCAACTCAGGAAATATCAAGTTATAAATTAAAGCATTTTCAGGGGTCTCCCGTAAAATTATGTGTTTTTTAAGCGAAAATATTGGGAGGGTAACCTGGGATTCCCTTTCAGCAGAACCATGAATATCAACATGGAAAGTAACCTGAAATATCAACATCTTGATATGTAAAAGATGAATTTAAAATGTTCTGTTTACTGGTTCAGAAGTGGCTTCTGCCCTGAATATTATATGGGTATGTTCCTTATTAGCTCTTCCAATGTCATGCATATTCAAAGTGACTAATCTTCTCTTATATTTGGTGCTAGGAGCTATTTCAGAATATTGACTCAAATGCTCACCTTCTGTGCTAAAAAAGCATATATTACCCAAATGACTTCTTAGTTTTACAAACCCCATACCATACTCTTTGGCCCTTACTGTTAGGAAATGCAGCATTACAAGCAAATACCCAATTAGACACTTCTAAATTTAATGCTAAAACTGTCAGTAGTTCATAAGTGGGCTGATAAGTGATCCCCACCATATAAGTTTGTGGTTGCCTTAGCCCCTTTTTAAATTCAACTGAATACTGTCTTTGTAGTCTTTCAATCCAGTCTCCACGCTGGGCAATGGTTGCAGGTTTTGTTGCATCTACTTTAGTGCCACTGTTCTAAATCATTACCCATAAGATCTTTGAACATTCTTTACAAAAATCACTTACATGCACTAAATGATGCTGAAACATTTTTCCAACTAAATCAACTGAAATTTCTTTGCCAACAACACTATCGAAAAGAGCCCTATTAGTTGCTAACACAAGCTGCTTGCACCATAAAATTTGTACATGGTTTGATTCAACCCAACATTTTGCCACATTAGTAGCCTAAAACAAATTTTATTAATCATCCCCAATGGATAAAATCATAACACTACTTACAACTAAATTAATACTTTTATTGCTTAAGTCTCTAGTTAGATAAGATGGCACCAAGACATCACTGTGGCCACCAGCTATATTGATTGCCATTACACTATCCCCTAAGTCAATATCCGAGTAGAACTGGCTTAAATGTCTATCAAAATAAATTAATCCCCTTCTCACAGGTGAGGCTAATGTTATCAACACTGATACCAGTGGCCTCTTGGTTTTTAGTAAATGGGAGATGGCTTTTTTAGCAACAATTCCACCCTGAAACATGAGATAAATTTGACTTTTTTTTAAAATAAAGCAGTAAGTAAAGAAGTAAGAGACTTACAATAGAATGTCCTATAAGCACAACTTGTTTAGGTGTCTGATACAATTTCAATACTGTGTCTATTGAGTTAAGCACATACTCAAGCTGGTCATAACAATGTGGTCCATAAAACGCACTGAATTCCTTGTTAAGGTCAACAGTAAAGTAATCAAAATGAAAAGGGGTGCCTGAATTGAGTGCCTTTCTTAGTGCAACTGATGCTAAAGACCTAACTGAAATATTCCAGTTTATTGTGTGGTTATTATTTTGGGGTGTCAGTACCTTGCTGATGGGAGCCTGCACTGCCAGGGATAAACAGAACAGGAATACCATCAAAATGCATATTTCTAGCTTTTTTAGTCATTCTGCCCTCTGCATAAGCATACAGGCCATATTTTAGATATTTATCGTCTATTTTTTGGGATATTCGCTAAAGAAATAATCAGGTTAATTTTTGGCAATAGTACAAGGAATCATTGGCAAGTTTTTTGAGAGTTCTATCGGGCCAGGATAATTTTAACATGTAAATTATTAAGCTAATACACTATATATTTATAGTTTTGAGTCATGAAAATTCCAATTTTCTTACTTACAACGTACTGAGGGTACTCGAACATGTAAGTCATCTCGCAGTCCTTGCTGAATGCATTGTCGCTCAAGACAAAGGCTAAACCTAAAAGGTAGAGCAGTAGCACTATGAAAGATCCTAAAATAAATAGAACTGCGCCCCTTTTCATGCTCGAATCAAGTCAAAAACTTTTTGGAAACTGTGATAGAATTTAAATTCTCTGACATTAGCCTTTGTGTATTTACATTTTTTTTGACAAGTGACAGGACGATCAGTGTCGTAGGCATGCTTTGAAATATCGGTATAATCTCAGGTAATTAATACGTAAGTTACGTTTTAGGTCATAACTAACATTGATAATGTTTATCACAGAACACAAATATGTTTATTTTGAACTGGGGTAACTATACTAGGAGTATATGTGTTTCAAGTTTAACTGTGAACTAAATAACGTTTAGCGCCATCTCTTGGTGGATAGCTCTTGCAAATTAATGAACAACCGTCACAATCAAATAAAATAAACGTCAAATTTATTTTTAATTTTATACTTTATAGGTTATGTAAAATTAAACCTGTTGTATTCAAATATTTATTGATTATAAATAATTTACTTTTCTAGCAAAATAGTATAAAACGGAGCTACTCTGGCCGTACTCTTATGTGAATTAAATCAAACTTCTCGTATAGCCCTGGTATGATTCATGCATGACTTCTGCGCTTTATATTGTTTTAGAATCAACAAAATCCTTGAAATCCATCCATTATCTGCAACGCGATTTTTGACGAAAACGTTTCTCGTTCTCGCGTAACATTATACGCCATTCATTAAAAAAAATCTCCGTATTGAAAACAACAAAATCATGTTGTCCGAGTGCGTAAAAATGATTTGATTTTGTTGTTCTCTTTAAACTTGAGTAATCAGTTCGTAGGCAAGTATATATAAACTCAAAACAGATTCGTATTAATAATTATTGTTAATTCTGTTTCCCCGGCAACACGTGCTGTCTTACTTCTTGTGAATATAAGTGTGTGAACGATAATAATACAGGGATTTAGTGGTTAGGTTTTTTTATAGGGGTCATTTGACAAATTGTTTTGGGTTAATAAAATATGGCTTTAACCAATGGGGATGTTATGGCAGATATGGAGGAACTAAATGATGGATTGTCTGCTAGAACTATGATTGAATCCGGCAATGGACTCACTTACAAGTAAGATCTAATTTAAATTTTTTATATTACCCTGTTAAGGCTTTCCAATCTTGTAAGGGAATTATTTTAATTTTATGATGAATTTTAGTACAATTTTTAGGTTACATAATATTTCCAAGATGGCTCCCATATCTGCCATTTTAAATTTTGGAACTGTCATTTAGAGGTTAGGTAGTTATATGTATTATTGCCCTTACCCAAATAAAAATTGTTAATATTATCAGGGGGGCAAAGAGATTTTTATGTGCTTGGTAGTCTTAATGGATTTGAAATAAAACAAAAAAATCATTGAATGTGCAAATTAATCCTACAAGTGTATTAAAAAATAAGGATATGAGTAGTCCTATTTTTCAAGATATTCCTTATCAGGCACATAAGTGAATTATTTGCCTTATTTAATGGTTGTTGAATGTTATATTTATAATTAAAAAAAACATAAAGGGCAAACACTCTAGATGTTTGTATGCATAGAAATCTTAAAACTGAAAAAAGTTATGTGATATTTAGATATTTTGACATGCAAATGACAGTTCAAAGTTTTAAAATGGTGGGTGAGCAGCATCTTGAATAACAGTTAGTAATTTTATTTTGAACAAAAATAATTATGTTGAGTTTGTATCTTCGTTTCTATATGTATATTTTATTTCTATTTTTAGTGATTTTATCATACTACCAGGTTACATAGATTTTACCCCCAAGGAAGTGGTAAGCAAAACCTTCTTTTTATACTGTTTTCATTTTTATTTATTGCTCTCCTGCTTTTTCAGGACTTATCCTGCCAATTAACCAAAAAAATATGGCTGAAAACACCCTTAGTTTCATCCCCAATGGACACTGTTACAGAAGCAGACATGGCCATTGCTTTAGCAGTATGTATATAAAACAGTCAATTTCATCCTTAGTTGAGAGGAAATAATATGTAACAGTACCTATATTACCCACTAAACACAAATGAATCTTCTCACTTTAAGAATGTGCCGAAGAGGTTACACAAAAGATCTTATGTTCTGCATATTTTCCTTTTACCTCATTGTTTTTAAAATAATCTCAAACTTTATTAATAAGAAAGAATGTTCCATTTATATTTCAAGTAAATCCAATTTTACTACATATTTTTTGAAAACATTTAACCTATAAAATAAATTGGATTCACATTATGATTTAATGGTAAATCCTATTTCTTTTAGTTTCTATTGACACATTGGTGGTATGTTTATTAAATATTTACAAGAATGTTTTGAAAACTTTCTAAAAAACACAGCAGAAATCTGCATATTTCATTCTTTTTCACATTCCTACAATCCCTCTTATACAGTAGAGATGTTATTTTGACCTTTTAATGTTAGGTTAACCTTATTTGCTAGGGATACTAATAATAATGATAATAATAATAAATATATGATTCTGGGGCAGTACAAAATACTAAAAGAAAAGTTCTAAGCTTTCTATTATCAATAGACCTTGTAAATGAGGGCAAACAACATTACCAAATTTGTTATTTCTAAATTTGAATCTAATTATATTTCTCATATACAACTGCATATTTAATAAATTAGCCTCTCTAAATAATATTCATAGGAGAGCCTTGTACTTAACTTTGGAATGCTACACTTATTTCCGACTCTGCATCTGCTACACGGGGGTACAACTGTACCCCAAATAAAACACGTCATATTTTAGAAAAACGAAAAATTTATTCACTTATAGAAAAATAATAACTTAAACCGAGTCTCTAAGAACACTTTTAATGCACATCCATAATAAACTATTCATGCGGCACTTACTGAGCATATTTTTTTTGATGTTGCAAACGCACGGACTTTTTGCATACAGCACAGCTTACTCTCGATTTTCGATCCTCTCTTCTAGGACAAAGCACACACCTACCCACTGTTGTTGTAAGCCTAGTAGGTACTTCTTCTGAAGTGGTTATCTTGAGGACCCTACATATAGTTTCACGGAGTTCGCGCCTCAAAGTTGGAGCTTCCAAACGACTCAGCGGTCGAATGAAGCAAATGTGCGGTCTGACCAGTTCAAGGGCAAGCTTCTTGAGGTATTCTCTCCTGTGCTTTACAATTTCTTTATTCACTTCACCGGAGCCACACAAAAGAATCATTGAATTATATCCCAGAATATCCAACAAATTATAGAACAGACATAATGGCCAGCGACGTGTTTTTCTACCAGTAGAATAAGTGTGGCACAACTGGTCTAAAGTATCCACTCCTTCTTTTGTAGAATTGTAAAATTGAATAATTTCTGGTCGTAAATGGCTCATCACCTTTTTCGTGCATTGTCTAAAGCATAATTACTGCTTTTTTAGCACTCTTGGGTGGACAGTATGATAACAGTGTCAGATGTCCACTGTAGCAAAACATGGCAGAATTTTGATTCCTTTCTTTGAGTTCCAAAAACGACTCAGGAATTTCTTTTTTATTTCTTCTCACAGTACCAACAATGGTAATTTTCCTCTCCAAAAGATGTTTCGCGGTCTCAATAGAAGTAAACCAGTTATCCATGGTCAAGTTCCTATTTGTTCCTTGGACAGAACTGGTTAGCTTATTACAGTAATACTGAGCTACAGGAACATCAGTTGGTGTGGAACCTTTTCCTATATAAATTTCAGCAAGTGCAAAAGCTGTTTTGGCATCACAGGACAACACAATTTTGATTCCGTATTTATTGGGCTTTGAAGGGATGTACATTTTAAAAGGACAGCACCCTCTAAAAAAAAAACAAACCAACCAATTGTTCATCAATTGTAATATATTCTGAAGGAGTATATAGGTTTTTCATTTTAACGATTGACCTCTCAAATACCTCTCGAAAAGCTGCAAGCTTATCAGTTTCTTTTCTTTCAGCTCTGGACTGCTTATCATCAAAGCGAAGACAGTTTATCAAAAACCTGAAACGTGCCTCGGGCATGGTAGCACGGAATATTGGAATTCCTGTATCAAATAGTTCCTTGGTCAAAACTCCGGCCATTTTCATAACACCGGCATAATAAAATAGCCCGAAAAGTGCTGGGAGTTCAATGCTGTTTGTATCCTTAGTCCAAGAGGGTCTCTTACCTACTGGCGTAATAACAGGTGCATCAGTATCTTGGTCATCGTTCTTATTTGAATATTTCAATCGTTGAACTTGGATCTCGTTATTAGTATATTGGGTAATTTTATCGAGATTTTCTTGAGTGAAACATAATTTCCAAGCTTCAGTTCCCGATGTTATATGTTTTGCTTCGTTTTTGTTTCCAGGTAAATGCAAAACCAGATTTCGTTTTGGTGTACGATTAATTGCGCCTTTCTTACCTGACCACATAAACCCATTTTTACCCCTTAATTTGGTAGACACTGGTAAAATTTCCACCATATCTCTGTTGATCGCCTGTATTTCTGCCTAATACTGGTACTGGTATATTGTCATCTTCCGAATCTGTATCAGATGGAAAGGTATCCTGAGTCTGTTCTGGTGCAATAAAAGAATTAAGATTGATTTGATTACCGCGTATTTCATCCTCTTCTGGCTCCTCTCTAAAATCAGGTATAACGGCATCTTCCTCCTCGCTGTCATCCGAAAAACTGTCTGAATCAGATTCATAGAGAATGCGATGAATTTCTCCGACATCTTCAGGCTTTGTTAGATCGAAGAACTTTTTCTGCCCAGCCATTATTCGTGCAGCCTAACAAAGAAAATCAATAATAACTTAAAAATCAAAGAAAAATATAATAACTTAAAAAAAAAAACTAAAATATTTTCTAGTAAAGTATTATAGACATATTTTAGAAATATTTTTCAAAAAAAGGATACTTACTAATATAATAATAATCACCAAAATCTACTGAGAAGCGAAATAATCACAGAGTATATTTAACTTAAACTGCTACACTGGGGTACGCGCTAACCCCAAATATCACAAATCTCGAAAAGAAAAAATCGTATGCCAATGTTAATTGTCGCACGCGAACTGACTTGCCGCGTCTTGAAACTAATAAGACGTCGGCGTTCGTTCCCCCGCCCACTTCCATTTAACTTGAGATATGATTAATGATTGGGTACAAATGTACCCCAAGTAGCATTCCAGGGTTAAATAAATAAATTGTTGATGGACACATTATATTATTAAAAGGCATTGTAGTAACAACATACTTTTGTGTAGTAAAGAGTGGTGATGAAAAATTGACTTAACAAGGTTCTTATAAAAAATCCTCAATAAAGAATATGAAACTATATTTCTAATTGGTAGAATTTATACAGTAAACCTTTCATTTTTTTGTTTAAGAAATATAAATTGATTAATTAAAATATATCCCTAAATGTTTTACACTTCTAATCTTTTCTTTTGATTATTTGTGTACATGAACAGGAAGAGCCTCTTGCACAGTCATAAAGGTGACAAAGTTCGTTTTTTCTGTGTTTAGTGTTAACAGATTAGTATCAAGCCAGAGTTTAAGCCTTGACCTCACACTCCTTGACTCCCCTTGATTTCCTCCTCACTCTCCCCATATTTATCATCCCATATAGGAAAGCATAAGCTCTGACTAAGCATACAGTATCATCTGCAAAGCAAATGATTTTGCCTTTTGTGGAAACTCTTGTTAATGTGTCAACATAAGAAACAGGATCTGACTTAGCACAATTCCCTATAAGATTACAAAACTCAACCTTTTGCAGATTGTAGATAATTTTTTCCATTTTCACAACTTGCTTGCAATCAGTGAGATATCACTTAAACAGAGTTAACGGAATTCCCCTGATACCTATTTTCTCTAGTTTATAAAGAAGAACGTGATGTGCCACCTTGTCAACTGTCTTTGACAAGTTGAGGAAGAATGCCAAAGGCTTGTAGCCCTCATTAAAAATATCAACCACAAAATTTGTCACCTCGTCCAAAGCGTCCTCTGTAGCAAGTTTTTTCATAAAAGGAACCTAAGTCTTAGTCAATAATTTTATTTAGGGTACTTGTTAAAGCTATTGGTCTATAATTGGTTTATTCTTTAATTTCACCCAATTTGAGTGTTTGTATAACAGTTGATATTTTAAAAATATCCGGGCATTGAAAATGCTATGTAGAAGATGTCTAAGAGGTTTAATTAAAGATCTATGCTTGCATTTCACAATATCTACAGAAATCCCATCCTCCCTTCCCACTGATCCATTAAAAAAAAAATTGATTTGAGTTATTAATTCATTATCTGTAATTGGGATAAGGAACATGGAACTTCTATTTTATACATTATCATTCACCGCAACATTCGGAACATGAATTTTACCAGTCAATTTAGCACCTATAGTACTGAGATATTTATTAAAATCATTAGCTATCTTAGGTGGGTCTGAAAGGTTTTCAACCTTATCGCCCATTAGTGCGTCAATATGTCTTTTAGGTGGCCTATGTTCTGTCATTTCCCTTACAGTTTGCCAAAGCTTTTTAGGATTGTGGTGGTTTTCATCAAACGACTTGTTGTAAAATCGTATTTTTGTCATTTTATTAATCTTGATAACATACATCTATAATTCCTCTATTTATTAACAAGTGATATGCAGTGCCGGCTAAAAGTGGAGAAACTTTTAATATTTTTATTTTTTTCTTATTAAAACTAATTCGAAGTAATTGTAAGTAATGTTTATGGTTATATCTAGTAGTGACGAAAATAATTAGAAAAAAAGATTGAAAACAAATAATTTATTACAAAATATGCAAACAAAATTTATTTTCTCTAAGGATAAAAATGGAGAAACTTTTTATTTTTATGACATAATTATGTTATAATACAAAATGTGGATAAAAGCACACTAATACTTTGTGGCATAACCGTTATTTTTCACAACTTCACTACACCGTCTTGGCATAGATTCAAGAAGATTTTGTATAATATCTCCGGAAATTTCACTCCATGCTTCTTTTAGGACTTGGAATAATGCGTCTTTATTTCGGAACTTATTCGGATTTTTTTGTCGAACTTTTTTGTCTAGGTGCTCCCACAAGTTCTCGATGGGATTTAAATCTGGACTTTTGAGCTGGCCACTTCAGAACTTGAATTTGTTGAGAGGTTAGGAAATTTTTAACAATTTTAGAAGTGTGCTTGGGGAAATTTCCAAATTAACGGCAAACTATCCTCGGCGTAGGGAAGCATATTATTCCTTAAGATGTTTAGATAATATTGGCTATTCATGATCCCATCTATTCTCACCAGTGGACCAACGGCATGCCCAGAAAAACATCCCCACACCAACACATTACCGCCTCCATGTTTGATTGTGGGAATAATGTACTTTGGGTTGAATTTTTCATTCTCGGGACGTCTAACCCATCTCATACCATCTGACCCAAATAAATTGAACTTACTTTCATCTGACCATAAAACGTTTTTCCATTTATTATAGGTCCAATGTAAGTGTTCTTTTGCGAATCTTAAACGAATTTGTCTATATTTTTTGTTGAAATGAAAGGTTTTTTTACTGGTCTCCTGGCTTTTAAGTTGGCGTCACATAAACGTCTTTGAATAGATCGAACTGAAAGGGAAATGCTGGGATATGCCTTTTTTATATCTTCGGCGGAGAAAAATGGATTTCTTATAGAACATCGTCTAATTAGCTTGTCAGTTGCAGATGTTGTTTTTTTGGGTCTACCTGGCTTAGAGATGCTGGCAGTAGTGCCTCTAGTTTGCCAGAATTTGATTTGTTTACAAATGACACTTTTATGACGATCAAGTTCTCTAGCGATTGTTACTTGTTTCACTCCCGCATTGTGTATCTCAATTTTAAGTTTTTTTATTTGTTCAGATAAATTTATACCTCAAGGCATTTTAATACTAAATAGGCTTCTTCTTAATTGATGTTAAAAGTCCAATAGTTATCCAGGACTTTATACATCTTAATTTTGATTTAATCTTTTGGCTTGTTAAACAATTTTGTATATGCTTTGTAAGATCTGATACAAATTTTAGTGTAGGTTCATCGGTTTTCAACGCTGTGATTAGTTTTCATTTATTTAGAATGCTTTTAAATCGTAAAGTATGTTTTTCTTTCTTAATGGGTTTTAATTCAAGATTTAACATCATGGGTTAATGATCTGATCCTACTTTTTAATATGACTGAAGTTGTCTAATGTGTTACTATTTTAGAATATTTTTTAATACTTGCTTGATGTACAAAAGAATGTTCTTAAATTAATTTGTATTTATTTTGGAAATTCATTGCGATAATATATATATACTTCGTTTTTTTATTTCAATTATTTAATTCATAACAAAATGAACTTGATGCCGCATTTAAGCCAGAATTAACAAATATAAAGCCTCTAAAAATAAGCCATTTAAGTAAGCTTTTAATTTATATTTTAACTATTTACGTCACAAACAATATAGAGAAAAGAAGCAATCATAAAAAAAACGATCTCTTGACCCTCTGTTTGTTTCACATTGCTTGCAGGGGGTTATCTTGAATCAATTTCGCAAGATGTTTTTTGTGATGCAAATTCCATAATCTATCGTATATGCGTCATCATTTGTTACGATAACGAATTAATAATAAACTATAATTAAAATAAATTATGAATTTTCCTAAAGTTATGCGGTGGTATTGGGATCATCCATCACAACTGCCTACCGGAGTACCAAGCCAACGAAGTTCAAAAAGTGAAAAAGTATAAACATGGTTTCATCAGGGACCCGATTGTTTTGGGGCCCAATAACACCGTCCTGGACGTTCTTGACATAAAAGAAAAACATGGTTTCTGCGGAATACCGATTACGGAAAACGGAGTACTGGGTGGAAAACTCTTGGGCATGGTCACGTCAAGAGATATCGACTTTCTTGAAACTAACAATTTAAAAAACACCAAACTGGAAAACATTATGACCAAACTGGGGGAGCTTGTGACCGCACCTTCAGAGGTGACCTTAAGCGAAGCAAACTCCATTCTGGAGAAAAGTAAAAAGGGAAAGTTGCCCATTGTGAATCCTGATGGGAATCTTGTCGCCTTGATCGCTAGGACCGACTTGAAAAAGGCCAAGAGCTATCCTATTGCTTCCAAAGATGGCAATAAGTAAATAATTTTGATTGTTTTAATTTTTTTTTAAATTTAAATATTTGGTTTTTAGGCAGCTTCTCGTCGGGGCAGCTATAGGAACCAGAGAAGAAGACAAACAAAGGCTGGCCTTGTTAGCTCAAGCAGGCGTAGACGTGATCGTCCTGGATTCTTCACAAGGCAATTCTATTTATCAAATAAACATGATAAAACACATTAAATTCACTTATCCGGAAATACAAGTGATTGCCGGAAATGGTACAGCAAGTTACACCGATCAACTTTCGGGCTAATTAAATATTTATTACTTTCTTTGCAAGTCGTGACAAGAAAGCAAGCAAAAACCTTAATAGACGCAGGCACTGACGGGTTAAGAGTAGGCATGGGCAGCGGCAGCATTTGTATCACCCAAGAAGTGATGGCCGTCGGTCGGCCTCAAGCAACAGCCGTTTATAAAGTGGCGGACTATGCCAGGAGGTTTGGAGTGCCTATTATCGCTGATGGGGGTATTAGTTCAACTGGTGGCATAATCAAAGCGTTAGCGCTCGGTGCATCAGCAGGTAAAAATTTAGAGTCATTCTTAAATTGACAGACTTTTTTTTACATTAATTAAGTTATATTCGAAGAATACGACAATAATTGTACAAGCAGTATACATGGTGTCTTTTTATAGGGTTAGAGTTGTGTAATTTAAAATCACAAAATCTTTCGAGTCTTAAATGAAACTCCCTGTATTTTTTATGTAATGTCCCATCCATTGATCGCTAATGGTTTTCGAAGCTTATCTTGATTTCTCTTTTTTCCTTAGCTGACAATAAATTATTTTTTAGTGTAGAAAAAAGTGTTACACATATAACACCAGTACATTGCACACATATTCTCAAAATATTTATTTGGCGGATACATATGAGGCGTTCAGTTGCAAAACTGCTTAAATCCATTTGTATTCAAAAAAGACATATGTGTGGCGCTGTCTTCTTTAAGACGTTTGACATAAGATGTCAAATTTATTTGGCCACAAAACTTGATAAATCCCAAAGAAATTGCCTTCGAAAAAGTAGTAACGGTAGCAAAACTTTTTTAATCCTATGTCAATAATGTTTCAAAAGTGTTTTAATCCATTAATCTGCAACGTTTTCAAAACTCTTTTCTTCCATTTTCACTTATACCACAGTAGTAATAATACGCGGAATCAAAACTGTTTTGTTCCGCGAGATCTTACAGGCATGTGTTCCACAAATAATATTTTTATGGTTTAGTTTTGTTTTGACTGCGGTATAAATAGGTACGTTGATTTTGTTTGTGCAGTGCTTGAAAGTTAATTTGTGCTGTTTTTGTTAAAAATTTGTTAATATAAAGAGTCTTACACACATTGTGATATGGAAGACTCATTTTGTCTTGCTACACCTGGTAAAGGCCGAAAGAAATTGCGAAATCCATCAAACTGGAAGAAAGCAAAAGATAAAGTTCAAAGGTAATATTTTAAATAAATTTTTAATAGTTAAGGTGGGTAGGTAGGTACTTAACATTTTTTCTCACTCTACCTAGACACCCCAAATGTCATCATAAAAAAAGTACTTTTGCCTGTAAAAACTTGTCTATGCAAGATATTCGAAGATTTCATGAAAAATTCTATGAAAATACTACGAAAATTGCGCAAGACAACTTTATTCTTAAACATACAGAACCAAATGTTCCAAAAAGGTGCCGTCCAATAAAAGGAACTCGAAAAATTCCGTTTCGTTTAAATATTTTATTAAAACTAAAGATGGCACTTTCCAGATTTGCAGTAAAGCCTTTTTATCTATCTTGGACATTTCAAGGTTTCAGGTGCAAAATATAGCTAAAAATGATTTGATTGACACTATACCACCCAAAGAAAATAGAGGAGAGGATAGGATAAGTACAAAATATGCCGAAAGAATTGAAAATGTAAAAGCATTTATTTTAAAGTTAAAATGTGTTCAGTCTCACTACACTAGGAATAAATCTCAACGACAGTATATGCCAAGTGATCTATCCATAAGGCAGTTGTGGAAAATATACTGTGATGAAAACAGCAGATTGGCTGTAAAATATGACTATTTCCGGGAAGTATTTACAAGGGATTTTAATATTAGCTTCAAGAGTCCTGCCACCGATGCTTGCTCGGAATGTATAAGACTTAAAAGCTTAATAACTGCCGAAACCAACAGGGATAATAAGGCAAAGCTAATATGCATGCTACGTGTTCATAATCTAAAAGCAAAGGCATTTTATGAAGCACTTAAAAAACCTGAGGAAAATACTTTAAAATTATCCTTCGACTGTCAAAAAAATATGGAGTTGCCCCGAGTCCCGGAGCAATCAGCTTACTATTCCAGGCAGCTCTATCTATACAATTTCACAGTATGTGAAGGAAAATCCAATGACAAACAGACTAAGGAAAGTATCACTTCCTACACTTGGACCGAGAATGTGTGCGCTAAGGGCTCAAATGAAATATCTTCACTAGTTAATCATAAACTTTCTATGGTAGACTTGACTGATGTTACCTCAATCAAACTTTTTTGCGATGGGTGTCCTGGCCAGAATAAGAACGTAACAATGATGGCCTGCTGATGTATTGGCTGTATCACTCTAACTCTACAGTGAATGAAATTATTGTGACATTTCCTGTGGTTGGTCACTCTTTTTTACCGGCGGATCGTGTTTTCGGACGAATTGAAAAAAGAATTAAAAAAAAGGAAGTTATAGTTCATCCTGATGAATATAGGACATTTTTTTCCGAGTTTTCAACTGTGCTTGATATCGAAAAAGATTGTCAAATTTTTAACTGGAAAAAAGCTATAGAATCGGTTATAAAGCCACCTGGGCAGTGGCATTTTAAGTTTGCTCCATGTAAAAGAATTTCAATTTTAAAGAAATGGAACTCAAAAGGAACTCAGTGTTCGTAAAGGGGGAAGTAAATTACAAAAGCGATTTCGGGATATAAAAGTCCGTTTTGAAAAAAGGAAAAACCTTGGCTACCTTAAATTTGGGGCCTCTTCCTAAGGAATGTGCAGTAAAACCAGTCAAGCTTAAGGATGTGGATACTTTATTAAAAAAACATTTTGGTTTAGAGTGGAGAAACATTGAAGAGGTTGATTTAACATTTTATAAAAAAGTAATTGACAACGCCATTGAATCACTTCATGATACAGAAGTTGAAGAAGAAGAAGAAAAAGAAGGAATGGAACCCATGGAAGAAGACGATGGACTAAGAATTTAATTTTTAAGTTTTATTCAAAAAAAAAATATTTGTTTTTAAATTATAAACTTTTACTTATTTAAAACTCCCTAAATCCTACAGATACTGAAACAAAAATTTTTAGTTCCATGGTGCGGTAGCAAAACTTGTTATATCCCTATTATTTTTGTCCATAACTACTTCTTTTAAACAAAAATACAAATTTACTACTTAGTAACAAATATTTAAATAAACAGTTGTCATAAATGTGTATTTTCATTTTAAACCACAAAAATTTGTTCTTACAAGAAATCCGAAGTTTTTCTCTTGTTAAATTGGTTAGCACGGATCTAAAGAGTTTTGGAATTGGGCGCCTCATATGTACCAGGTATATTTCATACCATAGAGCTATTCAGCGGATTTCCACGATTACCATAAAATATAATAAATCATTTTATTGTTTTAAAATATTGACATATTAATACTAAATGCATATACATATTAGATATCGAAGTAATAGGCTTTTTATTCAGCTTATAAGCCAAAAAATAAAAATAAATTTAAAAATTCTGAGAAGTCGGGACACCAACGCCAAATCCTCCCAAACTCATTTATGGAAAAAAATAAGTTGCTGTATGATCCTACTTTACCCAAGTGGTAAATTAAATTTTTTAAGGGTAGAGGCTATGTTATACGAAAATCCTTTTTTTAAATACTATAGTATCTATCTCCTATCTATGTTAAGGTCATGAATATTAGCACGGAAGACTACTTTCTTATTAAGGTAAATAGGACATTTATATTCAATAGTGTTATAATAAAAAACAAACTGAGTGTATACTAATTACGTATATCAATCTTATACAAGAATTTTGTCCTTTTGGCCTCAGTTGCATCTAAATATTCAAATTCAATAATTAATTTATATAAAATAAATCAAAAGGAAACAAATAATAATGGTAATAAATAAAATTAATCCAGAACGGAAGAGCGGCAGATGCGGCAGTGGGTAAACGAACCACGAAGGGTATCGTCCAATATTTAAGACCCCCAAAAAAGCAAAATGCCAATGTCTATAAGGTGTAAAGACAGTTTTCAACTAATAGCAAATAAGAATGATTTTTTTGTTTTTTTTTAGTTTTTACTCTATTTTGTACCTGATGTTAATTATGATGTGAATTAATCTATTTTTCGTTCAATTAGCAACTATAATTTAATTTTTTTAGAAAATATATTAAAAGATAGCTGTTTAATGCTGGATGGAATACATACTATTCCACATTTTAACTACCTCGAATTTAAAAGAGCGCTGATTTAAAAAATGCGTCTCTATGGCGTGGCACAACAAAAATATCATTGTTTCGCGTCATGTGTTCATGCTCAAAATCCAAAAATTCATTTCGCATATTAAATAAATTTTTGTCAAGATATGACGTTATATGGTTTCTATATTGGATATTATAGGCAAATCGCATACAGGAATTTTTAATTTTTGGAATTTCGTTTTTGGTGTTTAAATTCAAAGAGCCACCATATACCATATCACCGTAATAGAATAAAGATAAAACAAGGCTTTCAGAAAGTAAATATTTTTGTTTTGTGGACAGGTTCTGTTTAAAAAGGTTTTTCAGGCGTAAATAGGCTGCTTTAATTTTAGGGTTCAAACGAGAGAAAATTGTCAAATATGATTCCTAAATTTTAAAATAAAAATTTTGCCTTTGGAACAATTGGAACTGGAGTGTTATTTATACGATTCTCAATTTTTTTTTTTAATTATTATTCGAACACATGAAATGAATTTCAGATTTTTCAGCATTTAATTTCAGCTTGTGATTTTTTGCATAGTTTTCAAGATTCATTAAATCCAACTGAAACTTATGTTGAAATGAATTATTATTAAGATTACAAATAGGGGAAGTCTTATCTCCAAGAAAAATGCATGTAGGTCACTTAGGTAAATGTATTATGCATTTCGGCTGTGTAAACAGCCATCATTACCAGAATTAGTATTAATATCTTCAATAGAAACAGGAATATACAGTTGTGAGTCGTCAGCATATTGCTAAATGTTTTACAGCTTTATACGTGTCTGCCACATAGAGTGAAAAAAGTAAGGGTGATAGAATAGGAAGTTGAGGTACGGTTCGATTTGATTGCCTAAACTTTGAACATTGTTTATCTAACTGTTATGGCAGTCCATAACACAACTTTCACGATTATATATATATATTATTTAAAGAAGTTAATACTATATTCAGAGATTTCAAAATACCTTGGTTTAGCCAACAGCATTTCGTGATTGTGTCGAAAGCTTTACTAAAGTCGAGCAAGGCCACACATGTCGCCTGATTTTGCTTTTCATTCACTCTTACCAGGGCCGAGCCTAGGGTATTTGCCGCCCGGGTGCAAGAGCTAATTTTGCCGCCCCTTCTGCAGTGATAAACACCTAAAGAAATTAAAAAAAAAGTAATTAGAACCCTGGTTTAAATGCTAATATTTACTTTTCTTGCCTTTTTATATGCAAATTCCCTAATTGGGTCGGTAACATCTAAATTAGAAACAATGCCTTCCTCAATACTTATTATTGATAAATTTGATAGTCTTGATTGTGGCTCATTGTGGATCTTAAGTAGTTTTTTATTAATTTTAGTTTGGAAAATGAGCGTTCCCCATGAGCTACAGTGACTGGCATTGTTAAAAATATTCTTAAAGCTACGAATAAATTTGGAAATATGCCTTTCAAATCGTTAGCAACCAGATATATTAATATTTCTTTGGCCGAGAAAATATTTCTCGGCCAAAAATATATCATTAATGTAAATTGATAATATGTCGATTTCATTATAGAGGTCCAATTCATTTATGTCCATATTTTTTGTTTCAGGGTCAGTTAATTTAGCTTCTAAATTCTTACTATAGGTCATTATTTCGGGTTTGGAAAATGCTTTCAAATTGTTTAAAAAACCAAATAATTCAATATGTTTTTGTAAATCGTGAAATCTCTCATCCAATTTTGAGGTTGAAATATCGAGAATATGAAAAAAAAATCACTTTAAAATTTATTTCTGGAGATTGGATTGGCTCATCCTTGTGTTCATAATCAAAAAATGTTTTTTTTTCCTTGGTCTTATTGAGTGAATGGCTGGAAAGGAAATTTCGGCGTCTACTTCTTCCGCAATTTTCTTAGATTCATTTATCATGTCTAAAAACCCGTTTTCCGATCTCATTTGTGTCAAAAATAATTTGATTTCTTTTAGCATCTGTACAGCTTCTGGTAAAATAACATTAGACTTTTGCAGTGTTTTGCTTACTATATTAATTTTTGCCAAAATGTTGTATCAAATAACTAACGAACAAATAAATTTAAATGATTTTATTTTATTTGTTAGGGACATTGCAATATTCTTTGTTTCATTATCTCTGCTTTCATCATTCAAAAGCGTAAACAGAGCATCATACACTTTTTCTAACTCAAATCTAAGGGTTTTTATTGCCTCAATACGGCTTTCCCAGCGGGTATCCGATAAAGACTTTAGTGTTAGCCTGGGCAGCTCTTTTAAGAGAGCATTCCATCTGTAAGTTGAGGCCGAAAAAAAGACATATATTTCCTGAATAATGCTAAAAAAATTAGTTACTTCTAGAGCGCTTTTTGCTGCATCATTAACTACTAAATTTAAACTATGGGCGGCACAGGGTACAAAAAAGGCTCTAGGATTAATATTAAAATTTTTTTTTTGTTGGCTATTGTGCTTGCCTTTCATGTTTGCTCCGTTGTCATAGCCCTGATCTCTCATATCGGCAATATCAAAATCCAGTTCTTTTAAATAATTATTTAATAAAAAATCTGTTAACCCCTGACCAGTAGTGTTTGTAACTTTAGAAAATCCTAAAAAATGTTCTCGAATTTCTATACTTTTAGAACAATCATCAATAAAAACGAATCTAACAATAATGGTAATTTGTTCTTGATGACTAACGTCAGGTGTACAGTCAAGAATGATTGAGAAATATTTGCATAATTTTAAACATTCAACAATACACTTTTTTACTTTTTCTCCTATTAAAAAAATCAATTAATTTTGTATTTTATCTCCCAAATAATGCGGCATTTTGTTCCCATGTTTTTGGACTCTATCAATATGTTCGGCCATTACTGAATCAAATTTTGCAATCGTCTCAATTAATTTCAGAAAATTACCGTTACCCTTATCAAATAGTTTTTGACTATTACCCGTAAAAGCTAAATTTTGTCCAGCTAAAAACTGGATAACAGATATTATTCTCTCTAAAATCGAAGTCCATCTTTTTTTCCATTTGAAATAAATTTTGATTGATAGAGTCCACAGTTAAAGCTTTTTCTATTGATTTTTTTAACTCAAGCCATTTCCTAACACTTTCAAAATGCCCCTTACTGGTTTCGTGTCTTTCTAAAGTCCGAGATAAATGTCACCAGTCACTATAGCCATTCCCCTCATTAAAACTATTATCAGAAACTTTAAATAATTTACAAGGAAAACAGTACACTGAATCTTTAGATTTTGAGTAAATAAGCCAGGTTCTAGGAACTTTTTCATTGTTAGTTAATTTTTTTTCAAAGTAAGCAGCGCTAAAACATCTATTTAAATTATTAATGGGATAATTAATATTTTTAATTTGAACAGGTCCTATTCCTAGAATCAATAATCTAATATTATCCGTTAATATTTCGGGCCAATGTGCTGGATCTTTAAATCGTTCTTCATTTACCTGAATAGCTTCAATGTTCTCAGTTTGCGTATTTGCTGGCGTATTCGTCGAGTGATCATCTTGTTTCAGTTGTTGATCTCCATCATTTGGTTGTTCTACATCGGCATCGGCTTCAGTTGACGTCAAAGGTTGAACATCCGGCCTTTGGCTTGTTGAAGGTTGAGGTTGTGCCGGTTGTGGGTTCGTTGATGACGCAAAAAACTTTTTTAACGAACCTGCTAACCGCCTGTCATCTTCCTCCTTTTCTAGCTTTCTTTTTCGGTATTGGGAACCAGAAAGCCTCTTTCGACCATCAGCCATCTAAATCAACAAATATTTTTTTTAAGAATTGGCACAAAAATCAGACATTACTTTTTTCAATGAAAAATTGCTTAAGGCATGAAGTTCTAAATATTTGGAAGATATTAATAAAATATTTTAAACTTACCGTTAACAACACAAACATAATTTTTATATAAAATGTATTAACAATAAACACTAATCGACAAGTCGCTTTAAAACTCGCAAATTAAAATAAATTAAAAACAAAAGGGTGGGAATTTCTAAACATTACACCCCCGCTTATTTCTGCGGCTCCAAAATACATATTATTTATTACCCAAAAGTATTGAAATTCCCCAAGAAATAAATTTCGAGGAATTACTATTGGTGGTACTTTACGCGGCTCTTTTAATTACGCCGCCCTTATCATCAGCACCGGCGGCGGCGCCCTGGCTGAACTCACCATAATTGCGGTGCTATTGTTTTTATTACCTGGTCCTGGTACCTATTTATTTATCTATATAGATTATTATTATTATTATTATAGCAACGATTCGGGGAACAATGCTCGGTTTCAGTAAACATTGTATTCTGTTGGCGCCTTAATTATAAGTTAAATTTTATAAATTTTTGTTATTCATAATTTTTTTTTCATTACTTGGCGCTTTTTTATTTTATTTTTCGGATATTTTGCCGCCCCAAATGAGCGCCGCCCGGGTGCGGCGCACCCCCGGCACGGCTCGGCCCTGACTCTTACGTCATTTAATATTTTAACTAAACTTGTTGAGGCACTAAAGTTCTTTCTAAATCCTGACTGGCAATGGGGAGTTAAACTTAACAAAATTAGAAATCTGGTTAAAAATGTATTTTTCAAATACTTTGGACACTGCAGGAAATATACTGATTGGTCTGAAATCCTTGTACTGAGTTTCTTGCAATAGGTATAATTATTGCTTTTTTTCATAAATTTGGATATTTTTGCTTAAGTATGCACTCATTAATTATATGTAATAACGGATTTAAGCAAAAAGTGTAATGTCCTTAATTAAGATACCATCAATTCCCACTGCATTGGATTCCATTGAAAAGATTATTTTAGTTAAATAAGAATATTCAAGATGCTAAAACGTTTTCACTTCATTACAGGCTAGATTATTTTTATAGTAATTATTGCTTATCTACATACTGTATTCGGAAGGGCATTAATACTATTAAAAAATTTATGAACTTTGTTTGGATTCAATAGATTATTTGGTATAGAATTTTTATTTTTATTTCTTGTTAAATGAAGTTTGTCTGCTATTCTCGAAATATATCCCATAAACGCTATCAGTATAGTTGAAATGTGATAACACTAGTGCATCACACAATTCAACTTCTATTTTTCTTCCTGAATGTCCGTGGGGAAAAAGGGATTTTATATTCCAAAAATAAAATCTTTTCATAGTCAGTGTAGTTGAATATTCAGATGTGTCTGCAATATAATAATAACTGAAATTCATTGGGTAACTAGATATTATTATATTAAATAAAAAAAAACACATTTCGTCGCGGTGTAACGTCATCGTTATGGCTAGAATAAGAACGAAAGGAAAATTATAGTACCCTGATTTTAAAAATAAACTTTTGCATTAAAGGCGCCAGAATAGTATACAGAGTACTTTGGAATATCATGCCCACATAAATATATTCCTGAAATTATCCGGAAAAAAGCCACCAGTTTGCACATAAAAAAAACTTGCTTCTTATCCAGCATTTCCTTTTTCATATATACGTATATAATAAGCAATTCATTTAAACAGAGTTACTTTTATGATTTTAAACTGGCAAGCCTTGCAAAATGTCTTAAAAATATAAAACTCTCAACCACTGTTATCATCATTTCCGAATTTTTTTGAGAGGATGATGCTTGAGAGATTAGAGATATTCTTTGAATTATGAAAAATTTTCGGTGCCTCACAGCATGGGTTTCGTAAGGGTCGATTAGTTGAAACCGCTACCTACGATTCCATATGCATAATAATTCAATATTTAAAAAGTAAATTGAAAACTTTTTCCTTCACATCCTTTTTTTAAATAATCATGGATTGTATGCTATACATGATTCCTTTTTAAAATGGGTAGAGCTCTATCTTTCAGGAAGATCCCAGAAGGTCTGTCTCAGGATGGAGGCTAGCAAAATATTTTCTGATTCAAGAAGTGTTGAACTAGAAGTTTTTCGTTAAGACTATTTAAGAGACTATCTTGCATTAAAAAACATTGGTGGCAATCTATTGTAGTAATGTGTACCCTATGGAGTTATGGAGCTATTAGATAGCCTGAAGTATTTGCGATTCAAAAGAGAACACTTCTATGTGGTCTTATAGCAAGACACTTATGTGGAGGAAAGTTTAGAAATTTAAGCTTATTATCATTTACAGTTATATATATATTTGAATGCCTTTTGTTCCTTTTTAAAAAGTCTTCACCAATTAGTCACCTTTTACCGCTTTATGAGCATTATACCAGGGGGTCGGGTTTAATATTCCAGCGCATAGACTTTCTCTAACAGAGCGTGGTCCGATCTATGCGAGTGTTGTTTTTTATATAATAAACTTCCTCCAACAATATGATACAGCAATCTTTTAAGATTAAAAAAAAACTTTTGAATTTATTTAAAAAATAGAACCATTTAAGAGACGAGTACCTGACCTTGTCGCCCCTTCAGATTAAGTGTCTATAGTTAATGTTTTTAGGTTTTGTCTGATTTTGACTAATATGTGTTTTTTTTAACTACCGCTCCATTACATTGTAAAAGTATATGCAAATAAAATATACTGGAGAATGAATAACTGTTTAACACATATTTTAGTAATGATGGGGTCAATGTTGGCCGGAACAACGGAGGCACCGGGAGAATACTTTTACGCTGACGGCGTCAGACTAAAAAAATACAGGGGAATGGGTAGTATCGAAGCGATGACCAGAAAGGACGCAGTTGGATCTGCCATGAGTAGATATTTCCATAGGTACAAAAGTTATAATCCTAATTGATTTAAATTAATAAAATGATGTTTTTTTTGTAGTGAAGGGGATCAACTTAAGGTAGCACAGGGTGTGAGCGGAAGTATTGTGGATAAAGGTTCAGTATTGACTTACGTTCCGTATTTGATCACGGGCATTAAGCACGGTTGTCAGGATATTGGAGCCAAATCTTTAAGTAAACTCAGGCAAGTAATGTATTATGATTGACCAGTTCTCGCGACAGAGTTAAGACGCGGTAGTATTGCTATTCTTTAGATCAAATCTTTACCAAGTGATAATTAACGTTTAAATTTGAATTTTCTATCAGTGAAAAGTTATGTTTCTGTAGATCCAGAGAAAGTAAAATCACAAGAATATATCTAGTATACTCACTAAAATCATTGAAAAACCTAACTAGGGTGTAAAAGTGATTACATTCACCTTGTTGTGAACAATAGGTGTATTCCTATCAGTAACAACAAATAAGTTTCGTGAGTTAGAGTGTATAGCACAGAATTAGAATGAGTGATGAAGTTTGTATTCACTGCCAGAAGAATGAAGGTTCTAGTGCAGATTCCTTCAGATGTGGAGGATCATCTAGTCTGTTTGGTTTTATCTGGGGAGACAAAAAAAATCGGCAAAGTCGACGTATTGATCTCAAAGGGTTGGTAAAAAAGCAGAAGATCAAAGCAAATTACTTCAAAAAATTAGCCTTCAAATTTAGAAATTCAAAAAAGACAAGTTGATCATACATCCAATATAATCTCTAATTTAACTGAGAGACTGATTCTAGAAGAAAAATTGGCAAGTTATTAAATGCTAGTAATATTTCTAGAGCAATTGAAACTCTCACAAGCAGATGAGATTAGTTGTAAATTAGGTAACATCGTTGGAGCAATAAAAAGCACCGATACCGAATTAATGAGTATTTTGCCCCAGTAATCTTCAATATCGGAGTAACCGGCAATAAAATCTCAATTACCACCAGCTAGACAGCTTTTTGTTGTCAGAGGAGCAAATTCTGGATTTACAGACATTTCAGATACTATTCCGCGTCAATGTGTAATCTAATTCTAAGTTGTGAAAAGTTACAAGGAAGTGATGAAAGTGTTTTTCAAGATGTTTGTAACTCACGATTTGGAAAGTTGCATATTAATTGTAGATAATTGGTCTACTAACATTATTGTTAATCCATTTATGTTCCGTAAAATATTTAAGAAAAATCTCAATACTCAATATTTTAATTTTGTCACAGCAATAACTACTACCGAGGCCGGAGCAGACGACTCTCTTCGTATGTGCAAACTCGTTTGACGATTTAAAAATTAATATTATTTACCAGAATGTTCGCGGTCTTAACACAAATTTAGGAAATTTAATAATAATTTATGGGCTACATAATATGCAGAGTAGGGTATTTTTGTTAATTACAGAAACATGGTTATATGACTATGTTAAGGAATATGAATTGTGCTCTATAACTATTTTTAAAGTGTATCATAAATATCGAAATTACAGAAGCATCATTTCAATATTTTTCAACTAAAAACTCTAGTTCAAAGAGGTTTACTGAATTTTTATCTGGTATTTATGCGAGTCAATGTAATTATATAACCAATTTTCAAAATTGCATACTAGATGTAGTTATTGGTCAAGACCAATGCATCATATCTGGAAGTGATTTACTTTACATGCCATATTAAATATTACGGTTTCCATTCATTAAAGGGGCCATGAGAAAGAACTACAAAATAATAATGTTAAGTATAATATCAAAAGAGGCAATTATATCTTGTTATATGAATGGGGAAATGACTTTATGGTAATATGACTGTTTAAAAGTTTATATAGTTAATACTGCCGTAAAATGTTTTTATGATAAATTGTATGAAATTCTTGACTTGTGTATACCCAAAAATAAAACTTAAAGATAAAGAGATAAACTATAAAGCAGAAAATATACGGTTTTGCTTACTAGATCCATAATTAAAAAGTTAAAAATAGCTTATGCTATTTTAATAAAAGGTTTAGTACATACAAATTAAATAATATTTACTTACGAATTAAAAACGCAAGAAGTAAAATTAAAAATTGGATAAAAAATGCATACAAAAATGACTTATTTACTTTACTACTCAACACAACATAAGTGTGGATTCTAAGTCGTTTCCATCTTTTTTAAATCCAAGAAAAACTATGTTCATATCCCTAACTCAATGTATCTTTCTATTGAAGTATTTAATGATGGAAATAAAATTTTTAATGCTTTTGCCAGATACTTTGGTAGTGTTTGCTGAAATGATGTCGGTATCAAGATACCAACCCCAATATTCCATACAATAATAAGGCTTACGACCTGGGAATTAATGAGGTTCACATGGATGATGTACTAAATGCATTAAGAGACCTGAAAGATGGTCAAGCAGGGGGAT
The DNA here is from genome assembly GCF_022605725.1 of Anthonomus grandis grandis. Classification (NCBI taxonomy): domain Eukaryota; kingdom Metazoa; phylum Arthropoda; class Insecta; order Coleoptera; family Curculionidae; genus Anthonomus; species Anthonomus grandis. Next base: position 35,229,525 of record NC_065546.1, read on the forward strand.
TAGATTCTGTACCCTCCTTTTTTAAGTGCTTTTTTGATTTTTTAGTTTTCCATTATTAACGATATTTAATTTAAGCCTTGAAACTAACATTTCTTCCACTTTCTTGAAACGAGCCAGAATATGTCCAGTTTTTAAAAAAGGGGACAAATCGAATATACAAAATTATTGGCCAATTGTGATACTCTACCCCTGGCAAAGTATTTCAGCTAATATTGTCAAAAATAATATATACATAGTAAAACAGCATATTTGTTTTTCAGAATGGCTTTCTTAAATCTTAGTCCACTTTAATGACTGTTACCCAAGAGACCTCTGATCCTTTAAATTTTCATGAACAAATAGATTTTGGTGAAAAATTGAAAAAGCTTTTGCCAAAGTATGTTCTAGGATATTATTAAATAAATTAAAATGTAAATTTGGAGTTTTTTAAAGGATATCTTTGGAGAGCTAGCATTCAATGAATATTAAAGGATATAAATCAGCCATTTTGGCTCAAACATCTGCTGTACCACAGGGTTCTAATTTGGGTCCCTTGGTACTGACTACATTTTGTTAAAAAATTAAGAATTATACTTCATTATAAATAGTTTAGTAATCAATCCAGTATGTTTGAGGTAGCTATACTAACTTACATAAGAAGTTTATCACAGAATATGCCTGCATAAGTTGGAACCCATACTTATGAATGTTAGAAATATGATATACAGCGCATTCAAAACAGAATGGAGCGTTACATGTTATTTAGAGAAAACTAATATTACAACAATTTTCAAGCCTTTTCAATTGAGTTACAATATGGAGTCACTTGAACGTAGATCCAATGTTGCTCTAGTATATCATTTTAAATTATGAAATGGCCTTATTGACGATCGTCTATTATTAAATAAACTTTCTGTTAATGTTCTAGTATACCAAACAAGAAATGCTCTTAGTTTTTAACTCCCATATGTAGCCAATTACAATGCACATCTAATTTCTCTTCATTTTAGTATATGTAATCTCTATAATAAAATACAGGATAAAATAGACTTATATTACTTTACTCCAAATAAAAATTATTTTAAAAACAAGGTAATTAGTTTAGTTCGGTGGAATGATTTAAATTCAGGATTTTACTTGGTTGTAATAGGATTAGTTACCCAGTGTCATATAATCTTTAAAGTGCAAATAAATATATATTACAAAAGACTTTTAACCTTCGGTTTAAGAGTTACTCACAATATGTTTTTTTTTTCAATTTTCTGTAGATCTTTTTTAAAAACCGGAGGTACCACTATTAATGTATTTTCAATTCTTAATAAATCAAAGCACATCGAATATTCCCATACTCTTCCCAGATCATTCATAGAATGCTTCTGTGGAATTTGTTGTGCCACTAGGGTTCTAATAAACATTTTATTTACAGGGAATTAATGTACTCAGATGAACTAAGATTCGAATTGCGATCACATTCGGCCCAACAAGAAGGCAGCGTTCACAGCCTGTTTTCATATGAAAAACGATTATTTTAAGCATCTGAAATCCAAGCAGTTTGTTAATTATTATAAATAATAAATTTACATGTATTTAAGTAAACATTTGATTTATTTACCCCTTCATTACATGCTTACAAAGAATCTTAAATCTTATAAACGACCTCATTTGGTTTGAATATCAACAATAAAAGTCCTAATCTGACCAGGTTGCAGAGTGACTTCAAGAGAATCCGCATTTACCGTCACCTGTCTTTTAACAAAATTATAATTTCTATTTTTAAACATATTACTGTTAAATCCGTATCGTAAATCTTCAATTCTTCCTTCGGTATCGAACTGCAATCTGTCGTTATCCTCCAACCACTGGTTTGCCCCAAGGGTCGTTTCCCTGGCCGAAGTGATTTCGAAGGTACCAAAAAGGTCCTGAAACACCATCGCAATCAGTTTTATGACGGGTAATATTAAATTTTCATACTTTTAAAGGTACCACAACCGGTTGGGAATGTATTGGATCTTCGTCTTTTTCGAAGACGTGCTGTAGCCTCAGCAAGAAACTAAAGCCAATCCAGGGCTCCAGGGTTAAGATTTGAATATTTTCTGGGAGATTGTATTGCAATCCGGCGAACTGCAACAAAAAAAATACCATAAAATGTGAATATTTCTGTGAATTACTTCATACTTGTTCTTTTAAGTTATTTGGAACTGATTCACCATCTTTAAGGGGGGTTATAAAGGTCCAGGTGTCCAGAAGTTTCTTTTGGGCGAGGGCCTTGGTCATAGCTGCCATACTGTTTTGACCTAGTAAACATTAAAGTGTTTTAAACTTTATTTCGGTGTTTTTTTCCATATGTGCTTACCAGTGCCATTTGTTTTACCTATGATAAGGTAATGGGAACCTTTGACCACTAAACCTTTTCCAAATGCTGTTTCGTTTAGTGCTTCACCCACACCGAAAGCGTCGTCATGCAGGCAATTTCTATGAACCTATAAATGATGTGTTTTTTTATATAATGCTATATAATGTCATTTTTAAATTATAAGGTCTTAGCTTCCTATTTTTCTTAAATCACTGAAATGGCCAATGAAATTATTTAGAACTAAAATATTATTATTTGGTTTTATTATATTATTTAATTTATTTTTTGTTACCGTAAAGTCGGTGGACTTACGAGGGTGACTTTGTCTCAAAACAAGGAAAAAGATTAAAATTGTGTTTTTTTTTTGTAAAAATAAATATAACAAAATTAACTTAAAAAATTCTTAAATGTATACATAAACCTACATATATGACGAAGTAACACATTCTTCTTCCGTTTCACACATATTTAAAAAATATTTTATATGACGAGCGAAATATTTAAATTTTGAATAAAAAATTTTGAGCCTATAGACTAAGTCTACTCTTTGCTCTATTTTTATGATCGAAAAGCATCAAAAAAAGCATTCGAATAACACGCGGGTTTTATTTTAGTCTTTCATTAGACAGCGTGCAGTTTAGTACAATTTTCGGGTGACTTTGGCTCAATTTAAAGAATACCTGTTTATTGTGTTTAATAACAAATAGGTGAGTTTCTAATATTTTAAACTAAGTTAGTCGTAGGTAAAGCCTATCTAGAGCTTACTATCTTACCTATCTGATAACAATGTTTTACGTTTTCTTTCTAATGTTTTAATCATCGGTTTTGAGAATGGCTTTTTTTCTGTAAATTATGCCTTCGACCTACAAACGCACAGCCGGTGCTAGGAGTTATGTTAACTACACCCAACCAAGAGACTTTAAATAGAGCCGTAGAAGCAGTAAAAAACGGAGAACTCTCTCAGAGAAAGGCTGCCCTACAATTTAAAGTTCCAGTTGGGACAATAAAAAACAAAATTAAAAATAGACACACAAAATCAGCAGGTCAGCCGGTTTTTACAAAAATTGAAGAAGATGCATTTACTTCACATATTTGCACTCTTTCTCATTATGGGTTCCCCATCGACCAAACCGACCTTAAATATTTAGTTAAAAACTACTTAGACCGCGAGGGCAGAACGGTGAACCAGTTTCCAGAAAACATCCCTGGAAAAGATTGGATTAAATCTTTTCTTCTAAGAAACCCAACACTAACCCAACGGTTTGCGAGTAACATAAAAAGATCACGGGCCGAAATAAATGAAGAAACCATAACTGAATATTTTAATAATTTGGAGGAAGAACTTAAGGACGTTCCGCCAAATTGTATTTGGAACTATGACGAAACGAATCGAAGTGACGATCCGGGTCGTAAAAGAGTTCTGACCAAACGCGGGACCAAATATATAGAAAGGGTCTTAAATACTAGCAAATCTGCGGTGTCCATTATGTTTTGCGGTAACGCTGCTGGCGACGTGTTTCCTTCCTACGTTGTATATAAATCAGACAGGTTATGATCAACCTGGATAGAGAATGGTCCAGATAATTCGCGATATAACTGATCCAAGAGCGGTTGGTTTGATTCGTTGTGTTTTGAAGACTGGTTTATTTCTCTGGTTCTGCCCAAATTAAAAAAGATTCCTGGGAAAAAAGTGATTATAGGCGACAACTTATCTTCCTATATTTCACCCACAGTTATTCAGAATTGCGAACGAGAAAATATCTAATTTTTGTGTCTTCCTGCCAACTCCACCCATTTAACGCAACCCCTAGCCTATTTTCAATCCATGAAGGTAGCTTGGCGGAAAATTCTACTCGATTTCAAGACCCACAACATCAATACTGGCTCCATCCCCAAAAGCATTTTTCCTCAACTCCTTAAAAAGCTAGTGGAGGCTGTTAGTAAACAGGGTGGAAAAAATCTTGAAAACGGCTTCCGAAAATGCAGAATTTTCCCACTCGACAAACAACAAGTGTTAGAGAAAATTCCGAGTTACAACAGAAATCAGCAGAATCCCGTCGAAATAGCAGCGAGGGTAAGTGATGTGGTTATTCATTTTTTGGAAAAAAATAGAGGAATAAACTCTGAACCAAAACAAAAACGCAGACGGAAAATTGAGGTAACTACTGGAAAAAGTATCAGCTCGGATGATCTTCAAAATCGCAAGATAGCAGAAAGCCTTAATAAAACTGAAAAAACTAAAAAAAAAATGGTCACTAAGAAAACACAATCCAAGAAAGCAGAAACAAATGAAAATAAAAATAAAAAAAAGGAAAAAACAAACACAAATAACAATAAGAAAAATAACATACAGACACTGAATTCTAGGGAAAATATAGATGAGATGACCTTGGAGGCTGCTGAAGAAGAAATTGATAATTTTCTTGCAGAAATAGATAATATGCCTGAACCGATTGAAGTTGTAAATGCTAATGAGCCTGGAACCAGCGGCTTATCGAAAATCGAAAAAAAGAAGAAAACCAACTATGAATCGGATTCATACACAAGTATTTCTAGTTCCAATTTAGTTTACATGGATAATTCGTCAGAAAATGAAGAATTTTTTTCTATCGGTGACTACGTAATTGTTACCGAACCCAATTCTCTATATTCTTTTCCTGGCAAATTTGATGGGTATGCCAAGGACATTCGGTTTGGCTGGGTTTTAGAAATGGTCATATAAAAAAAATATTTGGAAGTGGCCTGAACAGCCTTTACGAAATTCCTACCATGTGGCATATTTTGATGTCTATGGAGATCCATCTATCATAGACAGGGATAATTTCATGTTTAAAACTTTGTTTAAATAAAGAAATTTGTTGGCTTTCATATTTTTTAATTTTTTTTGCCATAATTATGTTTTACCAAACATACCTTTAAATCTAAAAAAATCAAATTATATTTTTTAAATAAGTCAAATATATCCATCCGAATGGGTGTCTTTGCCCCAGTCTTCAAAATAAACCTAAATAAGCACAAAATATTGTATGGAACAAAGTCACCCGATCCTTGAAGGTGACACTTTTTAATTTTTTTTTTTTGAAATAGGACTTAGTTACATACTGTTAGGTAGATAGTTCAATTAAATACATTAAGACTCAAATAAAACTAATCAAAATTTTGCATTTTTTGTGATATTATATATAAAAAAATTGTTTATAAAATATATAAAAAAACAAACAGTTTTAAAGTTTGTCTTTTTATATTATATATAAAAAAACCAACTTTAAAACTGGGTCAAAGTCACCCGACTTTACGGTACTTTAAAAACTACCGCTAAGTATATTTTATTAACCACCTATGGAAATGTCCCGAATTGCAGTCTCTAAACTTTAACCGCGTATACTGTGTTCAGAATAAGTCTTAGTTTTCTTTATAAATATATATTGAAAAATGCTTTTTTTATTTAGAAACACGAGTATTCGTTTAAAGAAAAAACAATAACTTTTTAATTATTGAAGGTATTTTTCTGAAATTTGGTACATGCCTTTGGAGTAACAAAAGGTACTTATTACCCTTTTTTCTTCAATAATATTGAATTACAAATCCTGTACGGACACTGATAAAAATTTGAAAAACCCAAAGCCGTGCACAAAATTTCATAAAAATATTGCCAATAATAAAAAGGTTATGACTAGAAAGCATTTTTTTTCTTAAAATATTAACATCCTGTATTTCGAAAATTAAGTTTTCTCGCTATAGAGGGTATCTCACGACGAATAGACGCGATCGATATCTCGGAAACTGATTTTTTAAAACATTTGGCAACATGGCACAGTCGATGAGGGCTATCTTGAAGCTAGATGAACTCTGCGATCCAGATCGCAGAGTTCAGTTCTGTGAATTAATGATGAACGCCATTGACGAAAATCGCATATCTTCGGAGTGGATCCTTTTTTCTGATGAGGCTACATTCATCTTAAATGGCCATGTTAATAAGCAGAACTGTCGCTACTGGTCTGACGAGAACCCACACTGGGTAAGGGAAACTAATACACAATATCCCCAGAAAACTAATGTTTGGGCTGGCATAATTGACAGGCAAGTTATAGGGCCCATATTCTTCAATTATACTTTAACTGGGGAAAGATATCTAGAATTTCTTGAACATGAACTAGTTCCAGTCTTACGTGCTTTATATCCGAGTCAGTTCGATCCAAATTTGTATGATGAAACAATCTGGATGCAACAAGATGGTGCTTCCCCACATTATGCCCGTAATCTACGCCAGTATTTAGATGACAAATTTCCAAACAGATGGATTGGTAGAAAAGGTGCAATCGAGTGGCCGACACGTTCTCCCGATCTCACCCCACTTGATTTTTTTCTGTGGGGACATTTGAAAAGTCAAATTTATATGAGCAAACCAGGAAACCTAGACGAACTCAAAAAACGTATTAGGCAAGAAATCCGACAAATATCTCCAGAAGTGTTGAAATGTCAGAAACGAATTTTATTATCGTCTTGGGCTTTGCCAACAAGTAAATGGTGCTCATTTTGAGCATCTTATACATTAAACGCAACTTTTAATAATTTAATGGTTTTTATTTTGTTTTTCTTATTTCTCCTTTAGATAATCACAAAAGTAAATAGGGCAATTTAATCAAGAAAAATGGCTCATTTTAATAAGAGTTTAAAAAAAGTGGCTTTCCATTTGAAAAAAAAAGTTGGGGTTAATTTGGACGCCCCCTGTAGGTGAAAAAATACAAAAACTATCTTGAAATGTGAAAAAAAAATAAACAAAAATCGACAGGTCTCAGGAATTTTGCGAGATAAATTTTGATTAGTTTTAACTTAATTTATTCCAGTTAAAGTCACCACACTGTATATAAAATATTAATATTATTATATATAATCTACATGGCTTTTTCGATAACCTCAGTCAACTTTCCTGAGTTTGATACTATACAACTCAGGAGCTCAACCAGCGTTATTAAGGAAGTTTCGAAAATATTTAGGCATCATTATAGATAATTAACAGCAAATATTAGAAAATTATTCTACAAATTTTATATTTTAAGAATCATAAGTCGAACCTTATTAATATCTGGGTACACACCTATTATAGAGTCATTGATAAGGTACGGAATTATTATATGGGGAGGAATGTACAAAAGTGCTCTAACTCCCTCAATGTTGTATAAAATTATATGTTTAAGATAATAAATAAAAACAATAAGCTATAACATACACATTTACTGTATTCGAAAGAAATTTTTGATTTACGATCTTTATATGTAAGGTATCTGCAGGTAATAAGGCCTGTCGGGTAATAAGACCTATATTCAAAAAAACCGCTTTAAATTAATCGCAAATCGATTGCGTTGGGTCCGCGTCTTCTATTGGTCCATTTACAAATGACATTCGAACGGACTACCCGCGTTCCTCGGTTTCGGCCTTCGGGCGTCAGTAAATTCCAACAACTTGTGTCGACGGGTCGCCGCGTGTGATATAAGGATACAACGAACAAAAACGTAAGTATTTTTAGTATTTACAATTGTATTTTTAATTTATAACTGCAGATATTTTGGTTAGACTTTATATTTTGTGATTTCAATAGTTTATTAGATTAAATTTAGCCGACATAATTTAAATAAATGTACATAATATTTCGTCATGGATGGGTAATAAGGCCTATAAAAATAAGCTATAGGCCTTACTACCCTCCATGTAGGCCTTATTATCCTCATGACAAATTAATGTTTTTATTAACATATTATTAAACTTCTAAACTATTCTCGTTTTATTTTCAGTGATTTTTAACATCATGCCTCCTAAAAGGGCACCTTGATGCGAGGAGGATTTAATATCATCAGTTCAATCTGTTGAACGCGGTACTCTGAGTACATATGGGGCTGCGGCAAGGTTTAATATTCCCAGAAGAACCATTAGAAATCATGTTCAGAATGGAATCCTAATAAAAAGACTAGGTCGTAAATCTATTTTAAAAGAAGAACAAGAAGCTGATCTCGTTAAAAGAATAATAAGATTTAGTAAAATAGGTCTACCTGTGACTCCAGGGATCCTTCGTCGATTGGTATTCAGATTCTGCGAAGATAATAAAATTGCTCGTCAATTTAATACAACTTCAAAACTTGCTGGTAAAGACTGGCTAAAGGCTTTTATGAAGAGAAATCCTGTAATTTCTAAAAGAAAAGCACAGTTTATGAATCCAGCTAGGGCTCAAAAACTTAATAAATTTATACTTGATGATCATTTTTCAAAAATAGGGAAAATGTATGATGATCTTGATATAATTAATCACCCTGAAAGACTTTATAATATGGATGAAAAAGGATGCCGCTTGACTGACTATTCACCACCAGCCAACCGTTTTAGCTAAGAAAGGGGTAAAACGTGTTCACTTTCAATCGTCAGAACATGCAGAGAGTGTGACAATTGCAGGATGTGTCAATGCCCTTGGAATACCAATACCTCCTATGATTATTTTTAAAGGAAAGAGGCTAAAGCCAGAATTATATGATAATTTGCCACCAGGAACTCTAGTGGAAAAATCAGGTAAAGGCTACATGACTAACGAACTTTTTAAAGAATTTCTCAAGCACTTAGCCCGATACAAAAGTCCAGGAAGTCCAACCTCTTAGTTGTTGATGGTGCAGCTTGTCATCTTGATTTGTCAATTGTTGATGTTGGAGACTCACTTGATATATGTAGATATCTACTGTTTGCCATTGAATACAACACATGAGCTTCAACCCCTCGACAAATCTGTATATCGTTCATTTGAGCATCATTGGGATAATGAGGTATTATTATTCTTGGATCAGAATCCTAACAAAAAGCTGACCAAATCACGTTTTAACATCATACTTTCAAATGTTTGGTCTAAATGCATGACACATAGTAACATTATAAACGGTTTTAAGGCTACTGGTCTGTATCCATTAAATCCCGAGGCAATTCCAGAAACATCATTTGCTCCTTCAATTCTTTCAGACGTACCGGCACCGGATGACACCAACAAAGAAAATAGGCGTCCACCTGAATCTCCTCAACCTGGTCCGTCTGGAATGGCATCCAACAAGTCTGGCAAATTTTCCTATTCCAATGTTTACTCTTCTGACTCGGATTCGACTGATGACCATATCCCTCTTGCTGAATTAAAGAGACGAACAACAAAAGTCACTTCTTTTAATGAACTTTTGCCCACACCAGTAAAAACTAATGAAAAACCTAAAAAAAATCGAAAAGAAGTCCAGTCACTAGAGATCTTTTTACCGAGGAGAACAAAAGTCGTGCCAAATTGAATAAAGATATTGAAAGCTCCAGGGAAAAGTTAAGTACTGAATGATATTGCCATGGATGTAAGGAAGACAGGCAGGCCGATATGAGGCAGTGCAGCAAATGTCTTAAATGGTACCATAAGGAATGTGTTGGCTTAACAGTCAATGACATGGATGATTTTGAGTGTCCCGATGGCTGCTAAACTTCGCCCAATTAACGAGTTGTGCCATTTTTATGTATAGGCTTTATTAAACCTTCATCGGATAATAAGGCCGATTTGCGTTATTTTTCTTAATATTTATTTTTTGTTTTCTAGTTTTTTAGAGATTATTTTTTTAAGTTTGTTAAAATTAATATAACCTTATAAGCACTTTGATGTATTAAAGTAAATATTAACATTACAGTCTTTCACTTTATTCAATTTTTTTCTTAGCTAGGCCTTATTCCCCTCAAGTACCTTATTAGAAGTAGGTATATTTGTTTACAAAAATAATGAGTACAAAAAATATGTACTCATAGCTACGAAACGAGAAGTAGAATTAATAATTTTATAGAATTGCCTAGGACTAGTACTTATGCTTATTAAAGTCCCTAAACTATTATGAGCCAAAAATACATAACCTCATAACTTAAGAAATCAAAAATTGTCCGAATATAAACAAATATAAAAAAGAATGTAGATCACATATTTTCGAAAGTACTACTTATTTTTAAAAACCGTTTTTAATGGTTGCTTTTGGCAAGGTGCATCGCTGCTTGAGAATGGAGTGCATATTTCTTGCATATTTGTCAAAGTTTTTAAATCGATGAAATCTACTCTGTGTATATATTTTTTTATTTTTATTATCTGTCAAACCAATCTTAGAAGTTATTATATTTCTGACATAATTATAATATTGTGAATAGAAAAGCCTACTACACATAAAAATAAACGGGTAAGGATGCAGGGCTACTGCATTCTCCAAAATTATAATTAGCTGCTCTTCATGTAAAATATGACTGGACCTGAATAACCCAAATTAAAAATAGCATTTGTAAGTCCATTCTTGAAGTAGCTTATCTATAATCTAGCGGGTTAGGAAGGGCGGGAAGACTTGTTCCACAAATGAAAATACCAATCTTTTTTTTCAAGAGTAATGTATTTCGATGAGTTTACTCGTCATCATCAGATTGCTCTTATCCTACATATCTGCGATGTTTTTGAAAAACATGTATTGATGTTGGAGAAAAAATAGCTAAACTAGTGAATTTACGTTTCAAATCTGGATCTTGATACAAACCTAGAGCCTAGAGGAAATAAGTACAGTGTTAGATCCAAATAACTATAAAAATCTCAATAGTACAGACTTTTAGGGTGGTATACCTAAAGATATAAAACAGAAATAGCTCTCTGAGGGCTGTTATTTTAAATCACATGGTAAATCTCATACGTTGACCACAAATACAAATTTTCAGACTTTTTTTTACTAGACAATTTTAATCTGTTTCGAAAAGTAATTTGAAAATCACACGCGCGCTATTTGAATCTAGCGCTCAAAAATGCTAAGTTAAGTAACATCGCTTGCCGCATTTATATAAAGTTAAAAAAAGTAGAGAAATTAAGAATTTTCTAGCGCGATGTGAGCAAGCGAGACAGCAATAGTCCCGAATTTCCGATTGCTCGCGTATTGTATACACGAAGCTTCCAGAGTCGTATGCGCGGAATAAAAGCCACGCTAACCGCAGCGACCGACAGTTCGGTTTTAATTTGAGTGAAGTGTCAAAAGAAAGAAATAAGCGCGAAAATACAAAGCGAAGTAATAAGTGATTGAGAGTAATTGTAGTTTAATAGTGTTTTGGTGAGGCAATAGTTCTAGTGTAGATTTTAACTCGACTAGCCGGTGTCATATATTTTGATCCACAATCAACGTAGATTTCCTGTTGCAGTGTTAACCCGTCAAGTGCCGTGTATAATTGAATTGTGAAATCTAGTAAAACTCTGTTATTAATAAGTGTTTCTCTCCCAATTTAATCGATTTTAATCAAATTAAGCTTTAATGTTGGCCTATTAAAATAAAACAAATAAATTACTTTTTTTCAGAATTTCTCTAACTGCGTGTTTATTTCAGATATAAAATCTGTATTAAAATATAAACATTTCTGAGGAATACTATTTAATCAATTATTTTTGATAAATTAAAAAAGGATGGGTAATTTAAGTAGGTGAATACTCTAATTGTTTTTAGGTGCTGTGTTAATCCCCTCAAAATTAGAACGCAACATGGAAAAGCCAGGACCTAGTAAAAAACGTAAGGTTAAAGATGAAAATCGGCAGTTTCAAGAAATTTGGACAGAGAAATACTTTTCTGTATGGTCGAATAATAAAGTCAATTGTTTAATTTGCAAGAATTCTGTGGCGATTGCAAAGGAATATAATGTAAAAAGGCACTATGAAACGCAGCATCCTTCTTTTACCATGTTTACATGCGAATTAAGAAAGCAAAAAACGATTGTCTTTAAAACGGGAGCTTATTGGTCAGCAAGCTATGTTTACAAAGCCCATTCAAGATTCAGAAACAACTACAGAAGTCAGTTATAAAATGTCTCGAATGATAGCAAAGCGAGGTCGCCCCTTCAATGATGGCGATTTTGTAAAAAAATGCTTAGAAATTGCCGCTAAGAAAATGTGTCCAGAAGCAGCAAAAAAGTTTGAGAAAATTCAAGTGAATCGTATGACTATCCAAAGACGAATTATGTCTTTGTCAGGGAATATTGCGGAACAATTAATTGAAAAAACTAAGATCATTGAATTTTTTTCATTAGCACTCGACCAATCCACTGATATTAGTTCCACAGCTCAACTTCTCATATTCATACGGTGTTACTTAAGATTTTGAAGTCTTAGAAGAGTTATTAGGAATGTGTTCATTGAAAGGTCAAACCATAGGAGTTATTGTTTGACCTTTCATCCAAAAGTACATTGAGAGGATATACTCAATGTATTTTTGGATGAGTGTTTAAAAACTGATTTGGACTTATCAAAGTTATCGGGAGTTGCGACTGACGGTGCTCCTTCGATGAATGGTGTCAATTCCAGGCTAGTTACTTAGCTGAAAAAGCATCTGCAAGAAAAAAACATAAACGCTGAAGATCTCATGCAGTTTCACTGCATTATACACTAAGAAGCCCTCTGTTCTAAAAAAATTAAATTCAAAATGTCATGAAAGTGGTAGTTTCGACTGTAAATTTTATAAAATCACTAGTACTTAATCACAGACAATTCAAATAATTCCTTGATGACATCGACAGCGAATACGGAGATTTACTGTATTATACAATTAAGGCTATGTTGTGGATTGACACTGGAAAAATGTCTAAATTTAATAGAAGAAATTGGAATATTTCTGGCGGAAGGAAAAGCAAAGGGATGTTCCGGAACTTAAAAATCCTAATTGGTTGTGTGTATTGGCTTTTTTAGTTGATATTACAAATCATTTGAATTTCTTGAATACTGATATCCCAGCTCTACGCTCATGTAGGCTGACAATGTTTCAATGCAAGCTGACACTTTTAAGATCACAATTGAAATCTGGAGATTATAATCATTTTCCGAATTATAAGAAAATGGCTGAAAAATTCAACAAAACTGCAATTAATTTCAGTTATGTAGAAAGCAACAAATTCGAACGAAGCAGATTTGCTGAACTTTTACCGCAGCATTGATAAAAAATATTTACAAAGAGCTGCGCATAAACGCTCTGAAATGTGCCAGCTTTTTTGGTTCTACCTACACATGTGAACAAACATTTTCAATACTAAATAATAATAAAACAAAAAATCGAAACCGCCTTGGAAGTTTGGAAGCAGTTTTACGTGTTGCTACAAGTACATTTAAGCCAAATGTAAAAAAAGATTGTAAGCAGTATGCAGTGCGACACTTCAAATTAAGAAATCCTTTTTAAATTTTAATAAATTATTATCAATTCTTCGTCTTTATTTACTTGTACTTCTGGCGGCCGGCCTGCCATCAGTTCATGATTTGCTCGAGTGGCCCCTAGTCTTAATAAGTGTATGCAACCATGGTTTAGAAGAATAAACCAACTCAGGATGAAATAAGATATAAATATAATAAACAATGTATATGTATAGGAGTACCTTATAAACCGTCAGTACCATACTCTGAATTAAGGCTTCTCCATGATGTTTTTGCCAAAGTTGATTGTGACTCTGTACTGCAGATTTTATTGTTAATTTTTTAAGTGAATCTATAAAATGTAATTTTTTTCTGAGGAATATACGTACACATTTTCAATTATTTATGTCCTTTGATTGATAACTCAATTGCCAATTATCCGATCATTTTGTTGCCTTTTACAATCTTACCATAAGTTCCACTTCCCCATCATTCAAACTGGTTCCGCCTTGAGCCCGATCAACCAGCACCGCCAACTCCAATCCTCTCTCTTCATCCCTTATACCGATTTGGGTGGTCACGGGGTAATAGTTACCAGATTCCGGCTCCTCCAACTGAATTTCCCACGCAGGACGATAATTTCTCACCCTCTTCAACATTTGCCTCCCATTGGAATCTGTGTAGAAGGTTCCGTTAGTTTGAAGGTCCGTGGTATACTTGCTTACGACTTCTAACCCATTGGGGCCACTATAATATTGTTCCTTATTTATGGGATAAACAGTTTAGTAATGTACTTACTCGTGGGGTAAAGGTCCAATTACATAACTGAATTCCACATTATTATCTATAATGTTTACCCTGATAATTAGGTGGATGTATTCGTTGAATGTTAAATGGGCTTCAGCTACTATGGGAGTTGAGTAAGTCTTGTAACTGGCTTTTGGTGAGGCTTCAATTAAATCGCCATCAGGTCTAAAAATTTTATATTTTATAAGTTTATTGGCTTTTTAAGGGTTTTTGTGTTAAACCTGAAGATGTATGCTCCAGAAGATCTGTTCTTAAATTCATTGTTGTTACCTACGAAACCCTTGTAGTAGTAAAAGTTTTGTTTCAACGGGTAAGTTTGATCATCGAATTTAACGGATTTAACCAGTCCTGTTTCTGAGTCAAGTTCCACCGATGGCGGCTAGTAAAATAAACAAATTTTGAAAAATTATTTAATTTTAGTGATTCAACTTACTGACGCTGCAGCGGAAGATGCCATTTGACTGAAATTGTTGTTAGGCGACACCAGGAAGGATTTCCAACCTAAGGCCGGGATTTCCGCTGAGAAAATGAGGTCATTGGTAGCTGCGCTAACTCTACCTGGTATGGTTTGGACGAATTCTGGTATTGGTATTATGAATGACTCATAGTTAGTTGAACCTAAAAAGAAAGAGAAAAAAACTCAGATAAAAAATTATTTCGCATGGTTGCGTGATCTTATTTTTCACTCTTATTAGGTCACTGCTATGTTTTGACCCTCTATACCATCCTCAGAAATACTTTTATTTTGGGTTAAAACAATTATAACTTTGACCAAAATTCTTTTAAGGATATTACTATTATTTCATGTAATAAAATATTCTCATAAGCAGTAAATGTGCGATAGCATAAAATAATCCTTAAATAAGACTGCTTTAACTATTCAAATTGTTTTAACCAGATTCACGTTTCTATCCTACAAATCAATTTTGGAAAATTCCCTATATGAATCTACAAGAAATATGGAGATATTGTCAGTGGTTCCTAAAACATATCGCTAAAAATATCAGCTAAAGAATAAAAATCTTGTTTTTCCAATATACGTTTTAAACTTTTAAATTAGTGGCCTCTTGGACCTTGGTTGACCAAATTGCTTCATACTTAGAGAGCTTTTAAGTTGCAAGAAACGATATTAACTTGTTGGAAAAGAAATGCACTTTCTTTAAGTAAAATCTTTTTAATAATATTCCAATAATTTTATAAAATTATTCGCAAGAAAAATTAACATTTCCAAAAAACAAATAGTAAAAATAATGCCTCGACCAAAACTTATATTCCTCAGAAAATCTCCTATATGAATCTATAAGAAATATGGAAATATTTTCAGTTTATGTTATGCCCAAGAATGCTAAGGAATAAAAATCGCTTCATTTTTGGAAGAACATCATAACTCAAAAAAATTGCATTTTATAGATAGAGTATAAAAACAATTAATAATGTAACTTACGTGGAAATTGTTACAACTTGTAAATCACAATATTAACGACAGATGGCACTAGTGTTGTTTGAAAACTCTCGAAATTCACTGATCCGTTATGCGGAAGAAGGACAGAAAAAAGACAACCACAGAACAGAAAGAAGAATCAAAATAGAGAGATCCACAGAATCTTTTAGTAATGTATTGTTGTATGTATTCTGTGGACAGTTCTATATATTTGTGTTATGTGGGACAGTTCTTACTTAATTCGCAAGTGAGATTGTTGATTCTGATCTCAATTTTATGGAAGAAGGTCGCAATCCAAAAAGTGTCGATTTAGTATGACAAGAGTGAAGTGATTTTATGGAAGTACGTTATAAAAGCAATTAAGTCGTTTGAGAAGAAATAATTGTGATATTTGTGTGCTACTTTTTGAGGTAAGATGGTCATATTGATATATCTGTCTATTCTTCATAAGAATGCTTGTAATTTTTAATTATATTTTATGGCTACTGTGAATTAATTTGAGTTTTGTAGTTTGTATGTTTCCTATTTTTTTTTAGAAACATTTGACTCATTTTAAAGTATAACACCATAATGAATTTACACAAATCCGGATTAAACTAGTCAGCCACCATTAGTTATAGTTTTCGTATGACGGCCAACAAAGATTTTACGGATCGTTTTCTGTTTTCTTGTGGATAAATATTGAAAAGAGGATCGAACATAGAAAGGTATGTTACCTTCAAATAAATAGATTTAGTTTTTATTAATATGTCATTTTACTTCTTGTGATGTATAAGTTTTAACGTATAAATATTGGGGCCAACATTTTTCAGGCTGCGCATTTACATTGAATTGAAATTTAAAGCGTGCGGTAGTACACATTGAAACACATGTAGGTAGTACACAATGATACGTGTTTCATTGTGTACCATTATGATCATTCTATACTGTCGTTTTTTTTTATTGCAGGTATACCATGGTAAGAAAGAAGAAAGAACGAACAAGCGCCAAATTTACAAGCGAACAAATGACGGCATCCGTCCAAGAGGTGAAAAGAAATGGAACTTCACTTCGCGTTGCTGCAGAGATGTTTGACATAAACTTTAGCACATTAAGGCGATATGTGATGAAAGAGAAAAATGACCCTAAAGCCAAGATGGAGCCAAATTATGCTGTTCGATTAGTATTTACCTCAGAGCAGGAAAAGATTATGTGTGATTACATTAAGACCTGCAGCAAAATGGCATACGGATTAAATACCCTAAAAGTTAGACAATTGGCGCACGAAATGGCTGCTAAAAATAATGTCACTATGCCAGAATCTTGGAAAACTAATAAGTGCGCAAGCAAAGATTGGTTACGGGCTTTTATAAGGAGAAATCTATCCTTAAGCGTTAGAAGGTCCGAAGCTTGCTCTCTATCGAGGCTTACTTCTTTTACGAAACCTAATGTTGAACGAGTTTTTTCCACATTTGGAGCAAATATATAAAAAACACCCATCAGTTGTTCAAGATATCCGAATATATAATTTAGATGAAACGGCTACAACAACCGTCCAGCGGCCTCATAAAATAGTAGCACAAAAAGGGGTTAAGCGGTTAAACCAGTGCACAAGTGCCGAAAGAGGATTATTAGCTACTACTTGTACAATAATTCGAGCAGATGGAACATTTCTACCGCCAGCAATTATTTTCCCACGTAAAAAATGTAATAACCTACGGGCTTGGGCGGCTGTCGAATACGAGTCCATGGTAGCGAGGAAGAAGAAGAAGAATTTAATAACCTCATATTATCACTTATGGAGCATCGCCAGGAACGTTGGGACTAGTAATAGATCATTTTATTAAGTATACTTCTACTACGAAAGAAAATCTATGTCTATTAATATATGACAATCACAAAACACATATGTCTTTGGAGATAGCAGAAAAAGCAAAATCGAATGGCATAATCATTTTAACCCTACCTCCACACACAAGCAACAAGATGCAGCCTTTAGATAAGTCAGTATTTTTTTCTTTCAAAAATTTTTACAACAGTGCAATTGATTCGTGGCTTCTTAACCATCGTGGAGTTCCTATGACATTATACCAAATTGCAGAATGTGTCGGTATAGCTCACTCAAAATCTATGACTCCTGAAAATATTATAAACGGTTTTAAATCTAACAAAAATATTTTTATGGAAGCTGATTTGCTTTCATCCTCGGTTACTGATAGACAAAAAGATGACTTAGAAAACGACGATACACAAAAAGGAATGGTGGTAATACAAGCTACCATTATTAATGATATATCGTCAACAAGCATTGCAGCTACCTCCAGCGCTGATTTATCTAGTGCAACGAAAATTAGGAAATGTGGACTAGATGAGGAAAACTCAACGTTTGAAATAGCGTCGACATCAGAGAGTTCCTTTACTACGCCATTTGAGTTTCGAGGATTCCCAAAGGCTGCGCCCAGGAAAAAATTCAAATCGAACACGGAAATCGAAGAAAAGTGTTATTTTAACCAGCACGCCGGAAAAGGAAGAGCTTTCTTACAAAACAGAAAAAAATAAAATCCCAAATATTAAGACAGTGACAAAAGTAAAGCGAAATATATCGAAAGTTTTAGACAAGAAAGAGTATAAAAAGAACGTACAAAGTAAAAAGAAAAAGGCAAGTGAGAGTGAATCAGAAACGGAATCTGAAAGTTCAGAGTTACAGTTAGCGGACTCTTCGGATGATGAATTAACCTTAGCTGATCTCCAATATCATATAATGGAGGAACATAAAGATGACACAATTACTGCAATTTTAGAAGACTCATTTGTATTAGTGAAATTTGAAAATAGCATCCACTATATCGCTAAAATTTTGGAAGTCATAAATTCTAATGAGTTTACAATTTCATATTTAAGAAGAAGTGCTAAGGTGTCCAATTCATTTTACTTTCCGGGTGTTCCTGATATTAATACGGGACCTTTGGTGTGATACTCAAAGGACGCGACAGTTTTACGTTACGTTACGAACCAAAACTCTTTATTTTTACTCATGACACGTCTTTCGCTAACGATGTTAGCATCTTCGGGAGAAGATTAAAACTTTGATCCTACCCATATATAATAAAAATGTCGTTCATTCAAAAAGTTTTTATTCATCTTATATGTAAACATTTTTTGTTATATATAGGTAGGATCAAAGCTATTAAATTGTAAGTGTTTCTCAAAAAAAGAAAAAGAAAAGTAGTGTTTTTATTTTCACGAAAAAAAATCTATATTTTGAGCGCCCTGAGAAAGCAAATATATTTTGTGAAACGTCGGCACTTTGAGTTAAACTGGACTTTTATTTTATTGATCCCGAAATCCAAAATCTTACTACACAACGAACAAAATTTGGATCGCTAAAAGATAAATCAGGTTAGGTAAAGTTGACTGTAGACAAAAATGCAGAAGGCGATAATTGGAGAAGAGTTGAACTTAAAAATGTAGCGAGTCTTAGCGAGACCTTAAGTCAGCATTGGCTTCCGAGCGTCTTATATTAGGTGGCATGTTTTGTAGCAAAATTATTTTTTGATATAAACTTATTGTTATTAATTTGTCTAATATACCTATGTAATACCTAACCTTTTTTAAAAGCTAAATAATGGGTAATTTTATTATTATGTCAGACACTCTATCACGTTAATAACGGCTCATTCTTGACAGTATCAGAAAATCGTCTAATAAAAATTATTCTTTTTTTATGTACTTAAAACTATTTATGTTTTTAGGTTCTCTACAGTTTTCACTGATAAAAATAAAACCTAGTTCGCCGAGCCATAAACTCGATCCCGATCCAATACCAAGCTGTTCTGATAACACTGGAAGTCTATGATAAAACTTAGTAGCTTCTGCTGTTTTGTTTAAAAAAATATATGTTTTTGAGTGTCACAAAAGGAAAGTTTTTGTTCAACAACTGGAGAGTCCAATTATAATTCATCAGAAAGCGACTTCTGTATCAATATTATCTGAATTGCAAGTTCCCTTATCATCTTTTGACGGCAATGAATTAGATCAAAGACATGAAAAATGTCCCATAATTAATGAGAATAAAAAAAACGTGTACAGCGAGCGTATAATACGATGTACAGCTGATAAGTCAACCTGGATGAAAAATTTGGCGAAAAAGATAAAAGATCAAGGAAAATCATATGTGTCGTCTACAACTAATAAACCAATGAAAGAAAGAACTACGGAACCCCCGTTTCTGCACGGCTGAAATGCTACTCAAATATACCAAATGAAACAAGAGAATAAAGTCTCCAAGAATATTGGCGTGTTGGAGATGCCAATAAACCGCGCGATGATTATACATATGTATATATATATCCGCGCATATGTATATCCATGTATATGTATATCCGCCTCGTCTGTATTGTTTGTTAGAATTAAACCCAAAGATTGGCAAATATCAGTACCATGTCCATGAAAATTAATAGCCATAGAAATATGATAAAGGTACAATGTGCATAGACCACTGCGCATCCAATTTTATTAAATAAGAAGGAAGCTGTATCGCCTAATGCAGACGATATACCGAAGCGTGTCGTTTACAAATCGCCAAAAACTAGACAATCCGCTATACTCACATTTGAAAATGTTATTTAGAATCAGCACGAACTTAATAAATATACCTGGACTGTCAATTCAATGAAAAGTAAATGACCACTACTAGGGGGCCGCCCTTTTTGCGTGATTGTGTCCTTTCGATGTTGGTCACTCTGACAAATTTTAGTTGTACCAATTGTAGGGAAACAAAACAATTAAAGTTTTTGAGAGGTTATGTTTACAAAAATACAAAATAAAAAGTTACCTAAAATGAGACCAAGTTTCAATCAACTTGGAATAGATGCATGCACTTTAAAATATTTGTTTTATTATTCTGATAATTTTGAATTTTATAAATCTAAACTTAAAATTGAATCTTAATACCATGGAAATGATTATCTTCATTTAAATTTTTGCTTGTATTTACTTAACAAGTTCAGTTAAAAACACTTTTATTTTCTTTCTATTTTTATTATGGCGAGTCTTACTTTCCTTCCATGTACAGGGTGGTGCGATTTCGACTGTTTTAACAGAAAACTCGTATTTTCCGAACAGATAGAAAAACATTGATTTATATGTCATGAAAGTTATCAAAATTTTACTATGTCAAACTGTTTGGCCGCTAGGGGACGTTTCTTGAATTTGGTCGATTTCGGTAATTATTAGCCATAACTTTTTTGCTATTAAAGATATTTGACTTCTGAAAACACTTTCTCTTCAAGTACTTTTTAATGATAAATATTTTTATGTTATATATTTTTATACAGGGTGTTTAATAAAGGTGATATTCCAAAAAAAAATTTTCTTATGGAACACATTATTTTTTCTTCTTTTCAAAAATTTATAACACCATATATCTCATTTTAGCTGTTTTCGATTGTCCTTTTTCCATTTTCCAAGTCTTAGGCTATATAGAAGTAGGCTTTGGTAAAAAACAGCACATGTCATATGTGACAGCCAGATAGAAAATTGTTTATTTCTCCTGGTCAGTAACATATTTGAATTTGCTGTATTTAGAGCTATATAGTGCTCAAATATTTAGAGAATTGAAAAAAAATTATGAAAATTACGAAAAAGTTGACATGTTAAAGTGCTATTTTCTGTCTAATGAAAATTCCGAGGCAGCCAGTGAATTATATTTAAATACCTTTCCTGAACGTCGTCAACCAGATAAAAGAATATTTCCAGTGTTAAAATTAAATCTTGTGAAGCACGGAAGTTTTAAAAAGCCAAGGCCCAAAACTTATGCTGTTGGTGTTGAAGCTGAAATTCAGGAACTTAATATAATAGGTGAGGTTTTAGATCATCAGAAAAATTATATTGTTCTATCATAAACAACACAAACAATTCACAATAATTCGGTTTTGAGAAACAGTGAACCAAACACCTTTAAATAAAGATGGTGATACATTATTCACCTATTGAATAAGGAGGAAGATACATCGCCTGTTCCAGACGATAGTTAGACGATAGACAAGCGTCGTTTACAAATAGCCAAAAATTAGGCAATCCGCTATACTCACATGTCAAACGTCAGCGTCGCCAACTTCATCACCGTTATTTAATATATTTTTTGTTGGCAACAGTAAAAATGTTCAGAGTGACCAACATCAAAAGGACAGACACAACCAGACCACTATAAACATGGCGGCCACCAGGCAGTGGTAATTTTTGTGTATCGTGGACATATGCATTAGCAGTCCAGGTATATTTATTAAGTTCGTGAGAATCAGTCATATCGAGTGATCGTCTTGAGTCGGGATTTTAAAATCTCAATGATGCTTTCAAAACAATGTCAATGAAAAAAAAATAATTTAAATTGTGACAGGTCACATGTCAAACGTCAGCGTCGTCAACTCCATTACCGTTATTTAATATATTTTTTGTTGGTAACACTGAAAATGTTCAGAGTGACCAACATCAAAAGGACTCAACCACTATAAAAATGGGGGCCACTAGGCAGCGGTAATTTTTGGGTATAGTGGCATATTGGGTATAGTGGTCTATATTTCTGTTCTGTGGTGGCCATATGCATTAGCAGTTCAGGTATATTTATTAAGTTCGCGAGTTGAGGTTATTTATTTTATTCTTTCTGTTTACAAATCGAAATTTTCAATATATTTATTTGTATTGGGTGCATGTTAGTTTTTTTATATATTTTTTTAAATTTATATGTGACAAAAAAAACACAGGCAATGCAGCTATATTGTCGTGAAAGAAGACCAGTGCTGGGCGATGTTTATCGATATTTTTGATCAAAAACATCGATCAAGAAGATCAATCGAATCCATGTTTTTGCTATCGATGTTGTATTAAGTTTTAATTCACTTATAAATTTACAAATTTTAATTTATAATTGAAGTATTTATTTATTTAATTTTGATTAAGTTGGTCTTCGACGTTTTCTTGACATATGATATTTTAAAGCATCGATGTTACCTTTCGAAGTCACCATCGATGTTTCATTGCGATGTTTCAGCACTAGACCATACAAATGGCAGCCATGGTCATTAGATAATCGGTGCAGATCTTGGCCCATTCTACCCTTTCTTTATTTCTATGTAAACGGTGCGATAATAATGGATTTTACTACACGTTAAATGAGAGTAGAATTTGGGTCTGCAAAACATCTTTAAAATCTATATGAAGTAACAAATTAGTGAACGTAAGCGGTCACTGGTCAGATCTTTAAGATAGTAAATGATGCAGGTATTCCCTCATGTTATGCAGAGTTTTACAAAGATAACTTATTATTATACTTGTTTTTTATTTTTTTTTTACAGAAAGTCACATTATAATATATGACGCAAGAGTTAAAAAGAAAAATTTAAAAACGCATTTTTATTTGGAGAAAAAAGATACAAGTAGTTCTCAATTATAAGTTTGTTAACTTAAGAATGCAAATTTTGATGTATTAAACCACAACAAAAGCATTTTATTTGTCAAACTAATACAAAAAATTAAAAAAACAATAATCTTTAAACCGCGCTATACTGACTTGTTGAAATGTTAATATTTGAGTTATGACGTTCTTCTATAAATAGAGCTAAATCTTGTTTTTGCAATATATGTTTCAAAGCTTCAAATTTGATAGTCTGTTGGACCTCGGATGACAGGTACAAAAACGTTTTCATATTAAATTATTAGGAAAGAAATGCACCTTCTATAACTGAATCGCTTGTGATAATATTCCATTTATTTAATAAAAATATTCACCAGAAATGTAAAAATCCGAAATCCTGTTTCTATCCTCAAAATCATCCTCAAAAAATGTCCTATATAAGTCTACAAAAAAATATGAAAATATTTTCAGTGTTTCGTAAGTTATGCCCAAGAATACCCACTAACGAATAAACATCTTGTTTTTTCAATAAATATGTGTTTGAAATCTTGAAATTTGATGGTCTGCTAGACCCTAGTTTGATTTTGAAAATTGCCTCTAACTCTATATTTAACCCAGAATTCCCTTTTTCACTTGTAAATTCATCCTGAAGCATTTCCCTATACGAACTTAAAAAATACCTTTAAAATCAGTTACGTCATAACCCATTCCAGTAACGGGCACTCTAACCACAGTATTCACCAAACTGCTCAGTGGGTTATAAACGGTAATAATAAACCTCCCATTTCCTTCCGTGTGTTCGCACTGGCTAATATTCAACAAAGGACAAGTGTTCAAAGCCAGATCCTGCTCAACAGATACATTCGATAGTTTCCTGAAATAGCACAGAATTTTTTTTTTTTCAGTAAAAAAAAATTACACAATACCTACTTAATGGCAGCAGTTGTAACAATCTCACACTCGTCAATACCCCGCTGAAGCTGTCTGGCATAATCGAAGGCCACATGCTGTTTTTCTGTGCCAGTTATGGCGTCGTGGTGTTGCATGACTCCCATGGCTTCCCTAAGGGCGTTTAGGTCCACCCGGTCTTCTGGTCCAAGATTCGCAAGGGCGTATAACTGTTTGCAAATCTGCAAGAAATTATTTCCGGACCGTTCGAATCGTTTAACCGTCGGCCTGGAGGTGAAGTAGCCGGTCCAAAAGGCGTGAGGATCAGAAGCGTATGGGAAGAAATCGTCTTTTTTTACCAAGAAGGTCTGTTTGCCTTTGGTTTCGCTGTTGATGGCGTGGACGTAGCAGGAAGGGGTCGAGTAAATTAGGTTAAATTTGGACCCGGTGGTTTTTTGACGTTGGTTTACGTATCTATGAAAAAAACATGTTTTTTATAAATAATAGTTTACTTTAGTCCAGTGAGCAGTCATTCCGAAACGAGTTCGAGAACAAAAATTTTCGCATGAATTACAGAATGAGCTATCCCTGTATTATAGGCGTACAAAAAATAACTTACAGTATTAATTTGTCCAAATTTTTAAACCACATGTCGGCGTCCTGGTAGTTAAAATCTTCTCCCATGGTTATTAGTAAGTTGGTCGTGTTGTAGACATTAGTCATGTTGTTTAAATATTCGATAAAAGAATCGACCTATGGATAGAAAAACGTTGAAAAATTAACGACAAATGAGGCTCTTTGGTACCTTTTTGTCCACATTATACTCGAAACTCTTCTTATCGTCAATAAAAGGGTCGTCACTGCAAAGCATATCGAAGCAAAAACCGGGTGGAGGCGAGTAGTTGTTGTATAAAATGCTGGTAAATATTTCATTTGCTAAAAGAAAACGTTTATGTGTAAAGAGTAAGTGCGTAAAAAGTAAGTGCGTCGATTTTCTCTGAATGAAACTTAGGCGTGGTTTTTGTGGATAATAAAAGAGAATTTGGTTCTCAATAGTTTCATATAGCGAATTTTCTTATACTTTAAGGTTAGAGGCAAGATCAAGGGCAAAGATTGCCTTCGGCTAGTCTACGAGAGTGGCGTGGGCAAGCTTAACAGAATAAATTACAATGTAAGCATCCCCTTATTTAAATACCCTTGTGCAATGTCACCCAAATCTTGCCTTATTAGGGCCGTAAATGTGATACTCAAAGACATTCGTAAAGGCAAGACAACTATTAGAGCAAGACGGTAAGACCTGTACGTATACTGATTTCTTGCCAAAGGTGAAGAGTCCGGGAGACCAAGACCCCGGGAAAAATCATGGTTTCATGATAATGAAACCACTGTATAACCACACAACAAAAAAACAAACTAGGCCTGAATGATAATCCAAACTGCATATGCGGAGAGGAAGGAACACTAAATCATCTAATATTTGACTGCCTATGGATGAAAAGAAATGCAGAGAAAGGCATAACACGGCAAAAGCACAACACAAAGAGCCAATAAGTATCAAAAATTTACTCAGTGCAACAAATTCCAAAGCGACTCAAAAAATTGTAAAACATTTAGGATTCAATTGTAGAATATAAGTTTTGGAGATTTTAATATAACTTTTTTAGACTATGAAAAACCGCAAACAAAAATTTCATGAGTGTTCTTAATGTTTTGAATCTGAGGCAGGTTATAGATACACCTACAAGAATAACTCAAACCAATTCTTCTTTGATTGACTTAATGTGTAGTAACTTACCCCATTTACAAGATTTTGACATGGAAGACATCCGATCATATGTTGATTTATGCCAACTTTGATTTTAATGGCGATATCTCTATTCCTAAGTGCTTTAAATATAGACCTTTAAATAAAATAAATTTTATTAATTTTCAAAGGGATCTTGAACTTATAAATTGGAATCATTGCGATCGATCGCATCTGATCGCAATCTATGCGACAGATAATATAGATGCTAAAGAAAACTTCCTTACAAAATCTATTCTTGACATTTTTAATATTCATGCAACCCTGAGAATAGGTCAATCAAATAACAGAAACTACAGTCCTTGGATGACTGACATTGTCAAACTAATGAATAAACTTCGAAAACAGGCGCTAAATCGATATAGACGATAGACGTCCTAAACAAGCTAAGCATTGGAATTATTATAAGCAATTAAGAAATCTAACTACTAACTCAATAAGATTTGAAAAAAGATTTATTTAAATAGGAAGCTTCAAAATAGTAATGCTAAAGAACATTGGAGTGAGTTAATAAAAATAAATATGCTAGGTTCCAAAACTAATCAAATACCTGATAACTTTAAAAAACCAAACGAAGTTAATGATTACTTTACTTACTTCTCTAAGATTGCTTCTATACCAAAACAAGGAACAATTCAGTTTTATCTTAATAATAAATTAACTTATCATCAATTTTCGTTTAACAATGTTACAGAAGAACAGGTTCCTAATATAATACTAAAAATTAAATCAAAAACTTTTGGAATGGATGATCTGAATATAACATTAATTTTACTTTGCTATCCGTTTATTATTCCATTCTTGACCCATATCATGAACTGCTGTTTGAGCAAATCATATTTTCTTAAGACTTGGAAGCTTGCAAATATTTCCTTTACACAAGGTAGCTAATCCGACCGAATTTAGCCATTTTCGATCCATTTCAATTTTGCCTGTGCTCTCAAGTATTAGAAAAAATAATGGAATATCAAATCAATTATTTTGGAATATCAAATAAAATTATTTTTAAACAGAAACAGAATTCTTCCAGAGAAACAGCTGGTTTTAGATTGAAATTTAGCTGCAATACTGCTCCTTGTGACATAATAGATGATATAGTCAGTGATCATGATCAAAACCAAGCAACTGCTTTGGTTCTATTAGATTATACTAAAACGTTCGATATGATAAATCACAAGTTGCTACTCGCAATTTTAAAATATGTTGGGTTTGAGGAAACTGCTTACAATCTTGTTTCTTCATATTTAACTGATAGGTTTCAAAGGGGAGTTGTAGAGGATATATTTTCTGATTAAGAGCGGGTAACAGTAGGCGTTCCTCAGGGATCAATATTGGGACCTTTGTTTTATAGTATTTTTATCTCAACTATCGTAAAATCCCTGCAATACTGTCATTATCATCTATACGCTGATAACACGCAAATATACAAGTCTTTTCCGATTAGTAACTCTATTAATGCAAATGCTGATTTAAACAAATTATTAACTGTGTCAAATGATCTTCTACTTAAAATAAATCCCAGCAAAAGCGTGGCTATATTATTTTGTCCTGCAAATTATCGGACGAATCTCATGGATAGACTGAGTATTAAATTAGGGAATGATTATGTATGTTTTAAGGATTCTGCGAGGAACCTAGGGCTTATCTTAGATAACTGACTTAATTTAAGGAACATGTGAGCCTCTGCTTAAAAAAAGAATTTTTAAAACTAAAATTAATTTATGCACACCGTCATTCACTGACTTCTTGAGATTCACATAATAAGGCTTTAGTCTTGCCTTATTATGTGAATCTCTAATACTATCAAATTTTAATTTTGCGGATTTGGTCTATGGTCCTTTTTTGGATGTCGTTGATATAAACCGTATTGAAAAAATGCAAAAATACTGTTTACGTCTTATATATGGATTACGACGAAGACAACCTGTCTCTTATAAGCTAAAAGAATTGGGGTGGCTCAGCATGGTTAAAATACGCCTTTTGCACTCTTTGTGTTTATTTTATAAAATAATAAAATTTAAAAGTCCGCCCTACTTGTATAATAAGATTAGATTTCGGACGGATGTTCATAATCTAAATATTCGACGACAATACATTTCAACAGTGCCAAATCATAAAAAACAACTTTTTAAGAAGTTTTATTCATATTTGATCGCATCAACCATAAACAAATTTAAAATACATGATTTTACTAGATCTGCATGGTGTTTTAAAAACTATATGAAACAAAACATTCTCTCTGGTCTCTTAAAATATAAAAGAGAAATAGTTTAGATTTATGATTATTATTTTCTTTATAATTTTTTTTAGTCCTTACTATGTATTAATTTATATTAATAGTATCTAGTGGTTAAAATTTTATAGTGCTTAAGAATTAAATATTATTAAATATTCTATAGCCTTTTCTTGTTCCAATATTTGATCAGCAGTGCCAATGCATATACCGTTATTTTTTATAGAATCTTGTCAATTCAAGGCTTCATCAGCCCTTTTTTTGTGTAAAGAATGGAAGCTGAAATTGTCTTTTATTCCATGGAATTTTACTTTTTGTTTGTATGGCGTGTATTATTATTATTATTATTATTATTATTATTATTTAATTAAGAATGACACAAAACTATAATTCTGGTGCATGGTAAATCATGTATGTATATGCTTGAATGCTATTTCTTTCAGCAGTCAAGGGGGCTGTTATGCAGTAATAGACCCATTATCCCTCACTGAGGGTTAGCAGAGTCCAATATCTTTGGAAAAACATAAGACGGTTTTTTTTCTGCAATTCCTATGGTTTGGAGATGGGGTCTTAAATGCCAGTGTCCCGCTGACTTGTCACTAGCCGGATTTCGCGTCTCTTTAAGCGCAGTACACATTTGGCTATACAGATTATAAGTTCGAGGCCTACCGGCCATTGCGTGAATAGAAGTGCAGCGAAGAAGTCTCGTTTCCTGCATAGCCTAAGTAGTCAGTCACCCAGACAAGCTGAACCCTCCAGGTCTCCTTCACCACTTCATCCAGGAGCTTTATGCACTCTAAATACGACCTTGGAGCTCACCTTTTTGCCCTTAATAGCCTGAATGGAAACCCTGCTATCGGAGCAGATTGACACGATAATATTACGGTCGGTGTGCGGAGTTCAGAATTTTCTGTTCGCATTTTAACACAGCGAAGACTTCAGTCTGGAAGACAGTAGCGTGCTTCCCTTCTGGTATATGGAGATGCCCTTTTGGTATATGGAGCTCCACCACAGAATCTTGCACCAGCTCTATTGAAGGCCCATTGGAGTCCTGCCACTGCTCTCTGGTTGTTATATGTGTCACAAAACCCTTACGCTGTCAGAGCTGCCATATAATGGCCCTCAGAAGGAGAGGACATTATTGGAGTGTACGGCCTGATTGCCTCTAACTGAATCACAAGGTCTGGGAGTGAAAGGCTCAACAGAGTCTCACGCGCTCTAATTGTGCAGTTCCCATAGAACCCGCTATGCTTAGGCATGCAAGGTGTTAGATTCGAGCCAGTTGATCCCGATTATTTTTTGCTTTCTCCGGACAGGGCTACCAAACGATAGCTCCGTATGTGAGAAGAGTTTTGACAATAGATGAGTAGATCCAGTAAAGAATCTTAGGGTACAGACCTCAGGCGCTACCGGAAGCCCTCTTGCAGACACAAAGGCGCGTAGGTAGCCTTTTTAATCCTGAGGTTTGCGTGATTGTACTAGGAGAGCTTGGAATATAATGTGACTCCCATAAACCGTACTCACTGTCCCATAAACCGTACTGGAAGAAACGACAGCCCCACCCATAAAATGGTACTCCTCGTGGTATGCTATTTATACCACGAGGTATAAATAGCAATAAAAGAAATGAAAAACAAAAAAGCAGTGGGATCAGATAGAGGCTGAATTTCTGATGCTGTTGGATAATGAAGGAATCGCCTGGATTTCCGACATCTTCAACAGAATCTATAACTCTCGAAAAAAAAAGAAAATCCCTCTCAAAACAACTGGAACAAAGAAGTGCGAGAGATATCGGACCATCAGTCATATGTTAAAATTGTTTCTTAAAATCATCTACAGAAGAATTTATATGATCGATATCCGAAAACCCATAAGTTTTTATAAATGCAAACGAAACCAGAGATCCAGAGACGTCAACTGTGGGTATACACCATAGTTGACGTCTCTGGATGCTAAATCATGCATGCCTAATCTTTCATGAAAAACCATTTGATCACGTTTAGCATAATTGAAATGATAAATATCTTGGAAGAGGCCGGCTGCGATGATAAAGATATTAGATTAATTTTAAATCTCTACTGGAATCAGACAGCATTCTTAAGACTCTGGAGATCGAACGGAACAGGTGAAAATACAACGTGAAGTATCTAAGTTATATTCCGAAAAAATGTTAAACGAAGCTCTTAATGAACTAGAAGAACATATCCTTTTAAGCAAAGCCAGACTGAATAATATTCGATACACCGACGATATGATGGTGATAGCGCATAGCTTGGAAGCACCACAAAGGTTTATGAACCATTTCACGCAGTACAATCAAGAATAGAGTCTTAATATCAACGTAAAAAAAAAAACGAACCGGAGTATTTAACAGTATTGCTACCTTGTGACCACCATAAATAAACAATGGGATAGTGTACAAGAAATAAATTGTCGTATAGGAAAAGCAAGGACAGTATTGCACAAAATGAGTGCCATGTTCAAAAGTCACAACATATCTCTTGAAACGCAGGTAAGGTACTTAAGATGATATTTGATGATGTTTTTTCGGTTTTATTATATTGCCTACTTAGAACATTGAAAGGCTAGAATCAGCATTGCCGTGGAACTGTGGGCACTTTGTTTGCTTGCATAAAATCATAATAAAAAATTATCACTTATTTATTTTGACAGGCAAAAATCAAGACTACCTTTCCTCTTCAATAAAATATGAAGCATTTTCTTTATTAACATACGATAAGATACTCTATAAAGAAGTCAATATTTAAAGTAAAATGAATGCAGATTACGTATATTTGCGAAAAATGCAACAATATCGCAACGCCGCTCAATCGCATTGTTGATTCCACCGACACAAGAAATCTTTACCAGTGACGTCGTCAAAAAACATTTACTTGATAAATATTCAATAATAATAGAATATGCTTTAAGTTATAAACAATATTACCGTTTATGAACTCTATGCTTTTTTTTAACGAACTTCACTAGAGTAAAGGTATCAATCTAATAAAAAGCATTTTTATAGAAATTAAGCGCCCCTTACACGATCAGTATTACTGACAGTCTTGAAGACTGACAGTATTTCGTCAGTATTTTTCACGCGACCTCACACGATCAGTATTTTCTATCAGTCATCAGTCTGCTCGTATCGTCTCCTGTGTGTGTTCAGTCACCAGTTTGCTCCAATCCTCTGCTGCTTGAAGCAGTTAAAGCGTGTTCGTTCGCGTCATTTATCTGTTAGTTATTTTGCTATGGATTATAAAAAGAAAGCTTGCGCTGCTATTATAATTTTACATTTAAAAAGTGCTAAACGTAATTAGCAAAAGAGACGCTGGATTAAGCAATGGATTAGTCAACGTGAAAAATATATCCATCTGAATTTATTAAATTTTATTAAAGACAGACCCCGAGGCTTACAAAAATTATTTCCAAATGACATTTCCGAGATTTCTAAGCGTATTGATTTGTTTTTTTTACATCGTCAATGGTCACATTCGGTTTGTACTGCACAAAAATTTTAAGCAGAGCTTCATATCCTCTTCTTTTCTTATCTCTGTCACAATATTCAGATATACTTGAATTCCACAATTCTGGCATAGACCTATAAATATAGGTCTATAAATTGCGTTAAAATATATTTTTTTCCTTGTTCTTCTGCTTCACACAAGTCAGGTGAAGCTATCGAGCTCAGAGCGGTCGTTTCCTGAGTGTCTTCCGTTGTGCACGGTACTCAACTTATCTCTGCCTCTGTCTCTGCACGGTGCACGATGCAATTCAGACTGACGACTGTTGGAATGATTGACAGTCTCGCCCTCACACGGTCAGTATTTTCATCAATCAAATTTCAAACCTCAAATGCGTCCTTTTTCCTTTTTCAGCCGAAAACTAGAGAAAACACAAAACCACAAATGCCTTAGAAGATGTTATTTTTGTGCTTAAAATAAGACATACTTACTTTTGATTTTTAATCCAAAATCTAACACCAATAAGTTAAATTAATATTTTTAGATGTGTTAATATATAGCTCAAAATTTCCTCTTTTGAAAATGTGTATACACTTGATAACAGAGAATGCGTACATATGTGAGTAAACAAAACACCCCCCTTGCCCTAGTGCACATGTTGAACTCAAATAAAGCTTACTAATTCTAGATAATCAATGTTCTAAGATTGCGTAGAATCTTGGACACTCACAAAAGCCATCACTAAAAATCTGGAAGCATTTGAGAAGTGGCGGTATAGGGGAAAATGTTCAGAAGACTACTCACATTATAAACATAGAAGTGCTAAGAAGAATCAAAAAAATATAATAGAACTCCTGTATTATTAAAAAGAGAAAACTAGGACATGTAATGAGCAATAAAGATCGATACTCCGCCCTACTGCAAACTATAATATAAGAGAAGGCATTGAGTAAAGGAGGGTTCGGAAGAAGAAACATTATGGTTGTGGAACTTACGGACTTGGTTTGGCAAAAGCTTAATAGAACTGTTTCGAGCTGTTGCAAAAAACTTGTAATTGGCATTATCTAAAACGATTAGGTACCTGAAGAAAAAAAAGTAATAATTTTTTCCTGGCTGGCTTCAGGGATAAAGACAACTTTCACCTTTCGCCTTAACTTGCGAATGCAGCAAGAGAAGTCTTTAAAAGTTTCACGATATGTGGTGTAAGTTCATCTAACCCAGTTTGCAGGAAGCATAATTATAACACATCTATGCCCGAATATCTGGGAATGATTTGATTGCCCATTTCATCCTCTCGTAGAATAATCCTTCTAGCATGCTTGTATTTGACACGAATAAGAGCCTGCGAGGGAGAACGTCGGGCGAGTTGGAGCCTGACGTGCCTGATGTACGTGCGTAGCATAACCTCCAAGGTTTCCAGCTCATTAGTTGTAAAGCTTTTATCAGGAAATTATAGCTATTGGACAATCCATCCATCCATCTGAGTGGACAGCTGCCCTCGAATGCTGAGACTATTGCACAAGTCAGGTTGATGGTCCCGATCTGAGTGCCCACCGGAAGGGTGTAGCGTGCCTGCATATCTACAAGACTACCGAGTAGTTCCTCTCGAAAGTAATTCCTGAGATTTCTGCAGGTTGGGGTATCGATGGTCAAGGATCAAATGTGTTTGTGGTCCGATATTGCGACCTTAAGAGACTAACCACGAGCCGAACGGTTTCACGACGTTAGGTAAACCGATCGTACGATCGATAGCATATTGGCCCCTATTGCAGTAGAAAGTAGGGACACGGTCATGGTTGAGTAGTTCTAGCCCGTTTGAGCACAAGAAGTCTCGGTTCTTATTTCCGTATCTCCACACAGTCCTTGGTGCCAACAGTGCCCTGGTAAGTTCAGAGTTGCTCCATTAAGGCAACGTCGATATTGTAAAGGAATTATTAATAATATTAGGCAAATTCTTTAAAAGCAAAGTAGGTTACATTTTATTTATTATAAACATTAATAGTTGGTTGCAATATTTGGTCGACTTAGATTATAGCAGCTATTTGCAAAATAAGCTATATCGCGGCTCGTGCCTAATTAGGTAACTGTGACGCTGTTCAATTGCTTTTTGTATGGAAATATTTTTCAATTCATTTAATAAACAGTTTTAGATGGGGAATCTGCTTTGTTTTAATTGCCCTAAGTATCCAGCTATTACAATATTAAGCTTATTGAGCCTTTTGCACGAAACATCAGTACGTCTACTGCTGCTCTGTGCAAAAGGCTCTTCTGTGCTATAGATAAGTGTGTTCTGGTTTATTTCTTAAAAATGCTCTGATAGCAACAGAGTGACAAACGGGTCTTAAATGCTAACCTTAGCCTTTTTGAAAATTTAACTCAGAAGTCACCAATGGATCTAATCCATGGAGACATGATGAAGGACAAACCTATCATTACACTAGCAAACTAGTGTAATGACTCATACACTATCACTAGCAAAAAATCAGATCTTGATAATGTTTTCTTTTTCTAAGAGATAATTTTTAATTACATCGTAAATGGTGAACAACCCAGCAGAAGGATCTAGTAGCAATTTTTTTAATAAAATAAGAATTAAAATATTTGTGTGTACTCGTAATTAGCTAATGTTTAGAAAGAAAATATGTTTGCTTTATATTTTCTGAAATATGTTGTTAAGATTTTGAGGGATTTACTTTATCACATTATACTACAATATTTTGACATTAAATTAAATTAAATTAAAAAAAGCCGTAACAATCCACCAAAAAAAAAAATTGCATTAGCAAACATAGCCGGACAACACCTAGGTAATGTTAAATTATATAACAATTGAGGCCGATAATTTTCCAGGAATCATCCCCAAAATCTTCTTAAAATAAACCATGCCCATACTTAGAAAATTGAATCGCGGGAACTTACGGAAGAGGAAAAGAAATTTTGGACGTGCTCATTATATAACATAACGATTTTGGTACTCACTTAGACTATCACTGCCGCTCCAAACCATTTCCGGTGACTTCGTTTTAAATCTGAGGGTCTTTTCCTGGTAGTCGATACGCCCCAAAAAGAAACCATCGAAACCCAACTCAGCGAAAATGTTCGCCATTTCTCTGCTGTGTCCAAAAGGATCAATTTGCCACGCGATCTTTGGTCTACCGCATTCGCCAAAAGTGTCATTTAATTTCCTAACAAAGAGAGACAATCATTTGAGTTAAGTGAGAGCGAAATGGGAAGAAGTGGCTGAGCACCTGAGTCCCCAAGTCATTTGGTCAATGATAGATTGATAGTGCGTCACTGCTTCGTCGTTCATACTCCATCCCCCACTGATAAATTCAAGTTGGCCGTTGTTTACTAACTTGCGCACTCTAGATTTGACGATATCGTGTTGTTTGATCCACCATTTCCAGAAAAAGGCGGTTTCCACGTAAATAAATCTAAAAAGTTTGATTAACTAATTCAGTTTACTTATGGATACAATATAATAGATGCATGCATTACTTTCTAAGCCAAGAAGCAGTTGAAAAAGTGGAAAAGATGGGAGAAGAGGAAGTTTTCCAGGAGCACTAGCTGCTAAAATTAGTTTAAATTGCCAGAAAAGACTTCAAATGCATGCAAGAAATACAAAAGTATTTCAATGACCATAACCGATGGACAGGCTGGACTAAAATGAGCAAAACAGTTTCAAATGAAATTTACCTTCTCTCTTTATTCCTTGTCAACGATTCGATAACGTTATCCAAAATATACTGAACTCCAGCCCGTTGAGTATTCGTGTTACCTAAAATCAAATAGTTGAAGTTTCTTGGACGTTTATTATATTTATAAGCGTACTTCCATAGTAGTACTGATCGACTGTTTTTAGCCATCCAACGTCATCGTGGGTGTGAGGTACTATATGGACGTTAATAAATCCCTCTTTTAAAGCATGACACGACTACAAAAAATGATTAATTAAAATTGCCCAGTAGGAGAGTAAATGAGTTACCTGGTATCCACAATTATGATATCCTGGGGGCACGGGAGGGTCCACTCGTTCCTCAGATAAACCATAGAAGAGACTTAGGATCAGGAGAATTTCCTTCATGTTGTTGACAACTGGACTGAAAAACTCTATGCAACGTAATAATATGGACTTATTATATATCAGCTTTAATCTAGACTATTTTAATAGATGTTTGAGATGGTATAGGAGACCATACACCTTTAGATGATTTAATAAAATCTTGCGTCAGAGGTAATTTTGTCAGCCAGAGGTCCTAAGTAGGAAACTTTGATCTTTTAGGGATATCGGTGAGCATAATTTAGGAGTCACTTAAATAATGTCACAATTTTTTCAAATTTATATGGCGGGAAATCCGGAAAATACTAGGCTAAGGATTTACCAAATATTGATTTTTATTTAGAGTATTTTTAGGAAATAATAAGAATATTCTTAAAAGTATTTTAGTTAAAGAAAGTGCATTTTTCACCCAATAATTTCAGATCACAATGTTTTTTAAACCTAAAAAACTCTCTGAGTTAGAGGCGATTTATTCAACCAAGATTCAAGAGCCACCGGATTTGAAAGTTTTGAAAATTATTTTGCAATGACAAGATGTTTATTCGTTGATTCGGAAATTTTTGGGCAAGAACTTGGGAACTTCAACATGATTTTAATTTTTTTTTTCAGATTAATAAAAAAAAAGAACTTTCCTGAGAATAGATTTGAAGGAAAAACGTGCTTCTAGGTTAATGATTTGTCTCGACAGGGCAGTTTTGATTGATCATTTTTTTGGTAGTGTTGCAAATTGTCATGTCACTTTTTTATAAGAATATTTTTAGAACATAATAAAAATATTCTTAAATGAATTTTGTCAACGAACGTACGTTTCTTACATAATAAGTTCATATCAGAACTTTTTTGGTACCTTAAAAAAAGGCGAT
This sequence comes from Anthonomus grandis grandis, assembly GCF_022605725.1. Classification (NCBI taxonomy): domain Eukaryota; kingdom Metazoa; phylum Arthropoda; class Insecta; order Coleoptera; family Curculionidae; genus Anthonomus; species Anthonomus grandis. Next base: position 35,265,983 of record NC_065546.1, read on the forward strand.
TAAGTCGACCAAGGTCCAAGAGCCACTAGATTTGAAGTTGCGAAAATTAATTCGCAACAAGAATTATATTCCTTACTGAATATTTTCGGGCATAACTTGGGAATTAATAAACGTATTTTAATATTTTTTTCAGATTAATATGAGGGTTTTTTTTAAGGATACATTTAACGATAAAAACCTAATTCTAAGTTCAGAATTTAAGTAGTTAGGACAGTTTTCTTCTGAATATGGTTTCTTGAGAAAAATCTGTTAGTGTATTGCCATAAGAAAACCATAACTGCGGTCAGTGGCAACTTAATGGTTGTTTATTTTCGCTTCTTATCAGTATAGTAATGAACTCGAAATGTCGATTGTTCTATGTATTCAAGAGCCTTTGTCTTGTTAAGATTTTGCTAAATTTACCCGTTTTGTATGTTAATAATGCACCAAATGCACGCATTCGAGCAGATTTAATGATATCACTAAATTAGCTACTTTTTGCAATATATGGCAATAGTGCTTACATAGATAGTTACGAGTCCACTCGTCTACGCCGATACCGGTGTTGTCACATGTTGATTGAATTTATGAAATTGGTTAATTTTTTTCTCAAATCTTCTTAAGTGTGTTTTCTAATTCTGTAAATAAATTTTAGTTCAAATTCTTTAGAGTAGAGTCTATACCTACTACTTTTTTCATCATAAGACAATAACCTGAAACCGTTCAGCCGGATTTCATAATCCCTCTCTTAAATATTCAATCACTTATAAATAAATTAATAGAATTATATGCTTTTATTGATTAGTGTAAGCATCTAAATAATTTTATAAAATTTACTAAACATTGGCTAAAAGAAAGTGACATAAGTTTTGTTCCTGGATTTACAATAGTATCAGATGTTTCCAGAACTATTTATGGATATGGTGGCTGCATGATTTTAGTAAATGATGAATTTTTACCTAATAATTATCTTCATCCTAAGTTTAATTTAATAATCTTCTTGAAAAGACATCTTTGAGTGAATGAAGATATCCATTATCTATACATATAGATTTCTTCCGACAGTAGCTCTTTTTTCAGTAAACTGGAGGCGTTGTTATGGCAAATTCCACTATCTTCTATTGTGATACTAGCTCCGACTTATTTGCAATAATAAGACTGTCTATAATCTATTTAGATATTTTAATTTACATATGCATGTTAGTTCTCCAACCCGTGTGTCTCAGTGCCATTTATCTTCCAATTTCTGTTTTGAAATGGTTAATTGATGCTGGTTTCTCTGATCACTAAGCAGTTCTAGGTCACAATATCAGCTGTACAAAAACCGAAAAGATACAAAAGTATTGCAATACTTCACAATACTTCTCGATCTTGTAGGTAAATTTTATATAAAAAATATTGCAAATTTTCAAAAAACTTTTTCTGTGAGGAACTTAAAAATTGAAAAAGAAACTATGGCTTACTGAAGGCATAAAGGTGTCTTCCAAAACTCTCAGAGTTCTTCATTACATCAGAAAACTTACAAGTGATTTGCACTTTCACTCTTACTTTAATAAATACACTTATCTCTCTATATAGAAAACTTATAGGGTTAACTTGCATTATGACAGGCGCCTTTCTACGGCATCCAATAAACAAAAGTTGGTCAATTATAAATGATATTCGAAGTAAAAATTATTTTACTCCAAAATTAAACGAAAGTATATTGTGCTCCAATTTAGTAAATACATACTGCTCTGTAGCTGAATGACTGACCAAACATTTTTTTCAAACTGCTGATCCTTTGAATTTTGTCTCTACTATAGTACAACTGTACGTAATTCATTTTATTTTCTCTCTACAAAATCTGAAGCAAAGCAGATCAATTTGACAGTTAAGAACAAACACAGCTTTTGTTCGTACTGATTCATTAAAGGTCTACTCTTTATAATTACTAATCCTAATCAAAACTAATCCCTATCCACAAGAGTGGAGATAAGTCGGAGCCATCATATTATGCATATCTAAATCTCTCAGACAATCTGTCTAGAATTGTGGAAAAATCTGTTAAAAGTAGAATAATATCATTCTACTCTAATATCATACTACTCACCAGTTTTCGAGAGCACCATAGTACCACAGTATCAATGATGCTATTTTTCAGTATTTACGCTAGTATAAACGGTGGTGAGGTAACTGGGCAGCGCTCTGTGATATGTCCAGGGCGTTGATCATCGAATTCTGCTGCGTAAGCTTCACCGCTAGGGTTTTGAGGCTTGTCACTTCTATGGCTTCAGTCCTATTTGTCGAGATCTCTCAGTCCTATATGTGGAGTTTTCCAGAGGTCAGTTCTGGGTCCTGTTTTGTTCCTTTTATTATTCATGATCTTACGTCACTAGGGATTGCTAGCAAATTTACGTTATTCACAGACGATATCACTATTCTTTGGCACTGTCTTTTGCACTCTCCTTTTATTACACCTTTTTAGACTACTATTTTATTCTTTAGGGACTTCCTCCAAGTTTCTTGGAGTAATCATTGACTTTGAACTAAACTTTAAATATCATATTTTAGCTTATTAAATAAATTTTCCCAGGTTGCTTTACAGGTCGAATGGGGCTTATTGAACTTAAATGTTACTTATTCAGATTAGTATATTTCACCCTTATCGAGTTATGATTAAGGTAAGGGATCTTTTTGTTTTTGGCAATGTCCAATCATACCTTATTTGTCCTTTAGAAACGTGTTCTCAAATGTACTTTATGCCACAAAGAATATAGAACATTACAGATCACTTTTTCAAAAGCAAATATGTTAACTTTTTATAATTTATTTATTTTGGAAACTGTTAATCTGATTCATAAAAATCGCCAAAAAATTATATCTTGTAATAATAACTACAATAATCGAAATGTTTCGGACTTGATGCTACCAATTCCTCACACCCTAAAGCAACGCCGTGAAGAGTCTAAAACTTAGAAAGAAGTCTATAACTTACGAGAGAATTACGATTTATAATCATTTGCCATTACATTTGAGATATTTCTCCATAAAACTGTTAAGAAGAAATATTAGCGGTTTTTAGCTTATATGGCTTATTATAGCATAAATGAGTATTCCTATCGTAGCTTCTATATAGTTCTCCATTTTATTTTATCTTATTTCTTTTAGTATTTTTAATATTTTTATTTTTACTGCCTTATCTTAAATTTTTTATCACTTCATTTTGTTTGGTCTGACATTAAGTATAAAATATAAAACATTTTGTTTGCTTGTTAATCTTTTATGTCAATCCTTTAATATTTGTTTTTTTTTCTCTTTCTTACTCTTAATCTAGTTTTAACATTTAACTAGTTAACATTTTGTCTAGTACACTATGATTTACCAAGATGTAGTAACTGTTGAGTATAAAGCTTATTCTGACTTTGACTTGTGACGAGCACGCTTCATCGGTATTGCCACGTGTTAAGAAAATCTGACATTACTTTATTTATTTAAAATTTGGCAACCCCCATCTCTATTAAGGGTGACCAAATTTTATTTTGCTTCCGAAATATCTGAAAACTGGCTATAACAAATTAATTCTTGATTCTTTTAAGATAGAAAAACAGCTATCATCAGTCTTTTTCCCCACTATTGTTTCAAATCCATATGCACTTGTGGGTGTACCGTCACTACACTGTTTGATTATATGGCATCAACGCGAACCCGAACAGCTACGAGCGCTGACGAGTGCGGTCGATTAAGCTCGCCTACTGACCGGACTAAGAGAGACATTGTTGTCAAACTGGATTAAAACATCGGTAATAGTTTTATGAATATTTTAATAAGCAATAAGTAAATTGTATATCGTCGAGTTTCGATCGATAATCGCTCATATTTCATCGTGTTCTCGAGTTTCTGCCACACTTTTCATTATAATCTCTCGTCGTAATTTTGTTTGCTCGACATCTCATCGTACTGGTTGACGCGCAATTTTTTGCTTATCTTATCAGAATTTTCCTTTTTTTTGGTGGTTTTGTTGTGATTCAAAACGATCGCGAGTGATCCTAAACAATATTTTCATTAATATTTTGCATTTTTTCCTAACACTTTCAACCATAATGTGAAAACTAAGATTCTCTTGTAAATTGTAAGTATATTCAAATATCCAATGACCAGCAGATTTACATTAATTTACACGGTTTTCTTGAACAACACTTAAAATCTCACCTGAAATTGATCAATTTAATGCTCAAGAACGTAAAAATCAGTTTTTATCTATATTATAAACAAATTATCGTTATCGCTGATGATTGACGTAATTACATTACCACCTGACGCTAATAAAATTATCGTATTTTTGTGTGTGGTTGGTGAAAAAAAAAGGTAACTCAAAAAATAATATTTTTTAAAATTCCGGATAATATAATATTTTCGCTATGCCTCGGAAACTAGACACAATTTGGAAACGTTAAAAACATATTATCATCAAAAAAAAATCAACTTCCTCATTTATTCAGATAACTAAATAACACATTACAATTTGAGAGCCTATTAAACAAATTCTGGCATAAATGTCATAAAAGTAAAGCATTCCGATGTTAAGTATATCATCGTCGTAAAGCTATTAAGTAGGATATCGTTTTTCTTTTTGAAATATGACTTTTAAAATATAATTTTGTACCACATTCAGAGCTTTGAGTGAGTTTATAAATTCTATGTAGCTCGTAAAACCTGAAAGCTGACCTTCTCTGTTCTTTTTCTCTTCTTAAGTTTTTATCAACTATCCTTCTGTAATCTGAGATAAACTACTATTTCCCCCTTCAATCTGTGAAAGGAAATAAAATTTAGCAATCTATAAATTTGTCTTTTTTTAATATTTCGTAATTTCTTTTCATTGAAAAAAATTATTTGTTTTCTTTTTCACAATTAAAAATAAAAAGACTATGTTATTAGCAATAAAGCTATTTTTTCCCAAACTAATCGAAAATACTCTATTTACGGGCAATTTTATATTTTCTCTCCTTGTATCTCGGAAACAAAATAAAACTTGGCAATCTTGCAACCATACCTTAAATGAATATAAAAACTTTCCAATTCAGGATCCACAGCGATATCTTCTATCAAAATAAATACATAAATCATATAATATACGATTTTATCAAAGCATGACAACACCGAGCTCTGTCAGATTTGTGGCAGACTGAGTTCGCGCCGTTGCCATAGGAGGCGGAAAGTAATGGATCTGTACTTTTTTAACTGTAAAGTAAAAAAAAAATACACCAACCTCTTTCGAAGCTTCCATTTCTTTAATTTCCCTTAAATGATGAAACTTTAAACGGTATTGATGTTCTATTAGGAAAGTTCAGAATCGCAGAAGGCTTCGTTAATTTATTGAGACCTTCACGATTACCTTGTAATAAGGGTAGAAAAACAAGTTGATTCATTATTTATTAAAAGTCTTTATTGGGGATTGTATTAACAAAAAAAAAACATAAATCGTCCACTCCATGACGCCGTTAATCTAAAATTAATTTTTTTTTGTGCCAGAAATTAACCAATAATGGAGCAAACCAGGAAACAAAGAAAATCAAACCTGTCCCTACCAGACACGACTAGAAACGTGGAACAACCCAAAAAGCATACCCTGGAACGGCGAAACACTTTATCCGAAGAAAATGTAACTACTCGAACAAAGAAAAAGGTGAAGTCACCCAAGGCGCCCACCATTCCTGAAGATGATACCACAGAGGAGAAACTGCCTGGGTTTAGCATAGAGAGCGAGAGAAAAAAGCTTGACAGGTAAATTGAAGAAGTATAGATTATGTATTAGCATTATTTTATTCCGAAGTTGCCTATTTCAAACTTTTAATGGGAATATGACAATATTTAATATCTCTTAGATTAGAAGTCGAATAACTTAAAAAAAAGTTACTTGCATCTAATATCATTCATAGAAATGTCTTTCCCGAATTTAACACCATTAATTTCGTAACTGTATCTTGAATAGTTCTTGAGACATTTGGCTTCCAAGTTGGCTTTAGAATTTTTGGCTCTTGGATTGTCATCTGACTAAAGCCGAAAAACCTGGATCAATTTGCAGTAGGAAAGTGTTTCCGGATATAACTCCTATAACTTCATAATTTTATCTTTAATAATTCCTGCAAAATTTAGCTTCCAGACAGAAATTTGGTGTACAAGCCGGATAGCTTAAAAAATTGGCTGGATAATTTATACTCATAATAGAACTTACCTTTATTACAGAAAGTCCTCATCAGCATCCAGAATAAGCATGACAAGTAAAACCACAAGGCTTTCATACGATAATAAGGCATATGACGCTAAAAGTGATGACGTGGCAAAGAGTTCCAGGGCACCCAGCGTTCAAAGCTTAGAGTATGTTCCACTGTGGGCTCCTATATTTTATACATTCAAATTTATGTTTCTAGGGTGTACCAGGAGCAGTACTGTTGCTGTTCTAGACGGACCAAATGCGAAAGAATTCTTCTAGTAATGGTGTCAATTTTAACAGTTATCATTATAGTTCTGGTGATAGTTATCACTGTTTTGGCTAAAAATAGTACCATAAAAACAGTGCTAGGAATATCGTGAGATTTTCTACATTTTGATGGTGGAGAAGTTCGATTGACCTTATTAATTTATTTTAATTGCAATGTAAAAGATGTATTTTGTGATAGGATTTAGGATGTTTAAGAGATTTTATACTGAATATACGAGTAAAGTTAAAGAAATGTATTTTTTTAAATCCATGATTTTACACCTAAAAATATTAGGGTATAAATTTTAGTGATATCTGATTTTGACAGGTATTTCAGTCATTGCCTAGCAGTCAAAAAATAATCACATTTTCAGAAATGTTATAGTCTAAAAGACCCAAAAATCGAATAATAACCCAAAATGCAAAGGGTATCATAAAAACCCTTCAACAGGGCATCCCCAAGCTCATATTTCCTCATTTCCAACTTCGTGTTTTGGCCAAAAAACTTTCTGTGAGGGAGGGGAGGGGGGCAAAAATTGCCGGAATACGACGCATGCCAAAGGTCGACCACCCAAACGTATGCGAAAGAAAATATCGAATATTATGCCACCATTCTGGAAGTTTGGCCCTATAAAGCTCTGCTAAAACTACTTTCCGGACCTTAGTGTCTGCCAGAGGCTTTGTATTGATCTAGAAAGGAAAGAGTGGAAATGTTGTAGGCTACAGCCATTCTTATTTTTACAAGAGAAGGTAAACCGTTCCAGTTTGTGCTTTTTTTAGTCCAATAAATTATGAAAAGATGTATACAGATTATAAATCTTTTTTTTGTGATCCTTCGAACCGCTTAACCAATCCAGTCGCATTAAAATGTTAATTCCTATTAAAATTCAAAATTATTTATATAATTTGTTTATCAAAAGAAAAATAGGCTTTTTTAGACAAAAAGAATGGTATCGTGCTCTTTAAAATCGTTTGACATCTGTTATTCAGTATACCAGGTCTGATATAACTACTGCTACTTAATGTTTAATAGACCTAAAAAAAAACAGAACAAAAGAATCAAAAAATATTTGGTAAAAAATTGTAATTAAAAAAAAGGAAATAACCAAAAAGAAAAGAAAAAAAGAAGTGTTTATGGTTTCAAATAATTGTGTATTCCTAATATTGAGGTTATAAGCAAATAGAATGAAATTTAAAAAAATAAAAGGTAGTTTTTGAATTTTGTTTACTTTGAACATAGAAAGATACATGTCATCTCTAGCCTTTTTGGCATATTCAGAATTCGGTTGTCTTTCAGATATTGGTGTCTATAAGGTATAGAGGTATAGAGTAAAGAAATCGCATACACGAGTTCTGTAACTTTTGAATTTTTCTACAAAATACACCAGAAAACGAATAACCATAAACAACATCTCCATAATCAAAAAGAGATGTTACAAGTGATTCGAAAAGTAAATATTTCTTAACCTATGATATACCAGTTTTTATTTATTATTTATATGATTTTCAAATGATAGCGGTCCACAAACATTTCCAAATTTTTTACCGCATCAGTAATAATATAAAAACAGTATAATATAATGCTATTAAAACTTATAATTCTAATGTTCAAATTATCTTTAACAAGCTCTTTAATCTGAGGATTTGGTTTACAACGATTAATTTTTAAATTGCGTTCTTATCCATATAAAGAAATATTATTTAATTCAGTACTTATGTTTAATTCTGCCTATTGAATATTAGAGTTTAATGGTAATTACAGTTAAGTGTCATCTGCATACTGAATAATTTGAGAGTGTTAAAGTCATTTATTCATGTCGGCAACATAAATTAAAAAAGTAATGGTGATAGAATTGAACCTTGAGGAACGCCTTTTTCTATTTTGTTAAACTTTAATTTTAGAATACTGTTTTCACTTTTAATCTCACACAACCGTATTGATCCAAAACGTAACTTTGAAATAATTTAATGGTATTGCTCGAAAAGATTATATAATGTAATTTGGAAAGTAATAAGTAGTGATCTATAGATATTTCAGAGTTAATTTGAAATGTTATGTTTGAAAAGAGAAGGACTCAAATAACCCCAGACTATCAAAAGTATTAACCAACTCTTTTCTTAAGAATGTGAAACCCAGTACTTGATATATTTGAGAAGAAGTATTTTTAGAGAACCATGTCTCGGATTTCTTATTTTGTTGAGTATTACGTCACTTTTATAGTAAAAATCAATTTAGAAAATACTATCTCACACGATCAAATTGTTTTTACTATAACAGTGACGTAAGACCCAACATAATAAGTAACTTATTATGAATTCCTCATAACAATACAGATTTTACTTAAACCATGTTTCGGTAAGCCCAGTTATGTTAAATTTGCAGTAATTCATATAATTTTTGTATTACCAAAACCAGTATTTGTATATCTTATATTAAAATGAGCAACATATAGAGGCCTCTTACGGGTTCCTTGGTGACCCCCACCGGTCTTATGTGCCATCAATAATAAAAAACACATTATAATAAATACATATGACTAACCAACAAAACCCTATAAGCAACATCACACATGCGGGAAAAATATTTAAAAACTGTTATTGAAAAACTGAGAGGCAGGACGCCATTTTGAAAAATTAAATTAAATAGACAATATTTTTCATAGGAGACCTTTACTTAAGCATGTTGAAAAATGCAATAGAACTACTGATCCTTGAGATTATTGAAGACAATCCTCATGAATTTAGTTGAAAATAGTTTTTCAACAAGATGGGGCACTGCCTCACATTAGCAGAAATGTAAGAGAATATTTGACTAATACTTACCCTAATCGGTGGTTTGGTCGTCGAGGGACTACCGAGTCTTACACCTCTGGACTTTTTTTTAAGGAGTACTTGAAACAAAAAGTCAACGTCATAAATAGAGGGACCATCTGGTACACAGATGGCTCCAGAATGAATAACAGAGCTGGATCAAGGCTTTGTGGTGGGATCCCACATACTCGCATACTCGTAGGGCATACTCGCTGGGGGAGCATGCCACTGTCTTCCAGGCCGAAGTATTCGCTGTATTAAAATGCGGATACAAAATCCTAAGTTGCGGACACCGCAATACAGTCGTTTTGCAATATGCTCGGACAGCAGAGCTGCCATTAAGGCTATCACGGCCGCAAAGGTAAGCTCCAAGCTTGTACTAGAGTGCATAAAAGTCCTGAAAAAACTGGTACAGGTTGGATGCAGCGTCCAGCTCGTCTGGATACCTGGCCACGCAGGCCATGCAGGTAATGAGGAAGCGGACTCTCTTGCCAGCCTGGGATCCGCGAATGTGCCGATGGGGCCGGAACCCATAGTTAGTATCGCCAAATGCGTTGCGGTCGCGTCAATGAAGGGTCTGCTGGACAAGTGGACCCACCGAAGATGAACTGAGTCCCCTGGTATGAGACAGGCCAAAGCGCACATAAGTAGGTGGGCCCTCTGCCTGTCTCACCAAAAATCTACTACGCCTAAAAAGACGCGAAATTCGGCTAGTGACAGGTCTTTTAACCGGTCACTGGCACTTAAGAAGTCATCTCCATACTATCGGTATTGCGGACAACCCGGAATGCCGATGGTGCTGTGAGGAGGATGAAACCGTTGACCATGTAGTCGGGGAGTGCCCAGCACTCACCCGCGCCAGGTTCAAATACTTGGGTAACGCTTTCAGTGTACCGAGCGACTTTAAGTCCTTCAGACCAGAGAGCCTTATCGGTTTCTCTAAGGCCGTTGGGCTCTGGTAACCCCCGGTGGGGCATGACGGGTCCATCAGGAGACCTATATGCACAACTGCCTTGGCAGCCCACTGTTTCGACAATTCAATTCATTCATTCAAATCTACGTCATCCAGCCAGAATCTATCTTCGATACATGTCAAATAATGATTGATGAATGTCGCAATATTGATGTTGCCACTTTCCAAAATGTTCGTGAAGAGTTCTCGAATTCGAGATTTGTCGTGAAAGAGTTATATTTCTGTGTTACCTAAAGTTTAATTATTATAATGGAAATAAAAATGCGAAAAATAAGATTTTGAAAGACTGCCATTTTGTTATGGGTATATTTTGGAGTTTTGCAAACTAAGCTAGGGACCTAAAAGTAGTATTTAGGTTGCTAATGATGTGTGCCAAATTTAATTTTTTTTTATATAAACGCATTCAAAAGATAAGAGGGGGAGGGAAAATTAAAAGCCGCACTGTACATGTATATATAGTACCTTAGAACATTGAAAGGCTTTCAATGTTTGAAGTATAGTACGTTGAGTCTCAAGACCTTTTCGTTATGGTTTAAAAATTATTTCCAAAAGCAGTGTGGCAGAAACTTGACAAAATGTTAATAACTTTATTTTCATTTAATAGTAAGATAAATAACTCAATTAATTAACCCAATATTTAGGGTGTTATACATTTAAAAGTAATATGTCATTATACAGGGTGTTACAAAGTTCGGTGCAAGTATTTTAAGAGCGTGTTGTTGGAGTAAAAATAAGAGTGTTTTCCTATAAACATGTGTCCTAAAATACACCCCCTCAGAGCTACAGCCTGCGCAAATTGCTTGAAGAAAATCGATTATAGTTGGTATCGTAACTACAATTATGCATCAATTCTTCAGAAAATTTGCATGTCCCCGTTTTTTGGGTGCTCTTTTTATTTTCCTTGACCAAAATGGTGTAAATCCAATTATAGGGGAAAATTCAGGGGAGCTTGGCTTTCTGATGGCCTGTATCTTACGTTTCCTATAAGAAATTTAAAAATCTAGCAGCACCATCTAGTTACACATGAAAAAATATAATTTTTTTGTCTGTTGTATTTTTTTGATATAATTAAGCGTTTTCGATCGAAAATCGCTGATAAACGAAAGGGAGTATTATTAAACACAATTAATCTATTAAATTAGAAAAAAACGAAGTGGGCTGTGACTGTTTTATTTTTTGTCAAATCAAGTTAATTTTATTCAAAAATGCAAAAGCCAATAATTTTAGATTTTTTCATGGCTAATTAGATGGTGTTCTACATTTTCAAATTTTCTTATTGGAAACATAAGATATAGGCTATTAAAATGGTAAGCCTTCCTGAGTCCTTTCCTAAAATTGGGTTTACACCCCTTTTGGGTCCGAAAATATCAAGAGGACCCAAAACAATTAGGACTTGCAAATTTCCAAAATATTTGACATATAACAGTAGTCAATGTTCCAAATAATCGATTTCCTTCAAGCAATTTGCGTAGGCTGTAGGTCTGAGGCAGTGCATTTTAGAGCACATGCTTACAGGAAAAAAAGTCTTATTTTAACTCCAACAAAACGATCTTAGAATATTTGCACCGAATTTTGTACAGGGTACAGGGTATCCTGTAGTCACATTAATTTTTTGAAAAAATCCCAATAAAGCCAGAAAAAAATGTTGGACTTTCTTTACAGAACAAAAAAAAGAAAAAGAAGAAAAAAAAATAATGCACATTATTCCCTCATATATGTATGCATAGTCATGTAGTATTTCTCTTATTTCTCTGTTATCTTCTCTAATTTATGGATTTTGTATATAATTGAACCCAACCCAACCCAACCCAACCCAATCTTTAACCTGCTCTGGATGCATATAACCAACAAGAAAAAAATAAACTAAATAAAAAGATGAATTGTACTTAAAGAAAAAAAACAAATACTAAAACAAGCATTAAAAAGATTCTTGTGAACCATTTTTTATTAGTTGCTGTCTTTTAAACTCTGCGGCTTGGCTAAACACCTAAATACATTTTGTATATTTCGGGGAACTTTTAACGATCCAGCCTGTAAATTGTAACGCGCCTTGGAAGTTTCACGTCGGGGCGGGAAAGTAGCTGTCAGCTTCGCAGTCTACGCCTCTACAGCTTCACTACAACAGAGCCCATTAGTAGCTGTAGTGGATCCATAAGCGAAGAGCGAATTTAACTTAATTTGTTGATACTTATGCTGTAATATCTTCATACAAAAGTGCAGTTTTATGTGGTTTAGTATGGGGATGCATATTTATAACATATTTTAGGTAAGAGTCATTGTGACCAGATTTTTGATGTAAGTAAAATGGCTTTCATGTGGATAAAGTTTGCATGTTTGTTTTTTAATTTAAGTGGCATTTTAAGTGTATAGCAAGCCCTATAGCTATAGTATTTGACGCTCATCATAATAATTTAATTTAAAAAAATAATATCTTAGTAACTCTATCTTAGTAATATTTTGCATATTGAAAGCATAGGAGCTATGAAAACAGAAAAAAATTCTTAAGGCAAGAATTTATAAGATGTATTCCATTTATATGAAACACTCTATCCCTGTCATTTATTTTTTTTAATTATTAGACCTCACTGTTTAATATAACAATTAATATTATAATAACTATTCAGTATCCATATGTTGGTCCACTATATGCTACTAACAATGCGCTGGTAGATGACACTGCGATAACCGTCATATTTTCAAAAGATTTTTTAGGGTAAAAATCGGCGAATAAATGCGGTTTTAAAGGGCAAAAATTAGAAAATGGAAAGCCTTTATGATTACCTCTTGACCCTTGAGACTTATTATAATTAAATGTTATACATTTTATGAAGAAAAGTTTGAAACTATATTAGAAATCGTCAAAGGTGGCCATATTGGAAATTGCTGCGTAGAAGTTTGATTGTTTATGTATTCAATGCGACGACGTTTTGGCTGCTACCTTCAATACGTTGGCAGATCACGTTAATAAACGTCAAAATAAAGCATGTTTCAACGATTTTTTAGTTGCGATTAAATGCAATTTAACGAGCGAAATCAAAAGCTGCTATGATTCACTTTTTGCCGTTTGGTCTAGTTACAAATAAATTTTAGGCATGTTCTTAAGTAATATTGAAACTATATCCGGGCGTACTGGCAGATGGCATTGATAAATGTTAAAACCGGGTATTTTAAAACATTTTTTTTACCGTGAGAATCTGCGAATAAATGCGGGTTGCAGATGATTAACTTTTGACCCTTCGGTCTTATTACAATTAAATTTTATGCCCGCTATAAAAAAAAAACGGCGGTCATATTGGAAATTGCTGCGTAAAAGTTTGACTGTTTATGTACTTACTGCAAAGACGTTTTGTGCGCAGCTTTCAACACGTTGGCAGATAACGTCGATAAACGTCAAAATGGAGCATGCATAAACGGTTTTTTAAGGTGAAAACCTGCGAATAAATAAACTGCATTTATTCACGGAAAGGACAAAATCACAAAGTTTAAAGCTTTTGAAATTGACTTTTGCCATTATAAATCAATTTTAGGCAGTTTATTACGGAATGTTTGAACCAATATTTGAAATCAAAGAGAGCTTATATTGTGCTAACACTTCAACCTTTGAGGAAGGGTGTGAAATTTGACTTATTTTTAAAGCCCCAATATACAAAGTCTCAAGAATTTATTACTTTTCATCCCGTAGTGTCGTGTCCAATAACCCAGTTTTTTCTGTTGATATTTTCGTTTTTTTATGCCTCGGGCCAGCAGATGTTTTGAAAAAATATACTAAAAATAGATTTTTGCAATCTTAATTCAAAATAATTATTTTTAATATTCGGGTCAGTCATTTACGTTTGCCCTTCATAAATTTTGATTGTTCTCTTTTATGGGGTTTCAGAGCAGATTGTTATCCAAAAAAAATGTAGCATCCAGGCATATTTGATTTTATTCCTGGCACACCATGGCACAGTTCGTCACCCATATTCAGCCCACCTTGGTGGAGGCAGCCCACCATCACGTTCCCCATCCGCACCACTTCCATCACCATGAAAAACATGATAAGCATGACAAACATGAAAAGCATGACAAACATCATAAGGACGGCGGAGGAGAGCTTCAAACATCCAAGGAGCACAAAGAGAAGCATGGCACCAAGATTCATTTACCTAAATTAGGTAAGTTTAAATTTTAGTTTTGAGAGATTATACTGTAAAGGAGAATATAACTCTTTGCTTGTTCTTCTTAAAATTCATATAACAGTCAAGTTCAAGGTGAAATTCAGTCAAAATATTTTCTTGTCAAATTTTAAGTTTCTTCCTTATATATACTTCTTATATATACTTCAATGATTTACAGGAAAATGACCTTCTATGGGTTATAATTTTCTAATCGATAATCCTGTCGGTGGATGACTTATTCGTTTTTTGTCTGTAAAGTGATTTTCGAGGTCAAGACGCGCTTCAGCATGATAGGCAACTCTTAGAAAAAGAATTGCACGTTTTTCTAAATTGTCATAATTGGTTGTATTTTAGCTTGCAATGTTTTTTTTTAACTTAAATTTCAACCAAGAGCCTAGAACATTGAAATACTAACTACTAAATTTTATTTGAGTAGTGTTTGGTTTACAAACAGATTCATCGATTCTCTGTTGTCAAGTTTATCCACGTTTGCAAAAGAGGAAATTTTTAGCTATATATCGATGCATATATGTTAATAATGTTAATTTAACTTATTGGTGTTAGATTTTGGATTAAAAATAAAAAGTAGAAATATAGATATATCTTATTCTAAGCGCAAAAATAACGTCTTTAAAGCAAGGAAAAATTATTAAAATTGTTATTCCTAAAACCGCTTGTAAAAAATTTGGAATGGCAACATGCTTGCGGTGTTACTGCGGGATAACTGATGTTATCTTGCGAAATGTCATCTTGTCAAACGGCTTTGTGTTTACATTCGGCATTTGTAAAGTTCTGTGTCTTTTCTTTAGTTTTTGGTTTAAAAACGGAAAAGATCTGATTTGAATGTTTTTGTAAATGGTAAAATGTGGATGTGTAAAAAGTGATTCAAGCCGATCTTTTCATAAGTAAATATAGATACTGTCATAACATTATGATACTGTCGTCATAAACGTATAATAATAGAAACTTATAAAGAAATTTATAATAATTATAGAATATTCAATTTCCATAAAAATGCTTTTTATTGGATAGGTACATTTAGTCTAATGAAGTACATTAAATAAACGTATACGTTCATAAACGCTAATATTGTTAATAATTTAAAGCATAATCTATTATTAATAAATATTTATCATGTAAATACTTTTTGACGACGTCACTGGTAAAGATTCCTTGTGTCGGTAAAATCAACAATGCGATCACGCGGCCTTTCGATGTTGTTGTTTTTTTCTCTAATATAGGGACGTTATTTGCATTCATTTAACTTTAAATATTGACTTCTTTATACAGTATGTTATTATATTTTATTAAAGAAAATACTTCATATTTTATTAAAGAGAAACAGTAGTATTGTTTTGTGTCTGTTAAAATAAGTTACTAATTTTTATGACATTATGAATTGTTTTTTTGCCATTTCTATATAAGCTTTTAGCATTTTGCATCAGAGATGTTGCAAGCAAAGTTCCATGGCAATTCTAATTCTAGCCTTTCAATGTTCTAAGACCAAGATTAATCATCGTAACACCGCTCTGCACTCGGCCTGTCTGGACACGAGTGTTAGATGGTTGTTCTTGCGATATTCTATATGATGAATAAAAACTAGAAAATTATTAACTAATTTAAAAAAAAAAAAAATATTTATTCTTATTCGCTGAGGTTAACATGGATGGAGTGGAATTAATTAAGAAAATTATATTCTACCGAACAGTTAATGATTGCATGAACAGTTGATGAACAGTTGATGATGAAGTTTATACTAATATATGTAAATCTAAATGTTAATACCTGCAGGAAACCATCGACAGCTTTATCTTATTGAATTGACAGAAATTCATTTATATATAGTCGACAACCATTACGATAATATATTTTTAAAAAGTTTTTCACTGGAATAATATACTTTTCGAGGAAATTAAATAAAAAAAATTAATTTTTGTTATTTAATTAAACAAAGAAAACTACAATTAACTGCCAAGTATAAATAATGACCTCATTTTCCTGAGAAAAGTCAATAAAATAATTGGAAATAAGACAAAAATTTGTACCAAGCCCTTTTGTACTTTGGCAGGCTTCGACCTATTCTGGCACTATAAATCCAAATTCGATTGAAAACTTAAACTTTTTAAAATTGCATTAGGCGTTGTGTCCAACTGACAGTAGATCGCCCGAATTTGGGTAGATTTCATCAACCCATATCGGAGAAAAAAAGTAGGGTTCCAAAGTAGGCGGATTTTTGGGGTTACTTTGGCAGTATGTGTGTTAGAATACAGTTCACACTAATGTAGGGGCTGTTTAAAGCTTTCTTTGGCACTCAAAAATCGTAGAATTTAGGAGTAGCATTGAGTTCGATCAAAATATCTAATTTTTAAATTAAAGTTATTAAAGGTATAAGGCACTTTTTTAATACACTCATTCATTATTCCAACCAAAACAATCTTTAAACTTAAACATAAATTCTGAACATAAAACGAACATATTTTTTAAAAACTAAAGAGAAAAATAAATCAAAAGGTTCATATCTTCAGCAAGAAAAGTCAGCATCTTTCACAGAATCATCACTGTCAAAATCGCGGTCTGTGCTAAAGGAACAAACATAAAATGGATCGTTCATTACAGATCCCACAAATCCATTCTTTGCATTGTTATCTTCATCGTCTACTTCTTAATAAAAATTGTTGGGTTCCTGAAGAGCCAGAAACTGGTTCTTCTGTAGATGGCTGTTTGCTAGATGGTCCTTGAAGCTGTGATATTACCTTAATTTCTTTACCGGATTCTATTTTCTTGTCACGCTTTCTAGTGCCTTTTTCTGTATTTGAACCTCGCATATCTTGAAGCAATTCAATTAGGCTTCCACTTAGAGCCTCCTGGGCATTTTTCGGTGCTACTTCTAATGTACGGCCTGGAATTCTTTTCAGAATTTCCTGGGGATCAAAAGCACAGAGTTCGGTGGCTCTAAAGCCTGACTTTAAATTGTTTGACACATTTTCGTGTATTCTAATCCACAATCTATTTAAGAGTTTCGGAAAATATTCTTTTGAAATTGAAGCATTGGATGTTGTTTCGCTGTGCCATTTGTCCAAAATCTCTCTTTATTTATTTTTTCATTGGTGTAAATACTGCAACATCCAGTGGTTGCATCAAATGAGTGCTATTCGATGGGAACGCTCTTATATTGTTTTCGTCACAAGCTTTTAGGTGAGACGCTAAATTGTTTCCGATAACAAGGATTTTCTTTCCAGGATTGTCAATCTCTCTAATTTTAGGTAAAGGAATTTCGAACAACCACTTTTCAAATTGATCCATATCGAACCAGCCACTAGATGTGTGGCTGTAGACTGTTCCAGGAGGATCTCCTTTTGTCCAATCTTCGTATAGACTACCGACCTTGTCGAGGATCATTGGGGGTAATACATCGCCTGCAGCGTTTCCACACACTATAATACTGATCGGGGCCTTTGAATATTGTTGAACCCTCTCCACAGTCGTAGTTCCTCTTGGAACTACGACTTTTTTCACACCAGGATCATCCTGAACATTAGTTTCATCATAGTTAAAAACTAAACAAGGGTCAGCATCTTGTAAAACATCTTTAAAATTATCAAAAAAATTGACAATTTTATTTGGACCTACTGCCGCACGAGTTCGTTTAATGTTTGTTGCCAAACGAACACTCAGTTTATTTCGAATAATAAAATGTTCTAGAAAATCATGTCCCGGAATATTGTTTTTAAATTCCTTAACCGCGCGACCCTTCCTTTGCAGGTATTTGGAAAGCAATAAATATCCGCCTTTGAAAACGGAAGCCCCTAATCGCTCACTGTCACTAATTTCTTTGTAAGTAATTGCTCCTCCTTAGGTGTGAATATGGTTGGGTGACCTGGAGGCCGATTATGTTGACCCTTTAACTTATTTTGAAGTGTCTTGCGTGAAATTTTGAAGCGTAAACTTGCTGCCGCCTGACCCTTGCCGCCCCTAATGGCCGCCAACGCATTTTGAAGATCATCCTCAGTATAGTTCTTGTAGGAACATGACCCTAGTTTTCTCCAATAGTTTTTAGGCATTTTTACTTGTTTTCATGTGACAAACTGCCAAGGTAGACCAGTTAATAAGTGCCAAAGTAAGCTCGTTTTACGGTGTACTCGACAGTTTTTGAATGGATGCCATCAAAAAATCTCGTCAAGTGTCTGGAAAAATCTAAGAATATTCCAAATAACCTCCTGATTTCTGGATCTCTAATACTGACAATAAGCTTCTTTCATTCCGTAGGTCATGCCGGTCACTCTCCACAACACTATCCGGTACTCCCTCATACTCCGACCCACCACCACCACCACGAGCAACACGGATCTGAACAAGAAAAACGCGACTCGGGACAGTACCTGGACTCTCACGGGATACCGCATACTTACCAGCTGCATTTTATTGACTCTCAAGGCATCCACCGGTAAGCATCAACGACTTTTACCAAAGTTTTGTAAAAAAATAATGTTTGCTTATAGAGATTACCATGGATACGTGGAGGAGCATATGGAAAAGGATTTCCAGCAAGAAAAGGAGTATTATCAAGAGCGGCAGTGGGACAAGCGAGAATTACACATGGAAATGGAAGAGGTTGTCGCAAGGAAAGCTGTGCCAGAGGACCGATCTCCCTTTGAAAAAAGCCCTTCCAGGGATGACAAAAGGCCCACGCCACCACAATTTATTAATTTGAAAGGGGTAGAAAATAAGTATCAGGTAAGTAAAAGGGCACATTATGCTTTAAAGGTTAGGCACATATTATATTGACTTTGGTTGTCGTCATTTAACCTACTTTTATGAGGATAATCTCTCCATATAAAGGTTGCTGACTCATCAGGTTTTTAGATAGTAAGAGCCTAAAAGTCTGGCTGCAGAGAGTACAAAACTGACGCCGTCGCGGCGATTGGCGTCGTATAGGGCGTCTCGACGGCTGCCAGGATATCTTGTTTCTATCCTCGGTGTAGCCTAGAAATTTATAAAGCATTAGGGACATTTTTTAACGTAATTTTTCTTAGCCATCAAAGTACTAACGCAAAAAAATTATTTTACCTAGATAGAAATCTCGTTGACGGAATTTATCTATATTATTTAGCGATATTCTGACAAATGAAAATGATGACATTAATTTGTTTTTATGCCAATGAATCCAGAGAATTATCGTTTATAAATCTCTAATTGTTTTGTTTTTTTTTATGCAAATTTTCTTTGTTTAATTACTTTATTTTCCTCTGTGATTGTTTTCTTATTTTTCTCGTGCCAGGCGTAAATTAAAAAAAAACTATTAACGTCCTGACAAATAGACAAAGATTATTCATCACTAATTAGTTTATCTAGATATATAAATCCCTATTAGAGTCCAAGGAAACAGTCGGAGATAGAGGAAAATGAGGTAAAAGAAAACCTTAGACATTCTAAAATATAGACCAAGATATAATTAGATTAAATAGATATAGATCAAGCTATTAAAATGTCAAGGTAGAGACTCTGTCTAATCGCATTAAAGGAAACTATCGATATTCTGACATATAAAAAATTATACCATTTTATTGTTTTTGTACTAAAGAAGTTAGAAAATTATTATTTTATAATTATCTAATTATTTTGTTTTTTAACTGCAAATATACTTTGTATAATTATTTCATTTCTTTTCCTGTGTTATTTTTGTCTTATTTTTCTCGTGCCCCGACTAAATTCCAAAAACTAACAACGTCCTGATAAATATCTCTGGCTCCAGTCGCTCTATCATTGCTGACCATTGTCGTTTTCTCCTATACGTTCGACTAGTTGTTTCCATTTTATTCGGTCCTCTGCATGTCGAAAAAGCTTGATAGAATGAGCGGGTGGTGTTTTGTGGTACTTGATCGATCCATTTACTCGGCAATTTACCTCTGGTTCTTTACCGGTAACATTCCCAGATATAAGTCTCTTTAAATTATCTTCACCTCGGCGGGCTATGTGACCAAAAAACTGAAGAATTCGTTATAGGCAGATGATAACCTGGGTTTATTTTCTGAGTTTATTATTAACCTGGGTTGGTTTTTATTTTCAATTAATTTTAAAATTGAAACGTTAGTGTGTGAAACTGCCCAAGGTATTCGGAATTTTCTGACATTCAGAACCATGTAGAGCCTAAGTTTCAGCAACATATAAAAATATCAAGAGCTTTAACATGTCTCATTTTTATATTTTGGAAAATCGAGCGGTCTTTCCATATTTTAGCCGGCTCATAGCGCTTTGTGCTATGACTATGCGCTTTCGCATTTCTGACTTGTACTTTATACACCTCATACATAAGTCATGTTGATTTAAAATCAGTCAATTGTAAAGTGTTAAATTTATTAAAGTGTTATCAGTATTTTAGTGTTTTTTAAATAAATTTTTAAGACGACTTTGTTGCTTTTATATTCCACCCGCTATGAGGGTGGTATCGTCAGCAAATTTTAAGTTGGTGATGTTTACCCGGCTATTATAATGGTTGCCGCCAAACTATCTATCTAAAGACTTTCTTATCACATATATCTTATATTATATATAATTCACCATATATCTTAAAAAGGTAGGGTGATACAGCCTTCCTGACTCCTGGTTCCGCTCAACATTATTTTGAGAACCTTTATTTTAAAGGAACAGTTACTATATTTGATTCATAGAGGTCAAGCTCCCATATTTATCAGGTTGATTGTTGGTTGATATTTTCTATATTTATTAATAAGCTCAATACAAATACTAAATCTGAGAGATTTAGTATTTGTTCTCTAGTTTCTTTTTCTTTTACGAAGCTTGCCTGTTCTCGGGCTATTCGGCGGTCTAAATAGGGTTTGGAGAGGTGATTGCTGGCGTGAGATATTAGTGAGTGTTCGATAGTTCTTGCACTTTGTAGTGGTTTTCTTTGTAATGATCGTATATTGAAGTAAACCAGTCAGTTGGCCAGAGTAAAAAAATTATACGCTTCTTTATATCAACATCTGAAGAAATTCCCCTGGTATGGTATTAATTCCTAGATATTTGTTATTCTTTAACACTGAATCTCTCCATTTACTTACCAAAAAGTAGTAAGTAGAAAGTTCTCTGGGATAATTGCTTGACCATAAATTCTCTGGTGGAGTCTGTTCGTTCCTGTACACTGTATATACAGATGTGCATAGCTGATTCTCCACGTTTCGAAGATTACATCGATATCAGTTTTTAGATTTCCTTCTTTGTCCAAAACAGAGTAGTTCTGTGGTTTAAACTTCCTTGTTAGCAATTTTATTTTGTTAAATAAGCCTCTAGGCTTATTTCTATTTCTATGTTCTTTTATTTCTTTACAAATATTGGCGATGTATATCATGGGCATCAAGTATGGTCTACGTCTGCTTCTCGGTTAATAGCTTTTCTACGTTGAATTAAATCAAATATCCATGGTTTACGCTGTCTGGTAGTTCAGGTGGTTGGTAATGTACGATTTTTTACGGTTTCATGTCCTCCTAAATATTTCAAACTTTTTTCAGGGCCATGAATTTTTGATGGATGCAAGGGGCCATGCATTTTTGATGGAGTGTTAGTACCTGCAAGATTCTGTTGTATGCAAAATGCTATAAGGCGCTATCCCTTCTAATTCCTCTAGCCCAGTCCAAACTGCCCCATAGTATATTCGATGTTGTCCAAAGCTTTTTCTGACTCTGTTATTAAAATCTCCTCGGATCAGTAGTGAGTAGGTCACGGTTTGGGATAGTGGTGAGGATCTTTTTCAAGATGACCATAAAATGCGTTTATTACTGCTGCTTGGGATGTCGATGTTAAGACATAGATTATTAGTATAAAATGAGTGGTGGTTGTGGAGACTTTAACATTTTGACATAAATTAATCTATAATTCGCTGCATTGTATCCAATAAGAGCTTTATTTAGTTTCGGAGACACCATGATTGCAATACCATTGAAAAATAGTTTGCACAAATAGACAACAATAATTCATTATCAATTAATTTATCTATATTAATCGATATTCGTATATTCAATAGATTATATAAAACCATTAACATTCTAAAATATAGAGTAAAATATATAATTAGCCTAAATAGATATAGATCAAAAAATTAAAATATCTAGGCAGAGGTTTTATTTGTACGTATTAAAAAAAACCGTCAATATTTTTATAAACGTTAATTTGAGAAACGAGCATAATATTTCAAAAATTTTTTTTCTCCAATCTAGTCCTGATATTGATAACAATGGTTTATAGGCTGCAAGAAAGATTTGGGTTGGTGTGTCTTTATTATCATCAAAATAGGTGTGCTAGAGCAGCAGTACGTGATTTTAATGGTTATCGTCCAGATAAAAGAATATGTAATGGATTTTATGAGGAAGTTTCAAGAAAAAGAGTTAGTACAAAACTGAAAAAATGAAGTTCAACATTTAGTGAGAAATGAAGTGCTGGAAATTGCAGTGTTAGTTCATTTTAAGATGGAACCTAATTGATCTGCTCAAAAATAGCTACTAGATCTAGCATATCTAAAAGTACCGTTCACAAAATATTAGAAAAATAAATATCATGCCTACAAAATCAAACTAATACATGAGTTAAATGAAGATTATTTTGATTATCGTGTAAAATTTTGTAAGTACTTTAGTAATAGGTTAAATCGTGAGAAAAATTTGCTTTACAATGTCTGTTTCTCAGACGAAGGCTCCTTTTATTTACAAGGTGAAGTCAATACCAACTGTTGATACGGGAGCGACACTAATCCTCATTTATTTCGAGAGACACATACGCAGTGACCTCAAACATTTAATGCATGGTCTGGAAACCTAGAAGATATTGCTTAGCTTTTTATTAATACAAATCTTAATGCTGAAAATTACTTGGAATTTCTATAAGACGCCATCAATCCGAGAGTAACTGTTACCCCTTTGGATTTTTTAATCTAAAACCCAAAGCCTTTGCCACAAAGCCTAACTCCCTTGAAAATCTTCGAAATAGGATTGTTAATGAATGTCAGTTAATAACTCCCGAAATGTTCGCTAATGTGCGCAGACTTTTAAACAACAATTGTATTTTTGTATGCAAGTCAACGGAGATCATTTTCAACAATTAATAAAATAGGTGTTAGATATTTTTCCATTTAAAATAAAGTTAATTTTTGGTATTCACATTTATTCATATTTCTTGAGAACGAATTGATAAAATAACAAAATAAAAATAGGGCTATGTAGAGAATAATAAAAGTACCTTTAATGCAACGTATTACTGAACTCCTATTAAATGGCCTGGGGGTGAGGGAGTGACGTCAGAGAAACGCAATTTCGGTCAATAGATGTCCCCCTCAATATTAAATTCGGTCGTTTTTTGCTGAATAATTTATTTTTCAAGATTTTCAGGGTGCACTGTTTCTTCTCGGATACCTTGTGTTTTTTTGTTAGTAAACTAACCTCTCAATCTCCACGTTCAATAGAAATCATCAATCTTCTAAAAAATATACTACTATTTTCTGAAATTAAATTATTATTAGTGGAAATAAATAATTTGTAAGAAATATAGTCCCTGGAATAAGTAAACAATATTTTGAATTTCCTGAAACTAAGTTTTGGAATAAAGTCTAAAATTCGCTTGGAATAAATAAGCAATAACCAATAATTTTTTGAAATATCTTCCTAAATGCCTGGAAAAGTTCCTCAACCACCTAGAATAAATGAACAATAATTTCGATTGCCTTAAAAAAGAACAATATAACCGTTGATTAATATATTTAAATGCTCGAACAATTACTCTTTTCTGGACTCTCCCAAGACCAAATCCGCTCCGCCTCCACCATTCTATCCAGAAAACCCCTGGATTTTCCATTTTCCACCAGATGCCGTAACATTCCCCACCACCCACCCCTTTATCAAAACAGTCGATAATCCTGGAGCCACAAGGACTGGACAAACTTTTTAAATTGTCTTTTTATTGCCTGGCAGTAACAAACAGGGACGCCGAGCCGGCACATAAAATTGCAAATTGCGGCTTTTTATGCCCGACAGGCAACGTTCTTTGGCGTAGGTGCATGGTGATGATGTAATAACTAGGTTAATATAGGTATAGTAAAATTGACGAAGTAGGAGACGGATAGAGCGGTAATAGACCTAGTTACCTACTTCTTATATGATGGGTTTTTCAATTATTATTTGAGTTTAAAAAAGTTTAAAAAAATCTGTTGCTCAGTTGATAGTAATGTTCATAGTACCCAAGCAGTACACCAACGTGATTTTGACATACGGTGATGTACACCGTATTGAATTGATATTTGTGCTTAAATAATCATAAAATCATACTTTTTTGATGCATTAATTTAGATGAATACATACGGAAAGCATAAATTCATTATCATTAATCATGGAATTTGGATCTCAGCTAGGTTTTTATGTCGAAAAATTGATTTCTTTTTCGTTATATAGGACTCAAATAGATTTATATTTATTAACAAATGATTCCGAAATAGTTTTATATCCCAAAACATACCTAGTGTAGATATGTAATCTGATCATAACCGTTTAGTGGGCAAATTTAAAATAAAATTAAAGACGATAACAATGATGACAAGAAACGATGCGACCTGCGAAAATTGTCCTCACAAATGGACAAATTAATCAGATCACATATAAGTCAAAACATCCAAAAACTATAACAAGACGAGGTGAACGTCGATCAACAAACGGAAGTGCCATACCAGAGATCATAACAAACATCAGTAAAAATCATCTGTAAAACACAGAAAGATAAGACAAACCATAGATGACACAAGATATTCTTGACCTAATGGAAAAACGGAGACAAATGCAAAATAGAAATCCTAAGAAACATAAACGAATTGACAGAATAATCAGGCTCAAATCAGGGCAGCCAAACAATACAGCATAGAACACAAATGAGACAAAATCGTATCTCTTCTTTTTAATTTCTAATGCCAATTCCTTTTTATTAAAAACCGCTTTTCTTTTATTTTACTGATCGAGCTTCGTCAACTTTGTGTAATTCATATTTATCAAAGGACCCATAAACACATTCTTTATTGAATGCCTTGGACCTAGCCACCAATGTCGCTTCTGGAGTACGTAAAGATAAGCAAAGATTATCCTTTATGAATTTTTACTACGATTTCTTGTCTGCAATTTTCTTTTCTCTATTAAGAAGGGGTGATAATTTATATTTTTCTACTAAATGATAAGCAAGTTTTCTTAAAGCAGTTGCAGTAAGCCCAAAAAAGTTTGTTTCCTAATTAAGAACGTGTACAACCAGCTCCTTTTCTATGTTTTCGGTCCAATCCTTGGGCCTTCCAAATTTGACCTTCTTATTTATTCCTTTAAAATGACGCTATACCGTTGGCTTAGGTAGACTGTAGTATCTATTCATTGAATCCTCATTGAACTCCTAAATAATTTGGTTAATGTCTCATCCATATCTTCTTGTTTCCATTTATGATATATTTGACATAATTAAAGCCTACAAATAGAAATTCTTAAGTCGTACCGATTCACATAAGGTTTGTTCTCACTGCAAATTTCTTACAAGTTTGAAACTGTTTCCAAACCATTCTTGATGAGCATGCGTAAAATATTACAACTTCTGATCGATTTGAAACCGTCTGTGCGACATCAAATACGGGTTGAGTGGAGAAGAAAAATAACCTCACTTTTTAATGCCAGTGGGAAATGGGAAAATTCAAACATAAACAAAAAAAAATTATACTAGAACCTTGAAATAGCTGTTTATTATTAATATAGTTTAAGGTTGTGTGATTATTTGCTACTTCAAGATTTACTCTAAAATAGTCCAGAAATTCTATTCTATTAAATTGGGACACGGTTTCATCAAAATAGTTTTGATTTTTGGGCTTTATCCGTTCTTCAATTAAATCTTCTTTAAAAGTCTGTGTCGGAATCAACATAACTCGGAATCAACAAAATTCTGATCAGATTCTTCCGACGATTCAAAATCATTTATTTCCTTAATGTTTATTTTTAGACTAATTCAACAATTTAAAATACAATTTTCAAAACGAATATCAAGGAGTATACAAAACGACAAAATACAAACAACAATTTAGAGGTTATGTTCATATTCCGAAGATCGGCATTGACTGGCTACACGAATTCTCTGACACTTTGCTTGAAATAAATCCGAAAACAAGTCTGACTATCAGATGACGATCAGAAATTTGTGTAAGAACATCAAACTTTTGATTTGAAACCGATCAGAAGTTCCTGTGCGAACGCATTTTACTCTATTGCGCATGTTTATTTGTCGAAAACTTGTTTCTTACTGCTGTGAGAACAAACCTATAAACTAACATTGAATAAAATTTTTATTATTTCTATTACGGTCAAACGGCTATGTATATTGTACTGAATTTATATAATAAGGAATATAATTTTTCATTACTAAAAATATGCAGAAAATTATAAGAAACTTAAAATAACTTACTTGGTGACAGGATCTATCACGATCATTTCTTATAGCAGACAATAACACGTAAAACAACTTATTTGGCTGCTGTCAACGTCTATATATTTCTACTTAAAATGTACAGAGTGTCAATTTGAAAAGGTACCACCCTGTATAAAATTCAAAAATTTCCAAAAACACGTTAAATTTACTTTTGGAACGAACATGAGTCGAGTGACGTCGAGTGATACCTCATTTTAAAGGTCTTTTCATAGATACCACATACTTTTGTTAATACTTTATAAGAAACAAATTAAAGCCGTAAAGATATCAAGTATCCTTTTTAACATTTTGAAAAACTTCTGCCTGGATTTCTCTACACGCAGCTGTGATTCTTCTTTTTAAATCTTCCAAATTACTAGGTTGTGTTTTAAAAACAATTGATTTTCAATACACCCATAAAAAATTTAAAGGTGATAAATCGGGTGATCGTGGTGGCCATTTAATTGCTCCCCGTCGACCATACCATCTGCCAGGAAATCTATCATAGTGTCATATCTGTTATGTATTTAAATAAATACGACTGTTCTTAAGTAAGACTTTTGTTTAAATAATTACAAGACATACAAGAAGCCGCTAAACAACCGACGTGAGACACGAGGCAAGATACACAGAAAACAGACCAAGGTTTTTCCTCTTTGTGTTCTGTGGCAAGATATGATATAACATAACCTCTTTATATATACTGAGCAACCTGACAGATGTAAACTAAAGTTACGTTTATATTTTGTACGATGCTTGGTACGGTGTTAAGGCGCATTCACAACATTTCTCTCTATCCTAATTAAAGATCTAACCTACATCTAGGTTTTATAACCCTACCAAACCTTGAGACCTTAGAACAAGTCTTAGGAGTAAAATTTACAACTGTCGATATATTAATGTTTGAACTATTAACAGATTGCAAATGACTAACATTGGTGATTCAGAAGTAGAAGGTAATAAAACACTTTGTAGAGGATTAACATTTATTTTATCATTTGTTTCTCTTAAAATATCTACACCTACCCCTGTTAAAACCCTTAGCTTATACTTAACATTAAATAAATTTAAGTCAGGAAAGTACTTTTCAAAATCTTTGACATGAATAACAGTGCGACATGCTCCACTATCAATTTCAAAATTCACTGGCTTACCTTTAAGCTCCAAGCTTACCTGCACTGGCTTTTGCTTATGTGCATTATAAATGGATGACACGGAAACTCAAGACAAAATCATCCTCTTCTGTGCCTGAAGACTGTTCAATATCTTCGCCCAAAGCATTGACTGTATTACTCCTACAGACTCGACTTGTATGCCCCTTTACCTTGCACTTAAAGCACTCCCACTTTATGGTTGGACATTTGTCAGGATCATGTTTTCTTACTCCACATCTGTGATACAACTTTGCTGATTTTGAGCTGCAAGGATCGTCTTGGATACGATCTGATTGTTTAAAAACAGCAGGAATTAACTTTTTCTATTTTCTAAAAGTAATTTTATCCAAACTTTCTGTGATGGTGTTATCCGCATTCATCGATTTCACTTGTCCCTCCGTTACCTCCATAAAAAGAGCTTCTGTATAATCCATATCAAAAGTTAATCTGTCCATTGATAGTAACTTTCTTTTGATGGCTTGTGACCGAGCTTGTGACTTAATGCCACATACAAATTTATCTCTCCAAGCTTCTTGCAAAAAAGCTCCAAAACTACAATAGACCGAGAGACTTTTAAGCTTTTAACAAAAGCCTTGGCATCTTCTCCGGGATGTTGGAGAGCTATCCAGAACTTGTACCTCTCAGCTATTTGTAGCCTTCTAGGACTGTAGTGTTCGATTAACTTAACCTTAAGGACAACATAGGTTTTTGAACTGGGCAAATCAGGAGTCAACGACTAAATGAACTGACTTCTTGAGTCTGCAGACCGGACTAAAAATACTTATCTAGCTACTTGATGACTTTATGGTTTGGTTGTTTTTCTTGACAAAAACGCGGCACTGTTTGTATAAAACGACTGACTAACCGTACACCCCACACACGTAGATTCTTTACTACTCGTCGCCAAATTCTGTTATTTATTGAAATTAATACGACTAATTCTTGAGTAAGCCTTTTATTTAAATAATTATAAGACATACAAGAAGCCGATAAACAACCGACATGAGACACGAGGCAAGACATCATATAACATAACCTCTTTATATGTACTGAGCAACCTGACAGATGTAAGGTCAAGTTACGATTATATCTTGTACGATGCTTGGTACGGTGTTAAGGCGCATTCACAACAATGTCTATAGTGCTTTTCTTACTGTTGCACGGGACATTCCTATCTGGCGTAACACACTGCGAAGTGATGTAGAGGGCTCTGTATTAAAGGTGCCTAAAACTTTCAGTTATGAAGCTTCATCCAAGATACGACGATTAGTTCTTTTTTTGTTTGCAACCGAACCAGTTTCCATAAACTTAGCAATTAATTTTAAAACATATTTATGACTTAATTGACTATTAGGATATCTTTCGTGAAACAATGCTGCCGTTCTTCTTGCACATCTTTGAATTTTCCCGTATTTAATTTCCCCTCAAGATTAAACACTATTTTTTTAAAAATGCTTAAGAGCGCACAACGCTTGACTTTTTTGAGCACGTACTAATAGTTTCCTTGATTTTTCGCAA
Source organism: Anthonomus grandis grandis (assembly GCF_022605725.1). Taxonomy (NCBI): domain Eukaryota; kingdom Metazoa; phylum Arthropoda; class Insecta; order Coleoptera; family Curculionidae; genus Anthonomus; species Anthonomus grandis. Next base: position 35,295,497 of record NC_065546.1, read on the forward strand.
ACTTCTCAATCAAAAGGTCGACTATGTGGTATTTTTGAAAAGGACATTTAAAATAAGGTATCACTCGACCCTCCTTCCATTTAAGATTTTAGAGGTTATGTCCGCGCTCGCCAGGGGGCTGCTGTAATTTGATTGAAAACTAACCCAAGAAATGTCTCCATCAGAAATTAATTTGACGTGTTTTTGGAAATTTTCAAATGTTATACAGGGGCAGAAATATAGAGGGTGGTAGCTTTTCAAATTGACACACTGTATAGGCTTTGCTATTATTGCCGTGGTTCATTTAAAATTCATATGGTACGACATGAGCAAACCTATCTTTACTTTTCGAAGATAATAGACCAGCACAAAATATAATTAGTATTTGGGAGACAAAACAGGCCATTCATATTAAGAGATGAGATTAAAAAAATAATAAAAACGTATAAAAGACAATAAAGCATCTGGCCCAGACAATATTCACTTGAGTTCCGAAAACTTATCGATGACCAGGGAATAAAATGTGTGACAAATATTTTTAAATACATACATACTAAAATTTTTTTTTTAATTTTTTAAAATTCTATGGATTTGGAAAGGAAAGACGCTTAGGACATACATTCATATAAAAAAATCTTATTTGTTATTAAAGAATCACCCTGTAAGGTTTATCCGTAGAGTTCCTAGACATTTGGTCTAAGATATGTGAAGAATACATTGCAGGGAATTCAATGGGCATAAGAGAAGCACTTTTCTGCGTAAGAGTGCTACTTCAGAGATGTGATGATATGAACTGCGATATGGATGCCTGCTTCATGGATGATCAAAAAGCATTTGACCAAGTCAGGCATGGAAAATTAGTAGAGATCCTTAGAAATGTCGGATTAGATGGCCGGGACTTAAATAATTGTAACCTTTTATTGGGATCAAATAGCAAACATATGAATAGAAGCTGAAGAGCGATGTAATGAAATACAAAAAAATAAAAAATAACAAAAATAAAATACACGAAATACAAAGAGGAGTACGACAAGATATCCTATATGTCACTCATTCAATATTCAGCAGAAGAACTTGAGGAATTTAAGATGTGGATATACAGTGCATCCCAAAAGTTATGTCTAAATTCATTTAAAATTCAGGGGTGTGTTCGAAAAAAAAACGCTCGGACCCGTCCATTTTTATTTCAAGTTGCTCATTTTTGTACGTAAAGTTTGTATATACAGGGTTGCTCAAAAATAAATTACGACCATCAACTTCATTTTTTCAAATGAAAGCACCTTTTTTATTTCATCTTTGAATTTCGCGTGGAATTCTACGTACACTATCGGACAAAAGTAGAGAAACTTCTAAAAATTCTTTGATTTACGGAAACCATGTATTTAAATTAAATATTTACTACAAATATTGTAGTTCTCAACAACTGCGTTTTTTTACCGCATTTTACATGCCTCTTATCAGTTGTTTATTTACAATAAAAGAATTCAAATATTTTCGGATGGACATAAGTAGAGAAACCTAAATATCAATCGTCCAAATTTAGTATTTAGTTCGCTTTACGTGAGTTCTGTTGATAGTTTTGCATAGTTTTTTTAATCAACATGCCTCGCGGAAGATATTTGTCTGAAGACCTTCGTAGAAAAATAGTTGATGCACACAAGAGTGGTATACGACAAGTGGACATTAGTAAAACGCTTAATTTGCATAAGTCTGTTGTTAGCAAGACAATTTCTAATTTTAAAACACGAAATTCAACAAAAAGCATTAAAAAAAGTGGCCGCCCAAGAAAAACAACCAAACACATGGAAATGATGATAAAAAGAATTGCCCAGTCTGATCCTCACAAATCAGCAAATAAAATTTTAAGTGAATTACCTGGTGTTAATGTTAGTTCTAAGACCATACAAAGACGACTGAGGGAAGGAGGATTATTTAGTAGAAGAGCCGCTAAAAAGCCGTTTATTAGCAAGAAGAATCAGAAGGCCCGACTCAACTTTGCACAAAAATATTTGCATTGGACAACCAAGGACTGGAAAAAAGTTCTTTTTACTGATGAAAGTAAGTTCAATTTGTTTGGGTCCGATGGAATCTCATGGGTACATCGACCACAAGGCAAAAGATTCGATCCAAGATATACACAGCCTACGGTAAAGCATGGTGGTGGCTCCTGCATGGTATGGGGTTGCTTCTCTGGGTGCGGTACAGGACCATTACACATCATTGAGGGTATCATGGATCGATTTGTGTATTTAGACATCCTACAAAATGTAATGCTACCCTTTGCTGAGGATAATTTACCTTTGACTTGGATATTCCTACAAGATAACGACCCCAAACATAAATCAAAGGTTGTCAAAGATTGGTTTTTATCGGAAAATATTAGGGTTATGGACTTTCCTGCGCAAAGTCCCGATCTTAACCCGATTGAAAACCTCTGGGAGGAACTAGACCGGCGTGTAAGGCAACATCAGATCAGTAATAAAAATGATCTTATAAAAGTTTTACAAGATTCCTGGAATTCTATTGGAGAGGAAACCATTATGAAACTGTTGGAATCCATGCCAAATCGATGCCGCGAGGTGATTGCCAATAAGGGATACTCTACTTACTATTAATTTTTCTAAGATAGAAATAAGAAATAACTTGTACTTTTGGAATAAAATTTAGTTTCTCTACTTTTGTCTCATAAATATTTTGTTTAATTAAATTAAATCTTAGGATTTTCTTCTACAATTTATTTTACTTTATACAAATTAAGTCTTAACAATTATTGTTGATTTTCATTATGTGTAGAACTGCATTAGTTTTGAAGTATTCAAATAAAACGCAAATTTAAAAAGTTTCTCTACTTTTGTCCGATAGTGTATGTTTCATGAATCATGTCCTATACCTAAAGTCAACAGTTATCGAAAAAAAGACGATTCATGTAACAAATAAAAAAAGAACAAAAATTAAGTTAAATGTTCAAAATGGTTGCCATTCACGGCTTGACAATATCCAAGGCGATCAATAAAGTCTCGTTGCACATTTTCATTCATTTCCGGAGTTATGGCGCGCACTTCTCTGCGAATTCTCTCTTTCAGGTCGTCTAGATTATTTGGCTTATTAACCTTAGACTTGAGGTATCCCCACAAAAAAAAAGTTCATTGGTGTTAGGTCAGGCGACCTAGCAGGTCATTCGATGGGTCCTCTCCTTCCTATCCACCGATTGGGAAAGGTTTCATCCAAAAATGTACGAACAGTGGCAGCATAGTGCGGAGGAGCGCCATCTTGCTGGAAAATTAGTTCTTCGTCAGGATAGTCTGGGTCCAATGGATTTGGAAATAAAGCCAGTAATGCTGGAACTAATTCAAATTGGAGAAAATCGAGATACACTTGTCCCGTTCAAAGAAAATGGGACCTATTACTCTTCCGCGCACTATTCCACACCACACATTTAGTTTTTGAGGGTACTGGGTGTTTACCTCCATCATCCAATGCGGATTTTCTATTGCCCAATATCGACAATTTTGTCTGTTAACACTACCATTTAAACAGAACGTGGCTGCATCGGAAAAAATAATATTTGTTACTAAATTATTATTTAGATTGCACATGTTTTGTAAGCGTTCACAAAACTCATTTCGCCTATCGAAATCGTCATCAAATAACTCTTGCACAGGAATAACTTTGTAGGGGTGATATTTGTGCTTTTTAACTATTCGGTGAACTATAGATTTCGCCATGTGTAAATTTGCCCCAATCTGCGACAGAGGAGTGCATGGATTTTCTTCCAAAGAAAGCAAAACGTCAAGTTGTTTATTTTCATTTTGAGCAGGACGACCAGATTTCGGCAAATCTCTAACATAACCGAATTCTCTAAATTTAGCCTCTATTCTACTCACCACCTTTTGACATCTCGGAGGACGATCAGGATGGATTTCATTGAATAATTGAGCAGCTTCTCTTTGAGTACGTGTTCTATCACCAAAACCAATCATGCACAGAATTTCTATTTTTTCTCGTTTCGTTAACTTTACCATTGTGAAAACCGCAACTTTGCTCGTACACTTCACACTTGACAATATCTGTTTGGCGTACAACTGTCATACAGTTTCTATGAAAATACGCGGTCACCAGCCAACAATAAAAAAACACGAATGAATGGAATTTTGCTCTGTATAAAAATTCTCAGAGATAAGGTGACTCGTAAGGTGAACTTCAATAATAATGTTTGGTCGTCTTTTTTTTGATAACTGTTGACTTTAGGTATAGGACATGATGCATGAATCATATGTAGAATTCCACGCGAAATTCAAAAATGAAATAAAAAAAAGGTGATTTCCTTTGAAAAAATGAAGTTGATGGTCGTAATTTATTTTTGAGCAACCCTGTATATACAAACTTCACGTACAAAAATGCGCAACTTGAAATAAAAATCGACGGGTCCGAGCGTTTTTTTTTCGAACACCTCCTGAATTTTAAATGAATTTAGACATAACTTTTGGGATGCACTGTATATAGAGACGAATACTCAAAATACCTTAGACAGCCCGACACAAATGTTAGAGATCTCAAAAGAATAAATAAAGATTTGGGGATCAGAAAGAAGATTAAGACTAGAAAGTTTGAGTACTATACATAATAATAATAATAATAATAATAATAATAATAATAATAATAATAATAATAATAATAATAATAATAATAATAATAATAATAATAATAATAATAATAATAATAATAATAATAATAATAATAATAATAATAATAATAATAATAAATAATAATAAAAATAATAATAATAATAATAATGATAAGCCTTTATTTCCAACAGGCAACTTGCCCAATAACAGTTGCAAAACAATGAAAAATATAGTTAAAAAAAACACACACAAACAAACCGAAAAGAATGAAAAGAAAAGAAAAAGAGTAAAGTAAAGTCACATTCTCAAAAGTTATCCAAAAAAATATATAAATATATAAAATACCTATATAAAAACCCAATTATAAAAGTTTAACAAGATAATCACATATTTAACAAAATTAGATTAAATTAACTGCAATATACCTACTAACTATAACTTAAACACATGGGCCCTAATCCCAAGAGTAATGATCAAGATATCGACAATCACATGAACCGGAGAGAAATTTATATCGCACATGTGACAGATCCGATTAAATATAGCGCATATTGTATATAGTGGCGATTTCAACAGGATGTTAGTATGAGGCCTTGGCAGAAAGAATGTTAGGGGATGTCTAGCATTAAGCCTAGGCACCATGAAACGTACACCAGAAAGAAGTACAGGACTATCAATGAATCCATTCAGTAACCCATGCAGGAATTTTACAGAGAAGATCATTCTTCTGAGATGTAATGGATGTAGATTGAAGCGTTCCAATAGTTGCCGATGATCAAACCCTCTTACCGGATATATGCCATCCTGCCTGAAGGCCAAAAACTTAGCAAATCTACGCTGAACAGATTCAAGGAGACCAACATGATTCTGATAGAGCGGGTTCCATATAATGCAGCCAAACTCCAGTTTTGATCTCACAAAGCAACAGAAAAGCAGTTTTAATGTAGATTCCAAAGTAAAGCTCTGAGAACTTCTAATTATGAACCCAAGCGGAATATGCATAATAATAACCCCCCGCATAATGCGGAATTGATACCACAACGACCGGCCTTTTCAGGGCAGATATTTCAAAAGTTTAAATTTCCATGGTGGTGGCTAATATCCGTTAACAGAAGAGCACTCAAAGAAGAAGTATTATATTCACCCCATTTCACTCCTTTGAATCATCTTTAAATCGTAGTATTCTGACTTACTTCATACAAATATCATTTTATTACGATTCTTGGGTCTGAGATGAGTTTTATTCGCCAAAAATAGAGAAAATATTAGATTCTTTTCACTTTTTGTCGTCTCTTATACTATCCGAATAATCCTAAAATCGTCCTAATTGTTCTGACCTAATCTGAGTCGCTGCATACGACTTTCGTGATTTCATTACGATCTTGCATAATACTTGGACCTGGAAGAATGTTAATGCCTGTAATGAAAAAAAATACTAATTTCGAGGATGCCTATAAATAGTTCAAATTTACACTTTTTCACATCTATTCTTGTCAAGATAATTTTTGAACCTAGCTCCGAACTTTTACAAGATGAACTTTTCACCCCATATTATGGCCCAGAACCCTTGAAACACAGGACCTTATAAAATCTATATCGATCCGCAGCCAAGGAAGTTTTTTTGGCAAAGACCTCGGATAACGGCAAACTGCCAAACTCCGCCCGGAGTTCCCATCGGCCAATCGTAACCGGAATTTTCCGGGAAAACTAAAACTAACACAAGAGAAAAAAATCGCGAAGTGCCAAATTATTTATCGGCTTCTACCCGGTTCGGATTTTGTCGCAGTATGCATTCTAGTTCCGTCCAGCAGCGGGTGCGTCGCTCAGAGTGATTATTATTAACGTCGTAAATTTGTATGTAAAGACAGGGAATTTTTAATTTTTAAAATGATTTTTGAGATGCGGTGACTTTGGACGATCTCGAGATGAGTGTCAGTGATAGTAATAAAAGTCCGGGATCTATTGGGGTAAGTTGGGCACATTTTTTGTTTTAATAGCAAAATTTAAAATAGAGTTGCTGTAATTTGGACTCATAGAGCCGAAAATTATTTTTAGTAGTCCCTTAAGTTTACATTTATTACATAAAAAAAATATTTTACACATAATTTCGTTGCTAAGGCTAATGTGGTAAAATTATTTAAAAAATTCCTTAATATTTTATATAATGATTGATAAGAAAAGAAAATGACAAAAATACTATTGGGCGTGGCTGTTTTTGGACACAAAAGCGATAGTTCCTCGATTTGGTCATCTTAGAAAAAAGATAAAAGAAACTAGAAAAAATCATTATCCATTTTAATGTTTTTTTAAAAATGTATGCAAAAAAAAATTTAACGTATTTAAAAAGAAGAGTTATAGATTTTGATTTGGCCGTTGGAGGCAATGCATCTTGGAAAAAAACTAATGGAAAATGGAAAAAATCATTGTTTTATCCTATTTTTTAAAATTATGTATGGGACAAATGCATTACAAACATCTAACTGTATTACAGTGACATCTATACAATTTTCTCATAGGCTTTTGACACAAAATGATAGTTTCAGTTTTCGATTTGGCTGTGAAGGCCACCTTGGAAAAAATTAAAAGAAAAACTGGAAAAATATCACCTCTCCCTCTTAATTTTTGTATTATATATGGAATATTGATATATTATGGAACGATCGATAAGATAAAAAAATGACAAAAATCCAATTGGACGTAGCTGGTTTTTGACGTAAAAATATGAAAGGTTTATTCTATTTTTCATATTTTCTTTTCATCTTCTCCAGAGTAAAATAAAGACTTTTGGTTAGTGGTAAAACTGTTTTGTGAGTTGAGTATCACACCAAAGGTTTCAACCATGGGACTAGTAAAAATCAAACAGTTTAAGGTTTCAATTTGGCCATAGGAGGCTATCATAAAAAAATTAAAGGCAAATAGGAAAATATTTATTTTTGTAACAAGTGTGTAAAATGATCCTTTTTTTATGAATGGGAAATTTTATGAGCCATAGGCGAATGCGACAATTCCCATGAATAAATAAGGGGGATACTGAAGAAAACGTTCAAAAAAATCAAAAATACCAAATTACTTTACGCACTAGTCCATAAAAGAAGTGAAACTTTCTAAACCCTGGAAAGTTGTAAAGCTCCCTATGGTAATAAAAAAAAATCATTATGAATATTTTTTTTTCATTATTTATGTGATGAATGCATGACAGATATCCAACTGGGCTTACAATGACAGCTAAATAATTCTTTGACGTAAAGATGATAGTTCCAGGTTTCGATTAGCCAATGGAGGTCATCTAGAAAGAATTAAAAAAAAAAGAAAATTAAAGGAAAATAATAAATCAATAGGATAAAAATCATCATCTTATTTATGAGATAAATGAATGTCAAACATCCAATTGGGCGAAGCTTACTTACAGTGACAGCAAAACAATTTTTTGACGTAGTCAGTGTTTCGTCCCTATTTTGGTTATAGGGTATCACACCTTGGGCCCGATACCCCTTAATTCCCAAATTTTAAATGGGACCGTCCCATTTATGGTACCTTAAATTAAAATTCTTTTTAAAGTAGTACCTATTCACCTGCACAAGAATTTTTCCTAAATTTTATCCAGTGTCAAAAAAGGTATAAGTTAAATAAAATAAACTCTATTTTTATAAAGTATTATTTTATTTAATTAGGTGCTTAAAATGCATTGCATTTTGGGCTAAAATAAAGTATAATCTATTTTCAAACACATTTCACACTTTTTGAAACACTGCTCTGGGAATAGATGCACATTCTGTAATAATATGTTGCCGAGGATGATGAAGTGAAGCTGGTTGCGTTTTAACACAAATAGTTTTTAAGTGACTCCAGAGAAAAAACTCTAGGAATCTTAGATCTGGTGATCTCGCCGGCCGTTCCACTGGGCCTCTTCTCCCGCTCCACTGATCTGGACAATTATAGAAAATTGCCACACAGGAAGAATATAATGGCATGGCGCTTTATCTTATTGAAAATGTAATAAATCGTTCGTTTAGGTTCCTACTCCCATGAATATCCAATAATTTTCGATTTCTTCAGCAATTTTAGGTTGAATGCCACATTTCCAAGTAAGGTGCTGTATTAAGGTTACCATTAATAAATAGAGGCCCGACAATAGTATCACCCAATATTCTCGCCCACATATGATTTTTTCTGGATACTGTGTGCGTCCTTCCCCGAAAACATGCGGATTTTCATTACTTCAGTATCTACTTACAGTCCTGTTTATTTACGGAACCATTTTAAAAAAAGGTGGATTCGTCGCTTAAACAATCGTCAGTCGCGTATATTTGTCCGCAACTCAGGAGTAATACGTAATAATACGTGCAAAATTCTATTTCTCCAGTCGGGGTCGTCTTCAAGCAATTCCTGAAGAATTTGCATTTTGTATGGATGGAAATGACTTAATTTTAGTACCTGATGTATAGATTCATGACAAATTCCTGTTATCACTAATGCTTAGTGTAGAAATGACAATGTAGGTTTCCTAGCAAAATGTCGTCTTACATCTATTTGTGCCGCTTCTTTAAGTACTCTATCTGTTTCTGATATCCTGTTTCTTCAAATTTGAGAATTTAAACCTCACGTAAGTATGAGTTACGTTTTTTCCAGAATTTCTTTCGTTAAATAATGCAGCAGTCTTAAAGCACAACGATGTTGAGAACTATAAATACAAATTATTTCAATTCTTTCCGCCATACTGTAAACCGTGAACAATTTGGGTGTGAGAGTGAGAAACATAATGTAAAATATTTTTTAAAACTAGGTCCGAAGATCTATTTTCTAGTACGACCTAAAACCTGCATTCCAACATACTACATTCCAACTAAGTAAACAAACTTGTTTGTTGGATTAAAAAAAATATACTTTTTAATTTTAGGTACAATCTGACACACTTGACTTATGAATGAGGATCAATAGAAAACAAAAAACAGGTCAGCGTAGAGTACTTGATTATCTATGGCAACGGATGATTTATTACAAAATGTGCAATGTGCATCTATTCCAAGGGAAGGCCTTCTTTTCTTTAAAGGCTTTCTTCAAAGAATTTTAGAAATGAGCTAAAAATATTATTATTTTTGTTAATCCCAAAATGGAAAGCATTTTGAGCATGTAATTAACTAAATAACACTTTATAAAACATAGTTTATTTTATTTAACTTTTACCTTTCTTTGACCCCATATAAAATTTAGGAAAAATTCTTATGCTGTTGAATGCTACTCCAAAAGACCTTTATTTTAAGTTATTCCAAAAGACGTCGTATCATTTAAAATTTTGGGGTTGGGGTACATGAGGCCTAAGGGGTGACTTACCCTATAACTAAAATATGTGGTTATTCTTCCTCTTAGCCGTATAATATTTGTGCCAAATTGCGCTTTTCTAACTTCATAGTTGCAGACATATTTGCATTGAAAGGTTTCAAATTGACACCCTGTATATCATACAGTGTGGTGACTTTAACTGGAATAAATTCAGTTAAAACTAATCAAATTTTATCTCGCAAAATTCCTGAGACCCGTCGATTTTTGTTTATTTTTTTACATTTCAAGATAGTTTTTGTATTTTTTCACCTACAGGGGGGGTCCAAATTAACCCCAACTTTTTTTTTTCAAATGGAAAGCCACTTTTTTTAAACTCTCATTGAAAAGAGCCCGTTTTCCTGATTAAATTGCCCTATTTACTTTTGTAATTATCTAAAGGAGAAATAAGAAAAAAAAAACCATTAAATTATTAAAAGTCTCGAAATATTTTGTGTTGGTAAATTTTTGGCGTGTTTGTTTATTTTATTGGTATCGAGACCTTTCCTGACATTGTTGTAGTGTCACTGTTAAAGTGAATTTCAACCAGTTGTTAAATAAGTTAACTTATATTGAAAAAATGCCTTATTTATCCGAATCCCACAAGATTGAAATCTTAATGATGATTGGTTATGGGGACAGAAGCCGTACTCAGCTAGAGGTTGTCCACTTATTCAGGCAGAAATATCTAGATTTGCCACCTATTAACCAAGGTACGGTTAGTAAAATCGAAAGCAGATTTCGAGAAGTTGGGCACGTGAGGGATGTTTCAAGACAAAGGTCTTCTAAAATCGTTGAAAACACCCAATTAAATGTATTGTTAGCGATGGAAGAAAATCCGGTAACTGCAGCGAGAAGAGTAGCTCGCGAAAACTCTATTCATCATAAATCTGTGCTAAAAATTTTAAAAAGTGCAAACAAACGACCTTATAAAATGCAACCCGTTTAAGAGTTATTGGAAGACGATCCAGATCGCAGAATTCAGTTCTGTGAATTAATGATGAACGCCATTGACGAAAATCGCATATCTTCGGAGTGAATCCTTTTTTCTGATGAGGCTACATTCACCCTAAATGACCATGTTAATAAGCAGAACTGTCGCTACTGGTCTGACGAGAACCCACACTGGGTAAGGGAAACTAATACACAATATCCCCAGAAAACTAATGTTTGGGCTGGCATAATTGGCAGGCAAGTTATAGGGCCCATATTCTTTAATGATACTTTAACTGGGGAAAGATATCTACAATTTCTTAAACATAAACCAGTTCCAGTCTTACGTGCCTTATATCTGAGTCAGTTCGATCCAGATTTGTATGATGAAAGAATCTGGATGCAACAAGATGATGCTCCCCCACATTATGCCCCTAATGTATGCCAGTATTTAGATAACAATTTTCCAAACAGATGGATTGGTAGAAGGGGTGCAATCGAGTGGCCGGCACCTTCTCTCGATTTCACCCCACTTGATTTTTTTCTGTGAGGACATTTGAAAAGTCAAATTTATATGAGCAAACCAGGAAACCTAGACGAACTCAAAGAACGTATTAGGCAAGAAATCCGACAAATATCTCTAGAAGTGTTAGAAAATGTCAGAAACGAATTTTATTATCGTCTTGGGCTTTGCCAACAAGTAAATGGTGCTCATTTTAAGCATCTTATACATTAAACGCAACTTTTTAATGGTTTTTATTTTTTTTTCGTATTTCTCCTTTAGATAATCACAAAAATAAATAGGGCAATTTAATCAAGAAAAAGGGCTCTTTTCAATGAGAGTTTAAAAAAAGTGGCTTTCCATTTGAAAAAAAAAAGTTGGGGTTAATTTGGACCCCCCCTGTAGGTGAAAAAATACAAAAACTATCTTGAAATGTGAAAAAAAAATAAACACAAATCGACGGGTCTCAGGAATTTTGCGAGATAAATTTTGATTAGATTTAACTAATTTATTCCAGTTAAAGTCACCCACTGTATATGTATATACTTATATAATTAAAAAAGCATTAAAAATATAACCATCAGCAGTCTAACGGTTCATCTCATCATCATCGTGACCATTTCCTCTTTTTCGCACTTTATGACCTTTGTTGGTTATGCCTGTTGCACACTCAGTATGTGTAAGTGAGCGCACACAATACGCTTTTAAATAGAAAATTTAATTCTGTCTGTTTTTTTTTCGGTGAGGTCATCACTATTAATATAATTGACAAATGCAAGTGCCTCCTTAATTTGACAGATTGCTAATCGCCAAAAGACAATGCCGGAGATGGTTGGCAATATAGGGAAGAATTTAGTCACCTTTCAAAATATGACAACTTCGGTTTGACTTCAGCTGTTTAATTTCTTATAAAAATCACACTACACAAAAGTCATTGGCGTAGAAGTTATTTTAATGGTCATTTGACTGATTTTCGATTGATAAGACAACGAGGTTTATAAACTGTCAAATTTGTGACAAGTGATAGGTTAGATTCGACATATATTAGAATTACACGTTCAATCTGGCTCGTTCAGGTCAATAACGACTTCGAGGTTCAATTAATTATAATTCTCGAACAATATGTCGCCATTCTCAGACCACAAGATCTACCAAGAAACTTATATTAGTCGAAACATTAAAAAATTGTTGCATTTTCCAATTATTGGCTATTTAGATTGGGTTAAGCTGTTATTTTATATACAGGGTGTTAATTAAGTATATCCAAACTGTCCCATTTTGGGTAACTCCGTTATTTATAAAGCTAACGGGATGCATTGGATGCATGTTTTTGCAGTAGTATGCTACTTTTTCGTGAAACTAAAGATGCCGAACAAAATTTTCATAGCTTTTTTAGTTTTTAACATACATAGTATTTTTAAATATGTTGCATTTTGGGCATCCGTCGTATCTCTGTTTCTCCTGTATCTCTTTTTTTCCGTAGTATGCAATGAGGTAGATAATTTTTGTTACATATTTACTATTTTTGAGTCATAAATCAAAGTTTCAAAAACATACAATAGTATGCCCTTTTTCTCATAAACATGCAAATAAATGGCAATTTCCTGAAGTTAAATGCATAATTTGATAATAAATAGTAGACAAGAAACAAAAATAAATGTCAAATATTTGTGTAAAATCTATTTATTTTATCTATGTTCTATCTGATTGGTTTTTTGATCGACTTCTGGTTTTTTTCCAGCCAGCTTATTTTCGTTCTTATGTTATGTTTATTAATGATAAATAATTGATATTTATCAAGTTCTTCGAATAATGACAGCATTTGAAAATTGCGAAAAATATGATACGCTGGTATATTTTATACAGAGTAATGAAAATTCTGAAAAAGCCATCGGAACTATAGTTCGAAAGGTAAGTGAGCTATTGTGGCTATGAAAATCTCTAATATCATTATAAGTTTATAGTACACGGAAATTGGCAAAAATAGAAGAAAAAAAGTATAATAAGCTGATATTTTCTGAATCAACAGTTTATAATGGTAGCAATACAGGATCGAAAAGTTCCCAAGCCTAACTGGTGAGCTTCATCCCCTTTTTCACCCTTATAATGACACCGTGCTGGTTTTCCAATAATATCTTGGAAACGCGATGTTCTACGACAAAAACAGAGGAATTAAAAAATATTCAGAATTAAATTTTCTACAAAACTGCTCCTATCGGTCGTCCGCCAATTATGATGGGTTTTCACGTTAATCGACGGCAAACTTGGGGGGTAGGTAACAAAAACGTTTCCGCACCACCCAGGAGGTAGAGTTTGTCGGCGCGTTTTTTTTTTAAGTGGTGTCCCCAGTAGGCCTAGTCCACTTTTGAAGGCATTTATTCTTGCTCCAATTCACTTTCGTCGGTCTTATCCGCATTATAGCATCCTGGTCCGTGACAGTTCATACACATAAGCGAACATCTTAAATCAACCTTGAAACATCCGCACCGCTTTCAGCAGCCCTTTTTGCAGGCACACGATATTAGCTTTAAAATTGATAAGGGAGCCGGTGCTTCAGTAGTAAAAAGAGGTATTAAAATATCACCGGATTTCTTCCATCCCCATTCTTCTGGTTCTAAAACATTGCCATGCCGAGCCTGAATTTAGTGGTAAACTCGGAACGAATGTTGTTGCAAAGCTGCAAATGTCGGGGGTAGCCTTGCCAGAGTAACCGCTTGACTAGAGTGGCCCACCGAGGTGTTAAACAAAACATACCTTTGATGATTTTCTGACGTTTCGTTTTTTTCTGCTTTATATAGTGCAAGAGTAAATATTTCCCCAGCTCCATTAATATCCTCTTTAGTAGCATTTGGTTTGTTGAAGGTTTTAACTACTTCCTGCAAATTTGCTTCAGAATTTAATAAATGTATAGTTTGGAGTTTGCCTTTTCCAAAAAAAGCAGACGTTGTGTCACTTCCACTAAATGCATGAGCAAAAAGAACTGCTTCTTTTGCATTCTTAAGGACATTTGACAACTGTAAATCTTTAGAGCTATAAATTCTTGCTTTTATATTACCTTGGGCCTCCCTTATTAGTCTAATATCCGTTTCAATTGGCGTTAAGGCGATAATTAAGGTAAGCAGATAGACATCTTGTCACCTACAATTCCGACCGTTCAGACCTAAAAGTTTTTTGAATAGCAGTTTGAACTATAATTGTATCAGCATCATCATTCGCAGTCACAGTTTGTATCTTTTCATTTTGCAAGGTGTGAACTATTTGGGAAATAAATCGTTCTTTGTTGGCAAGGTTGCTTAATAATTTTTCTTTAGGGTCTATAATGGTCGTATTTTCATCAAAAATAACAGCCGAAGATGTTCTGGTTAAAATTCTCTATTGGCGTTCGATACTTTTTGTGCTAGTAGGATTATTACCGTAACCATCGAAAATAATTGTAACATTTTTCCCATAATGCCGCCTAACAAATTGAACGTATGTGCTGTAAATATCCTTAAATGTACCCTGACTCGGCCATACAACACGATGAATTAGATTTCCTCCATCAATCACATACTCACAGTTGGAGACATCAATCGGACGTTCTGGTACGGATCTGAAAACTTGAAATAATGATGACTTTTTAGTTTTTCTCATTAGTCCTTTTTCATCAAATATAGATAAAGGCACCGCTGCAAGTTCAACGGCAAAATATTGTTTCAATTCATGTGCTGTGCGCACAGTGACTATTCTTTGAAATAATTGAGTAAAATCAACCTGTATTATGTCTTTATCTTTGGTTTTCGATAAGGTCTCTATGAATGCTAATGGTTTAAAAACAAAAAGAAAAAATATTTGATTTTTGAAAATTCTGTTAACGGCAACTTCACGTTTATGGAAAAGTAGTACACTGTCGCGAAAAACACATCCCGCTAACGTTAAAAATAACGGATATTACCGGCAAAAGTTGCCCAAAATGCAATACTCTACAATAAATTAGATAGGCGATTCTTTGAATAGTTTTAAGTTCAAATAAACATGTCTCCACAAAGACTTTGTTTACGAGATACAGAAGGTTAAAGTAAATATTTTTTTTATTATCTTAAATACCCTTTATCCATATTTATTGTAATTTATACTACAATTTATACTAGTTTTTTATTGTAGTAAGATGTGGATTTAGTGTAATTATATTTTTTAAATCCAGTGGCGTTCTTAGCGGTATCTAAACGACTTTCTTTTATAAATTTTTATCTTTTATAATTTTTTATTAATATTCATGTAACAGCAACAAGAGATTTTAATAAAGATTAAATTAAATTGCATTATATTAAAATCTAAAGTAAATGTTTTTACTTAAAAGGAGTCAGTAGTAGATAATAATAAAGAGTTGGTTTGAGTTGGGCTAAACAACTTTACAGTTACTGTCAACCTATTCTTGTTAACAGTTATTCCTATTGTAATTTTCTTGTTAAACTTGTTTATCTATTGTTAGTTTTTACTGGTTATTTTTCGATATATTTTTTGTCCAGAATGGTTCAATTTATTAACAGTGAAATGTGATATGTGTTTTTGTTATGGAATGGCTAATGTTGGAATACAAAACTCCCATTATAAGTGAAGATCTACAAAATACATATTTTTGGGAAAATGGGTAATTAAATGATGAGGCGTCTGGCTAGACTTGAGGCTGAAAGAGGCAATTTCCAACATTTATCGTTAGTTTACAGGTTTTACTTTAGTGATTATTTATTGTTGGTATAATAATTTTTAATAAAA
This sequence comes from Anthonomus grandis grandis, assembly GCF_022605725.1. Taxonomy (NCBI): domain Eukaryota; kingdom Metazoa; phylum Arthropoda; class Insecta; order Coleoptera; family Curculionidae; genus Anthonomus; species Anthonomus grandis. Next base: position 35,311,607 of record NC_065546.1, read on the forward strand.
AAATTATAGAAAAAAATATTTCCAACAAAAATTTTCCATGTTTTTTTTTGTGACCTAGGTATATAAAATTAAGTGCATTTATTTTTTTTTCTCGAAAACTAAGTAAGGTACAAAAAAATAGAAAAAAAGCTGTACTTTTGATTAATTTATCCAAAGAAAGTTGAAATATCCATAAAGAATTCCAAGTCAAAGTCAAATCCAAATCATTGGAATTGGCGTGTATTTATTGCAAGAATATTGGTTTGGGTATCGCTCGGGACGCGTATTTACATACTATACTACAGCACAGAGCACCATAGAACTCGGCGGCTCTGCACCGCAGTATAATATGTAGTTGAGAAATGCGCTTATTTATCACTACATACTATACTACGGTACGGAGCATTAGAAGGAAAAATGTTTTATGTGATTTGTTTGGTGCTGTAAAATTGGTAGTTTACACATTTAATTATTGTGTAATTATTTATGTTGTTATTATTAATATTATTGAATTTTGTTTTTTTTTGCTTGCGATTTCGATATACAAGATAAAGGGTGTTTAATATTTAATGAATATGACGCGACTGGAAAATTTGAAAACAATTACCTAATGTTGTGAAGGTGTGTTGTATTTTAAAAATTTTAATGGTGGCTTGTGGGCTTTTAAAGGTATATACGTAAATACAGCTTTTAAATACGTACGCATAAAATGTAATTTCTTTAGTCTAAATTTGGTTTAATTTTAAAATATAGGTTTCGCTTCAGAATGTACAGATTTATATTTTTTATCATTAATCTGCTTGTAGATACAGGGAGGTAAACTTTTCTGAAATAGCGAAAAATGCCCTTATGTTGGTAAAAATGTTCAAAGTAGCCACACATTGAACCACCAAATAGTAATAGCGTATAAGTTGATTTATATTATTCTGCAATTCATATGAATTAAAAGCTAAATTAAAAACTCCTTCAGTAGTTAAGCTTGACTACGTTAGGTATTCTTCTGAAGTTTGCAATTTCAGAAAAGTTTGCAAACTGTTTAGAATTAGAAGGTGTGCCTTGTATTTTTTCCTTGTAAAAAACCGTGTACTAAAATGTAATAAAGGAATTTAGTCAGTGCCAAACAGGATAGACTAAATTTAATTTTTTTCGGGGAAAAATATAGGTTATAATGTATATGGACAATATTCAAGGACTAAAGTTGCCAAACAAGGGATTAAAATAATATAATTGACTTTGTTGAAGTAAAAGCCTAAGGATTTATTAAAATTAATACAGTATTTAGTCTTCTGACTAAATACTGTGTATTCGCGGTGTAAACTTAGCTTACTGTGTGGGAAATAAATCGACAATTGAATATAAATATGATCTGTTAACAAGTGGTTTGCTGTTATTATTGTTCCTTAGATTTTTTTAGTCTTAATTGTATCGCTACGTCCACTATTGTTCTATATTCAAACTAAAATGCTTTTTGAAGACGTCTATAAGGACTAGAAAGGATAAGGATAAAGGATTTAAGATTCTAGAAAAATATGTTTATACATACATTTAGTAAGTACAACAAGCATTTGTTTATTATAATATAGCTTTATATTATTTTGGTAAAAACAAGCAATTTTAATTTAATTTTAAAGACAGTAAATAATATGTTTTTGAAGACGTTAAGGCTCCAAAGTCACTAAATAAACTTGTACCCTACAATTGTCAATATATCACTAAATATTTCCATTTTTTCTTTTAAGATAGGTACTATTGAATTTAATCTTTTTGTTGAATGAATACTAGGTATCATCTCTTTTATTTTTTTTACATAAAATAGATCTAAGGTATTGAATGATTTCTTACAGCTTTTTCTTACTGATTAACAGTGGTGTTCGTAGAAACTCCTTAAGTTTGGTTATATTGTCTATAGATAGGTAACATGTCCAATCTATGGTAGACAATATTAGGTAGATGAGTAAAATAAAAAGAAAATAAATAAGAATCTGTATTTTCCTATACATTCTGTCTCATTAACACACAAAAATATGCTTATAATTCTACCATTTCTAATCCGCAAAATCTTGAGGTTTTGCTTTCATATTTTAAGCAAAAGTAAGTAAAGTAAACCTAATGAATAATTGCTTTATTTTTATTCATTAGGCCCTTTAAATTTCAAATCTAAACTAAATAGGTAGCACCTTATTAAAATCTAACAATTTATATGTACTTACTTTGTAATCATATACATAAAAATAAAAAACCTAACTTAGAAACAAAGCACTATCGAAATTCTAAAACCAAAAATACAATGCGCCTTCACAACATTGTTTTTAAATTTTAAAGCATTGTATTCATTAAATATTTTAACACCCCTCATCTTGTATATTAAAATCATTAACAAAAATTAAACTAAAACAAATAATAATAACATAAATAATTACATTACATTTATTTATTCTGTTTCTACCAATTATACAGCACTAAACAAATCACATAAAAACATTTTTCTTTCTAATGCTCTGTAGCGTAGTATAGTATGTAGTGATAAATAAGCGCATTTCTCAACTACATATTATACGGCGATGCAGAGCCGCTGAGTCCTATGGTGCTCTGTGCTGTAGTATAGTATGTAAATACGCGCTCGGGACGCCAGTGAACTTAAAACCTTAATAAAATTAGTAGTCAATATCTTACTAGCATAAATTATACCGCCAAATGACAATAAAATTGGATTAAGCATATTTAAGATATTCACGAAAAAACTATTTTTAACACCCGTATCTCGTAAACGCCTTTGCGGACACATAATTATTTGATTTTTTTTCTTAAAATTACTCAAAGAACCAAAATATATTTTACATACTAATTTAACACCCAATCTGTCGTTTGTTCGGTAAATAGTGAAAAAAGAATCCAAGAAGCAACTAATGTTGCAAGACAAAAAGAAAAAAATATACTGTTTATTTGACATCCACTACCTTGTAGTTTAAAATCATGATCACTTTATTCCAGATTTAAAAATATGTTTCTCTGTCGCGGCATTCTTGACCCAAAGGTTAATTTCCCTCACATTTTTCTTAAAAACATTTATGCAATATTAATTCATATTACCGCGATCTCTTACGTTAAATATGTCACTGATGAGCTATTTTTAGCGCAAGTGTAACAATGCTGTTAATTGGCTGGATGACTTAGTAATTAGGTCGAGCAATGCGAAATAAATATGAGAAAAAAATGTGACTGCACGTAAAAAAAAACAAACATTAAAATAGCAGTAAACCTATGTATTGTAAATAGCTGCGTAGCGCCATACCTTAAAATAAATAGTGATTTTATATCCGAATTAGCCAATTTGTTATGTAAAGGGTCAGAGTGTATTGTCCAAAGTATAAATACACCTTGATTAAAATAGAATTAGAAACTACGATTATTTATATTTTTATCCAATATAAACTAAATTTGTGTTCTTTGTCAGTCTCCGTTGTAGTACTCGTATGTTAATAGAACAGGGCATAGTTCACTAATACGAAAATAATTCACCGCTATATTAGTTATTAGCAGATTGTCATACAACTGTCATTTTGACGTTTTGAGCACTAAATTAATAATCGCTCTCATGTACTTATCACTATATTTGGGTTTGAAAATCAGTAGTAAAAACTGTGTCAAATCTATTAAAATTTGACAGGTCGAGAATTGAGTACTTTTGACAATACCGTGCGTTAAAAAAGTCCCGGACCTCCTTAATAAATCGTGAAGGCGTCCTTTCATAAAAAAAGTATGCCAAATAAAAATTATATCTAGATCTTTTTTAGATCTACATTAGAAAGATAACTTTGCATATACAGGAGAAATCACACAGTAGTAGAGGACAAAATTTTCCGATTCTACGCAACGTTCTAATATAACTTTATGTAATATGTGCTATACCTAACTTCAATAGATCAAAAGATATAATGGTGTAAAGAATTATTATGTAAAATATATTATAAATAAAACCCAAACAGCACAAATGCGTATTAAAGACGTATTTTGTACGTACTCCACGACATAATGTACGTACCCTGAACGTACCCCAAGAGACGTATTAAGTACTATGGACATATATAGGACGTCCATTTTCCTCAGGATTCTACGTCATATGTACATACTTTTAGGACATGTATTGGACATAATAATATGACCATAGAACATTGAAAGGCTAGAAAGTAGAGTTAGCATTGCCGTGGAACTATGGGCAATTTGTTTGCTGGAAACATCTCTGATGCAATGATACCAAATGCTTTATAATATCATAAGAATTTGTCATTAATTTTGTCAGGCACAAAAAATACTATTGTTTCTCTCTAATAAAATATGAAGCATTTTTTAAAATAAAATATGAAAAGATACTCTATAGAAAAGGCATTCATTCAATTTATTCAATTTTCAAATAAGATTAAATTTAAACTTGAACTTTAAAGAAAATTGACCAATAAAATTGAATTATTTTTGCTTCATCCTACTATAACTTATAACTGTCATTACTGTCAGTTCAGTTCTTCATTAGTTCGGACAAGTTTAAAGTTCTTTATCGTATAACGTACATCGTTGTAGTTCGTATCTTTTATCTTTTTTATGTGTTAATTTTTTAATTATTATTTCTTAATCAATAATTTTTTTATTGAACAATATTTTTGTTTGTTAATTGACCGAAATACCCAGCTGTTTATCTGTTTTTTTCTGTAATTAAA